>NC_061510.1:200892595-200969205 GCF_022539505.1 Lolium rigidum | reverse complement strand
CGAGAGTCATCGATACACCGTTCGCAGGAGAGTTATTTGGAATTTTGTCCAAGGCATTGGCAGGGATGTTGGCGGCTTCTGCAAAAGAATAGAATGGAAAAGATCACTGACAAAAGATCGTATTCGTAAGTACAATAATCGACAGAGAAGTATAAAAGAGATTACCAAGCAAAGCCAAGGAAGACTGGCGAAGGAGTTCATCTTTTTCAGCTGTCCAAGCCTCGGCAGCCAGCCTAGACGCCTCCTCTTCTTTCAGCTTTTCCTTCAGCCTGCCCAGTTCCTCCTTCATGGAGTCGACTTCTTGGCGAGCTTCGGCAGCTATCTTGACTGCGCCGTTCAACTTCGAGGAAGAAGATTTAACGTCCTTCTGCAGCCGAACCTTGTCTGCCTCCAGAGAAGTGAATTGAGAGGCGAAGGCCTCCAAAGAGGATATAACACCCCGCAGGTCCTTAAGGAAGAAGGATGTTTGACAAAGAATCATTAGACAAAGCACACTCCAAGAAATTCGCGTTGTAATCAAAAAGGGACTTACAGAAGGAGGAGTCGTGGCGGCAGCAGTTGAAGGAACATCTTTCCCCTTGAAAAGGGAGGAAGCAGTCGATACCTGGGCCGCGGGGGCTGCCTTAGGAGCCGAAGCTTCTGAAGCCACGATGTCCAGAGGAGCAGCGCCAGATTTGGCTTTCTTAGGCGGAGGCTCAATGAAACCTTCGTCACTGCGAAAGGAAGTGACTGACCAAAGTTATGAAAGAAATACAAGAAATAAAGGACGAAGTATGAATTCAGGGAAGACAGCGCTTACATATCGAAGAGATCGTCTTCATCGGCGAAGCCGCCAGTTGATCTCTTCACGGGTGAAGCCCTGGTCTCCTCCACAGCTACATTAACAAAGGCATCACGATCAGCGTCATCATCACGCACTGAACCCTCTGTGTCGCAAGCATCATCGGCTGAGGAAGGAAGATTGGTGTGGCCAGCTTCAGAATCTATCAGATTATCGTGGTCGTTCTCTGGGCTTGTGTGTTCGACAGTATGAAAATCAACAGGGACTGAGGAGCCTCTTCCTTCAGAGGTATCATTCGGCGAATCGTGCAAGTTTTCAGAAACTGTGGGGATCTGTCGAAGAGAAGAACAAATAAGAACAATAGTAATTATGTCGACTAAGTGGAAGCAGCATCATAAGAGTATGAAAAGGAAAGTTACCTCTGGCGGTGGATGATCGGCATTAAGGGGAGTATAGGAAGATATCAATGGGATCGAGTCTTCCTGACTAAAGAGAGTAAGGCGACGGACTTCATCAAGCAGCTCCTTTTCCGACAGTTCAGAAATATTAATCCTGGTTTCATCCTTCGGACCCGAATACAACCACATCGGACGAACTCTGGCCATGACTGGTTGGACTCGACGTTTCAGGAACACTGCTGCCACCTCTGTACCAATCATAGTTTGGCCATCGGCCTCTTTGATTCGAAGAAATTTGGCAAATAATTCATCAGCTGCTGCCCTTTCGTCGGGAGAGAGAATGTTCATCCAAGAATCCTTAGGCTTGGCTTCGAGGACGTCGGCAAAGCAAGGAGGCTGGGACTCGGTTGACAAGGAATCCTTGACATAAAACCATTTCAGTCTCCATCCTTGCACAGATTCTCTCATTGGGAAATTGAAATAATTAACCTCCGAACGAGCCACAAACCCCACTCCTCCGATGACAAAAGATCCATTACTACTGTTGTACCTCTTTACATAAAAGATCTTTTTCCACAACCCAAAATGAGGCTCAATGCCCAAAAACGCCTCGCAGAGGGTGATGAACACAGCGACGTGAAGGATTGAATTAGGAGTGAGTTGCCATAGTTGGATTTTGTAAGTCCGTAGAAGATGAAGAAGGAATTCATGAGTGGGAAGCGAGAGACCCCGATACAAGAACGACAGGAACACCACGTTGTTTTACCATCGGTAGTTAACCAGCAAAAGTTGGGCACGTTACTCGTTATCCCCTGCATGTGGAAAATGTATCGGATGACCCATGAAGACCTGTAGCAAAACTTCGGCAGAGGAAAACGTTCGAGTGGCACAACTTGAGTCTACGCACGGATTGCAAGCATCCGTACCTAGACTCGGGGGCTACTCCCATCGGGAGTGCTGTACGCGCACCCGATAGAAGAAGACGATGCTGTCACAAGATGGGCAAGAGCAATCAAGAGAGAAGAACATTCGATGGAGGCATGCTATAGTCTCTACCCGAAAAATCTTCGGCTAGACACTCGGGGACTACTGACATGGGCATTACCCTTCGGGTAACCGATATTGCCCTATCCTATACGGCCCAACTAGAGGCCCATGAAGATACCCGATGGCAAGGTGGGCTACTAGGACGGTGCTGAAAAAGATTCCTTGAAGAACAAGACGAAGAGCCGAACAAGGAAAGTTTAGTGTTAGGTCTTTTGTAAACCTAGGCGTACCCGGACAGATCTCTTGAGACCTGGCCTCCTATATAAAGGCCAGGAGAGGGGCTGCCGAGGGACACGTACAATCTTAGCCACCAGAATTCTAGAGCTAGGTCGCCGCAGCACTTAGCCTCTCGACGAGATCTCAGCCGAACCCTTCGGCACCCCATTGTAACCTAATATTCTCATAATCAAGATCAGACAGGCAGGATGTAAGGGTTTTACCTCATCGAGGGCCCCGAACCTGGGTAAATCGCTTTCCCCGCTTGTCTGTGAACCGATGTCTCGTGTCAGCTTACAGGATTCCATCAACCCTAAGCCCCTATCGGAGGGCATTGCCGAGGAGCACCCTCGACAGGGTTAGTACTCAAAAAACTTTAATCCACTTTGATCCTGTAGTGAAACATTGCAAGAACTCAATAAAACATTAGCTACAGCTCTCCACGTCTAGAAAGCCTTACTTAAAGTCCACAAGAGACAATGCAAAAAACAGAGACAGAATCTGTCAAAACAGAACAAGCAAGAAGACGAATTTTTAAGAGGTACTTCCGTTGCTCAAATCAGAAAACTCAAAACTAATTAAAGTTGCGTACATATCCGAGGAACACACATGAAAATTGGCAGATTTTTCTGAGTTTCCTACAGAGAGACCTACTCAAATTCGTGACAGATAGAAATCTGTTTCTGCGCAGAAATCCAAATCTAGCATCAACTTTCTATTAGAGACTTTACTTGGCACAACAATACAATAAAATAAAGATAAAGAGAGGTTGCTACAGTAGTAACAACTTCCAAGACACAACAAAACAGTAGCAAAATAAAGACATGGGTTATCTCCCAAGAAGTGTTTTCTTTATAGCCATTATGATGGGCTCAGCAATTTTAATGATGCTCACATAAGGATGAGAGTTGAAGCAAAACAGAGCATCAAAAAGCAAGTTCAAAACACATTTAAGTCTAACCCACTTCCTATGCATAGGAATCTTGTACACAAATAAATTCATGAATAACAAAGTGTGACAAGCATAGCAAGATAAAACAAGAGTAACTTCAAAATTTTCAGCATGTAGAGAGGTGTTTTAGTACCATAAAAGTTTCTACAACCATATTTTCCTCTCTCATAATAATTTCCAGTAGCATCATGAACAAACTCAACAATATAACTGTCACATACAGCATGCTTTTCATGATCTACAAACACATAATTTTTATCAAGCTCAAAAATAATGGGATTAAAACTTTCAAACCCACTTTTATCAATAATATAACAAGATGATTGATCAATCTCAAAACATATGGGACTCCTAGATAAAGTCAAGACTTCTCCAATCCCATTTTCATTAGTGGTGTAATTAATATTATCAAGTAACATAGGACCATAATCTAGAGCTTTATCATAAACATTTGCTAAGCAAAACTCTTTAGTACCATGCATTTCGATATCAGGCACAAACAAAGCATTATCATAACATTTTTCGAAATAGCATGGATTATCATAGATAACAATAGCAGAATTATTCTCACAATTTTTACTCATAGGGAATATTTCAAGAGAATCCACAGGAACATAACATTCATCCTCCTTTGGTAAGCATGGAGGACAATCAAATAGTGTAAGAGATAAAGAGTTACTCTCATTAGAAGGTTGGCATGGGTAGCTAATCCATTCTTCCTCCTTTTGTTCATCATTCTCCTCCTCTTTTTCATCCAATGAGCTTTCAGGTTCATCAATTTCCTCATCTTTTTCATCCAATGAGCTTTCAGGTTCATCAATTTTTTTCTTCCACAGGTTCCTGCAAATTGTGAGTGCATTCTTGTGCATTAATGAGTCTGTCTTTATAATCAATGATATAAGGATTATCACTGTAACTTTCTATGCAAAAAATTAAAGATAGAAGAGACATAATCTTTAAGGTCCTTACAAACAACACAAGTTTCATAATTTTTAGACATGAAGGATTCGATCTCAGAAGCTCCCATAAATAAGACAAATTGTTCTACCTCTTCGAACCCAAAATGAATATAGTTATTCCAATTATAGTTCTTAATTAAAACTTCTTCACTAAATCCACATTGGAATTTAAGACGTTTAGTATCCTCTTTAGAGCAACAGTTTATATCATGGCGTTTAAGCAAGATTTTAGCAATTGTATTCAATTTTTCTATCACAGCACTCATGACTTTACCCGTTCTTGATTCTATATAATTCATATATATTTCAATAAGCTCCAAATAGGTTGTGGGTTCTCCCATAACAACAGTTTTTAATTTTTTGGTTTTTCAAATTTTTATGGATTTTTGGGTATATAAGAAAAATAAAACAAGACAAAAACAAACTAGACAAAAGTAAACTAGGTAAAATAATACTAGACAGAAATAAACTAAGCACAAATAAACTAGACAAAAGTAAACTAAGCAAAACAAAATAAAATAAACAAAGAGAGAGGTAGAGTGTACTCCCCAGGTGAACTTATGAGTAGAGCTATGCCTCCCCGGCAACGGCGCCAGAAAATAGTCTTGATAACCCACAAGTATAGGGGATCGCAACAGTCTTCGAGGGAAGTAAAACCCAAATTTATTGATTCGACACAAGGGGAGGTAAAGAATACTTATAAGCATTAACAACTGAGTTGTCAATTCAGCTGCACCTGGAAAAGCACTAGTAACAGGGGTGATGTGAAAGCAGTAGTAATATGAGAGCAATAGTAACAATAACACAGCAGCTGTCAAGGGTGCTCCTCGGCAATGCCCTCCGATAGGGGCTTAGGGTTGATGGAATCCTGCAAGCTGACACGAGACATCGGTTCACAGACAAGCGGGGAGAGCGATTTACCCAGGTTCGGGGCCCTCGATGAGGTAAAACCCTTACGTCCTGCCTGTCTGTTCTTGAATATGATGATAATGGGTTACAATGGGGTGCCGAATAGTTCGGCTATGATCTCGTCGAGATGGCTAAGTACTAGGGTAACCTAGCTCTAAGCTTCTGTTGGCTAAGATCGCTAAGATTGGTTGTGTGTCCCTCGACAGCCCCTCTCCTGGCCTTTATATAGGAGGCCAGGTCTCAAGAGGTCTAATCGAGTACGACTAGGTTTACAGTAGATCTTGGTACACCAGCAACCACGATGCGACTTCAACTTCGTCGGCCATGGCAACTTTTCTTGTAGTGTATCTAGGTGGTGTCAGGAGTTAAACATTAGGGTTTACTATACCTTTTCATTTGTTTCACTAAGTAATCAATAATAGTTTCCTAAACTAGGTGGTTCATTAATCCCTAAGTAGAGTTTAATTGATCACCATGGTTCTACTAAGTTGTGGGGTGAAGGTTTAGGACATGCAATTAACAAGTTAATTAGGGTTTACCACTACTTGATCATATAAAGTCTTATTCAAAATGAATACATGTAATAATAACTTCATGTGTATTTATCTTGTTCTATTTTAGTAGATCATGAGCATGCATTTATTTATTTCATAGTATGGATCTAAAAGTAAAGTTAAGTTCACATGATTTAATCGTATAAACTATAGGGTTTTAGAGTTGAAAGCAAGGTAGGGTTGTGTTTCACATTATAGGGTTAGGGTTTTTTGGAGATGATGGAACTAGGTTTTCATATTTGTTATACAATTCTAAAATAATAACTTGTGGATTAAAGTTGGGTGGAGAAATAACTTTTTGAAATAAAAGTTAATAATGGTTTTAGCATTTATGTCAAGGGTGCTCCTCGGCAATGCCCTCCGATTGGGGCTTAGGGTTGATGGAATTCTGCAAGCTGACACGAGACATCGGTTCGCAGACAAGCGGGGAGAGCGATTTACCCAGGTTCGGGGCCCTCGATGAGGTAAAACCCTTACGTCCTGCCTGTCTGTTCTTGATTATGA
The DNA here is from genome assembly GCF_022539505.1 of Lolium rigidum. Taxonomy (NCBI): domain Eukaryota; kingdom Viridiplantae; phylum Streptophyta; class Magnoliopsida; order Poales; family Poaceae; genus Lolium; species Lolium rigidum. The sequence continues at coordinate 200,962,885 of NC_061510.1, read as the reverse complement.
TGATAATGGGTTACAATGGGGTGCCGAATAGTTCGGCTGAGATCTCGTCGAGATGGCTAATTGCTATGACGACCTAGCTCTAGGCTTATGCTGGCTAAGATCGCTAAGATCGATTGTGTCCCTCGATCGCCCCTCTCCTGGCCTTTATATAGGAGGCCAGGTCTCAAGAAGTCTAATTGAGTACGACTAGGTTTACAGTAGATCTATCTCTAGACTTTCCTTGTTCGGCTCCTTCCGAGCCTTGTTTTTCAAGGAATCTTACGTTGCACCGCCTTAGTGGCCCATCTTGCCGTCGAGTGCCTTCATGGGCCTCCAACTAGGAAATACAGGATAGGGCAACATTGGTTACCCGAAGGGTAATGCCCACGTCAGTAGCCCCCGAGTGTCTAGCCGAAGGTAGTTCGGGTAGAGACTAAATCATGCCTCCACCAATGTTCTTCTCCTTGACTTTTCTTGTTCTTCTTGAATCTGCATCATCTTCTTCTGTCGGGTGCGCGTCAGCGCTCCCGATGGGAGTAGCCCCCGAGTCTAGGTACGGATGCTTGCAATCCGTGCGTAGACTCAAGTTGTACCACTCGAACATTTTGCTCTGCCGAAGTTTTTCTGCGAGTCTTCGTGGGTCATCTGATATACTTTCCTCATGCAAGGGATAATGAGTAACGTGCCCAACTTTTGCTGGTTAACTGCTGATGGCAAAACAACGTTACTCTACACAGAATCAAGTCCCCGGGCATGATCCTGGAGTGCGAAATTTTTTTATCGGGTGCACGCCCAGCACTCCCGATGGGAGTAGCCCCCGAGTCCTGGCACGGGTGCTTGCAACCGGGTGTGGACTCGAGTCGAACAATTATCTCTTCCTTCAAGGCCTTTTTCCTTCGAATCTTCATTCTGTCAGGTGCGCGTCCAGCGCTCCCTATGGGAGTAGCCCCCGAGTCTAGGTGCGGAGGCTGGCAATCCGTGCGTAGACTCAAGTTAACCATCCGAACCTTTTCATTCCTTCGAGTGCTTTGAGCATTTCTCATGACGTCATTGATGACGCTTTACTAATATCTTGATTTTGACTGACAGGACGTAACCTGCTGGGCCTATTCTTTCTTTGTCTGGCCCTTCTCGCACATTCACCAAGGCGTCTCCTCGATTTCTGCAATCTTTAATAAAAAAGATCCACTGAATGAACCGGTAGCAACGACACGTGCCCTTACAGCTCTCAAGTTCTCCTTAAAATCTCCAAAGGGCGAAAAATCCCTAATCTTCTCGCACATTTTCCGTAGCATCTTCTTGTTCTTCTCCTTCTTCCTTCCTTCACTACTGCTGCGCCACCACCACTGCTTTTCCGATCTTCCCCAGATTTCGCAATGGTCAAGAAGAAGGGCCTTACTGCCACCGCCAGTTCTACTAGCGGAGGCGCCGCCGCCAAATCTTCCTCAAATCTTCCGAAGGGGAGCGCCCCGAACGCTCCTCCCCCAGCTCTGGCGCCGCCAGCGCCGCCAAGTTTGGTAGCCAAGCCCGGAGATTGGACAGCGTCAACCGTCACCAAGCGTGACGAGAAAAGATCCCGAAGCCTGGGATTAATCTCCTCCGACGAGGGGACTGTGATCTTTCCAGGAGCGATTTCTCGGCCTAATCCCCCGCTGGCTTTACCGTGATGTTCTTGTCGTTCCTATATCGGGGTCTTACGCTCCCCGCTCATGAATTCCTCCTTCATCTTCTCGCGGACTTACGAAATCCAATTGTGGCAACTTACTCCTAACTCAATCCTTCACGTTGCCGTGTTCATTACCCTCTGTGAGGCGTTTTTGGGCATCAAACCTCATTTTGGATTGTGGAAAAAGATCTTTTATGTAAAGAGGTACAACAGTAGTAATGGATCCTTCGTCACCGGAGGAGTGGAGTTTGTGGCTCGTTCGGAGGTTAATTATTTCAGTTTCCCAATGAGAGAATCTGTGCAAGGGTGGAGACTGAAATGGTTTTATGTCAAGGATTCCCTGTCACCCGAATCCCAGCTTCCTTGCTTTACCGACGTCCTCGAAGCCAAGCCCAAGAATTCCTGGAAGAACATTCTCTCTCCCGACGAAAGAGTAGCAGCCGATGAATTATTTGCCAAATTTCTTCGAATCAAAGAGGCCAACGGTCAAACTATGGTTGGCACAGAGGTGGCAGCGGTGTTCCTGAAACGTCGAGTCCAACCAGTCATGGCCAGAGTTCGCCCGATGTGGTTGTATTCAGGTCCAAAGGATGAAACCAGGATTAATGCTGCCGAACTGTCGGAAAAGGAGTTGCTTGATGAAGCCCGTCGCCTTACTTCCTTTAGCCAGGAAGACTCGATCCCATTGATATCTTCTTACGTTCCTCTTGATGCTGATCATCCGCCACCGGAGGTAACCTTCCTTTTGATATTCTCACTATGCTATTTCCACTTGGCCAATATGATTACTATTATTCTTATTTGTTCTTCTTCTCGACAGACCCCCATAGTCTCTGGAAACTTGCATGATTCGCCAAATGATACTTCGAGGGAAGAGGCTCCTCAATACCTGTTGATTTTCACACTGTCGAGCACGCAGGCCCAGAGAGCGAACACGATGATCCGATAGATTCCGAAACTGTTCACACCGATCTTCCTTCTTCAGCCGACGACGCTTGCGACACAGAGGGATCAGTGCGTATTGATGACGCTGATCGTGATGCCTTTGTTAATGCAGCTGTGGAGGCGACCAGGGCTTCGCCCATGAAGAGATCAACCGGTGGCTTTGCCGACGAAGACGATCTCTTCGACATGTAAGTACCTTCTTCTTTTCTGCTGTGTTTTGTCCCCTTGTTTCTCACATTCTTTTCATATCTTCTGCCGACCATTTCCTCTTTGTAGTGACGAAGGTTTCGCTGAGCCTCCGCCTAAGAAAGCCAGATCTGATGCTGTTCCGCCGGCCGTTGCTGCTTCCGAAGCTTCGGCTCCTAAGGCAGCTCCCGCGGCCCATGCATCGACTGCCTCTTCCCTTTCCAAGGGGAAAGATGTTCTTGCCGCCACCACGACTCCTCCTTCTGTAAGTCCTTTTTCGAATACAGCGTGAATTTCTTGAAATGTACCTTCTTCTAACGATTCTTTGTAAAACATCCTTTTTTACTTAAGGATCTGCGAGGTGTTATATCTTCTTTGGAGGCCTTTGCCTCTCAATTTACCTCTCTGGAAGCGGACAAAGTTCGACTGTAGGAGGAAGTTAAATCTTCCTCTTCGAAGTTGGATGGCGCCATTAAAAAGGCTACCACGGCTCGCCAGGAGGTCGACTCCCTGAAAGAGGAGCTGGGCAAACTGAAGGAGAGGCTAAAAGAGGAGGAAGCTCGGGCAGCTGAAAAGGATGAGCTCCTTCGTCAGTCTTCTTTGGCTCTACTTGGTAAGCTCTTTTGTACACCTCTGTCAATTATTACTCTTATGAATTCGTTCCTTTATCAATGATCTTCTCCAATTCATTTTCTTGTAGAAGCCGCCAACATTCCTGCTGCTGCCTTGGACAAAGTTCCAAACAACTCTCCGGCAAATGGTGTGTCGATGGCTCTCGCCTCCCACCAGCTTACACGGGAGCTTCTTGAAAAGGGAAAAGGTGCCCCTGGCGCGGATGCACCTGATGATTTTCCCCAAGATCAAGCAGGACAAAACTCTGGGGCAGTTGATCGAGGCCTTCGCGGTTGACACCAAGGAGGTTATCGAGGTATTCAATCGCACTTCGCGTACCTATGGTGCCCTTCTAGCCTTCCAACTTATGATGGGTTATGGCTTTAAGGCTGACATTGAAGAAATGACTAAGGAGCTGCTGATGTCTACGGGAGCTTCTATTCTTGTAGACAGTGTTGGGCCTCCAAGAGCAGAGGTTTGTAGAACAGCAGCAACTTTCCCTTAAGTGGATCACCCAAGGTTTATCGATCTCGGGGAGGAAGAGGTCAAAGATATCCCTCTCATGCAACCCTGCAACCACAAAGCAAGAAGTCTCTTGTGTCCCCAACACACCTAATAGGTGCACTAGTTCGGCGAAGAGATAGTGAAATACGGGTGGTATGAATATATATGAGCAAGTAGTAACGGCGCCGTAAAATAGCTTGTCAGGCGTGTAGTTGATGGTGGTAATATGGTAGCAAGTAGTAACGCATAGAAACAAGAAACAAGCAGCGATAGCAGATATTTAGGAACAAGGCCTAGGGATTACACTTTCACTAGTGGACACTCTCAACATTGATCACATAGCAGTAATAGATAAATGCATACTCTACACTCTCTTGTTGGATGATGAACACATTGCGTAGGATTACACGAACCCTCAATGCCGGAGTTAACAAGCTCCACAATTCAATGTTCATATTTAAATAACCTTAGATTGCATGAAAGATCAACACGACTAAACCAAGTACTAACACATCATGCACACTGTCACCTTCACACTATGTAGGAGGAATAGATCACATCAATACTATCATAGCAATAGTTAACTTCATAATCTACAAGAGATCACAATCATAGCCTACGCCAAGTACCGACACGGATGCACACACTCGTCACCATTACACCGTGCAGGAGGAATAAAACTACTTTAATAACATCACTAGAGTAGCACATAGATAAATTGTGATACAAAACACATTGCAATCATAAAGAGATATAAATAAGCACTTCACTACGCCATCCATAACAGTGAATAAGTATTCTGTGAAATATAGCCTAAGAGACCCACACGGTGCACACACTCGTCACCTTTACACACGTGGGACAAGGAGTCTCCGGAGATCACATAAGTAAAACCCACTTGACTAGCATAATGACATCTAGATTACAAGCATCATCATATGAATCTCAATCATGTAAGGCAGCTCATGAGATTATTGTATTGAAGCACATAGGAGAGAGATTAACCACATAGCTACCGGTACAGCCCCGAGCCTCGATGGAGAACTACTCCCTCCTCATGGGAGACAGCAGTGTTGATGAAGATGGCGGTGGTGTCGATGGAGGAGCCTTCCGGGGGCACTTCCCGCCCCGGCGGCGTGCCGGAACGAGACTCCTGTCCCCGGATCTTGGCTTCGCGATGGCGGCGGCTCTGGAAGGTTTCTCGTACCGTGGCTTTTCCGTATCGAGGTTTTAGGTCCAGGGGCTTCTTATAGGCGAAGAGTCGGCGTCAGAGGGTCAACGAGGCGGCGGCACCATAGGGTGGCGCGGGCCACACCCAGGCCGCGCCGGCCTATGGTCCAGTGGGCCCGTGGCCCCCTCTGGTCCTTCCCGGGTGTTCTGGAAGCTTCGTGGAAAAATAGGATGCTGGGTCTTGATTTCGTCCGATTCCGAGAATATTTCCTTAATAGGATTTCTGGAACCAAAAACAGCAGAAAACATGAACTGGCCCTTCGGCATCTCTTCAATAGGTTAGTTCCAGAAAATGCACGAATATGACATAAAGTGTGCATAAAACATGTAGATATCATCAATAATGTGGCATGGAACATAAGAAATTATCGATACGTCGGAGACGTATCAGCATCCCCAAGCTTAGTTTCGCTCGTCCCGAGCGGTAAACGATAAACAAAGATAATTTCTGGAGTGACATGCCATCATAAACTTGATCATATTGTAAACATATGTAATGAATGCAGCGATCAAAACAATGGTAATGACATGAGTAAACAACTCGAATCATAAAGAAATGACTTTTCATGAATAGCACTTTCAAGACGAGCATCAATAAGTCTTGCATAAGAGTTAACTCATAAAGCAATAATTTAAAGTAAAGACATTGAAGCAACACAATGGAAGATTAAGTTTCAGCGGTTGCTTTCAACTTGTAACATGTATATCTCAATGATAATTGTCAACATAGAGTAATATAACGAATGCAATATGCAAGTATGTAGGAATCAATGCACAGTTCACACAAGTGTTTGCTTCTTGAGGTGGAGAGAAATAGGTGAACTGACTCAACATAAAAAGTAAAAGAAAGGTCCTTCAACGAGGAAAGCATCGATTGCTATATTTGTGCTAGAGCTTTTATTTTGAAAACATGAAACAATTTTGTCAACGGTAGTAATAAAGCATATGAGTTATGTAAATTATATCTTACAAGTTGCAAGCCTCATGCATAGTATACTAATAGTGCCCGCACCTTGTCCTAATTAGCTTGGACTACCGGATCATCGCAATACACATGTTTTAACCAAGTGTCACAATGGGGTACCTCCATGCCACCTGTACAAAGGTCTAAGGAGAAAGCTCGCATTTTGGATTTCTCGCTTTTGATTATTCTCAACTTAGACATCCATACCGGGACAACATGGACAACAGATAATGGACTCCTCTTTAATGCACAAGCATGTGGCAAAAATTATTATTCTCATATGAGATTGAGGATATATGTCCAAGACTGAAACTTCCACCATGAATCATGGCTTTAGTTAGCGGCCCAATGTTCTTCTCTAACAATATGCATGCTCAAACCATTAAGGTGGTAGATCTCTCTTACTTCAGACAAGACGGACATGCATAGCAACTCACATGATATTCAACAACGAGTAGTTGATGGCGTCCCCAGAAACATGGTTATCGCACAACAAGCAACTTAATAAGAGATAAAGTGCATAAGTACATATTCAATACCACAATAGTTTTTAAGCTATTTGTCCCATGAGCTATATATTGCAAAGACGAATGATGGAAATTTTTAAAGGTAGCACTCAAGCAATTTACTTTGGAATGGCGGAGAAATACCATGTAGTAGGTAGGTATGGTGGACACAAATGGCATAGTGGTTGGCTCAAGTATTTTGGATGCATGAGAAGTATTCCCTCTCGATACAAGGTTTAGGCTAGCAAGGTTTATTTGAAACAAACACAAGGATGAACCGGTGCAGCAAAACTCACATAAAAGACATATTATAAACATTATAAGACTCTACACCGTCTTCCTTGTTGTTCAAACTCAATACTAGAAATTATCTAGACTTTAGAGAGACCAATTATGCAAACCAAATTTTAGCAAGCTCTAGGTGTTTCTTCACTAATAGGTGCAAAGTATATGATGCAAGAGCTTAAACATGAGCACAACAATTGCCAAGTATCAAGTTATTCAAGACATCATACCAGTTACTACATGTAGCATTTTCCGTTTCCAACCATATAACAATTAACGAAGCAGTTTCATCCTTCGCCATGAAAATTAAAAGCTAAGAACACATGTGTTCATACGAACCAGCGGAGCGTGTCTCTCTCCCACACAAGCATTTATTCAAACAAAAAAAAAACTAAAGGCACACAGACGCTCCAAGTAAAGTACATAAGATGTGGCCGAATAAAAATATAGTTTCAAGAGAAGGAACCTGATAAGTTGTCGATGAAGAAGGGGATGCCTTGGGCATCCCCAAGCTTAGATGCTTGAGTCTTCTTGAAATATGCAGGGATGAACCATGGGGGCATCCCCAAGCTTAGACTCTTCACTCTTCTTGATCATAGTATATCATCCTCCTCTCTTGATCCTTGAAAACTTCCTCCACACCAAACTCGAAACAACTCATTAGAGGGTTAGTGCACAATAAAAATTAACATGTTCAGAGGTGACACAATCATTCTTAACACTTCTGGACATTGCATAAAGCTACTGGACAATGGATCAAAGAAATTCATCCAACATAGCAAAAGAGGCAATGCGAAATAAAAGGCAGAATCTGTCAAAACAGAACAGTCCGTAAAGATGGATTTTATTGAGGCACCAGACTTGCTCAAATGAAAATGCCCAAATTGAATGAAAGTTGCGTACATATCTGAGGATCACTCACGTAAATTGGCTTAACTTTCTGAGTTACCTACAGAGAATTAGACCCAGATTCGTGACAAGAAAGAAATCTGTTTCTGCGCAGTAATCCAAATCTAGTATTCACTTTACTATCAAAGACTTTACTTGGCACAACAAAACACAAAACTAAGATAAGGAGAGGTTGCTATAGTAGTAAACAACTTCCAAGACACAAATATAAAACAAAGTACTGTAGCAAAATAACACATGGGTTATCTCCCAAGAAGTTCTTTCTTTATAGCCATTAAGATGGGCTCAACAGTTTTAATGATGCACTCGCAAGAAATAGTATTTGAAGCAAAAGAGAGCATCAAGAGGCAAATTCAAAACACATTTAAGTCTAACATGCTTCCTATGCATAGGAATCTTATAAATAAACAAGTTCATGAAGAGCAAAGTGACAAGCATAGGAAGATGAAACAAGTGTAGCTTCAAAAATTTCAGCACATAAAGAGGCATTTTAGTAACATGAAAATCTCTACAACCATATTTTCCTCTCTCATAATAAATTTCAGTAGCAACATGAGCAAACTCAACAATATAACTATCACATAAAGCATTCTTATCATGAGTCTCATGCATAAAATTAGTACTACTCCCAACATAAGCATAGTTATTCTTATTAATTGTAGTAGGAGCAAATTCAACAAAGTAGCTATCATTATTATTCTCATCATCAAATATAGGAGGCATATTGTAATCATAATCAAATTTATCCTCCATAACAAGCGGTACTAAAAGACTACTATCATTATAATCATCATAAATAGGAGGCAAAGTATCATCAAAGTAAATTTTCTCCTCAATGCTTGGGGGACTAAAAATATCATGCTCATCAAAGCCAGCTTCCCCAAGCTTAGAATTTTCCATATCATTAGCAACAATGGTATTCAAAGTATTCATGCTAATATGTTCCATGGGTTTTTTAATTTTCGGATCAAAACATCCATGTCTTAAATCAGGAAATAGAATAAGAAGCTCATTGGTGTCCATTATGCCTAACTAGTGTAAACAAGAAACAAAAAGATGCAATTGCAGGATCTAAAGGAAATAGCTTCGAGTACTTACAATGGCGAAAATAGCTTAGTAGCCGAGATCCGGAGTGTGAGTACCTTTTACCTTTCCTCCCGGCAACGGCGCCTGAAAATAGCTTGATGTCTACGGGAGCTTCTATTCTTGTAGACAGGTGTTGGGCCTCCAAGAGCAGAGGTTTGTAGAACAGCAGAACAACTTTCCCTTAAGTGGATCACCCAAGGTTTATCGATCTCAGGGAGGAAGAGGTCAAAGATATCCCTCTCATGCAACCCTGCAACCACAAAGCAAGAAGTCTCTTGTGTCCCCAACACACCTAATAGGTGCACTAGTTCGGCGAAGAGATAGTGAAATACAGTGTGGTATGAATATATATGAGCAGTAGTAACGGCGCCGGTAAAATAGCTTGTCAGGCGTGTAGTTGATGGTGGTAATATGGTAGCAGTAGTAACGCAAGAAAAACAAGAAACAAGCAACGATAGCAAGTATTTAGGAACAAGGCCTAGGGATTACACTTTCACTAGTTGACACTCTCAACATTGATCACATAACGTAATAGATAAATGCATACTCTACACTCTCTTGTTGGATGATGAACACATTGCGTAGGATTACACGAACCCTCAATGCCGGAGTTAACAAGCTCCACAATTCAATGTTCATATTTAAATAACCTTAGAGTGCATGAAAGATCAACACGACTAAACCAAGTACTAACACATCATGCACACTGTCACCTTCACACTATGTAGGAGGAATAGATCACATCAATACTATCATAGCAATAGTTAACTTCATAATCTACAAGAGATCACAATCATAGCCTACACCAAGTACTGACACGGATGCACACACTGTCACCATTACACCGTGCAGGAGGAATAAATCTACTTTAATAACATCACTAGAGTAGCACATAGATAAATTGTGATACAAAACACATTGCAATCATAAAGAGATATAAATAAGCACTTCACTACGCCATTCATAACAAGTGAATAAGTATTCCGTGAAATATAGCCTAAGAGACCCACACGGTGCACACACTCGTCACCTTTACACACGTGGGACAAGGAGTCTCCGGAGATCACATAAGTAAAACCCACTTGACTAGCATAATGACATCTAGATTACAAGCATCATCATATGAATCTCAATCATGTAAGGCAGCTCATGAGATTATTGTATTGAAGCACATAGGAGAGAGATTAACCACATAGCTACCGGTACAGCCCCGAGCCTCGCCTCCTCATGGGAGACAGCAGCGTTGATGAAGATGGCGGTGGTGTCGATGGAGGAGCCTTCCGGGGCACTTCCCCGCCCCGGCGGCGTGCCGGAACAGAGACTCCTGTCCCCCAGATCTTGGCTTCGCGATGGCGGCGGCTCTGGAAGGTTTCTTGTACCATGGCTTTTCCGTATCGAGGTTTTAGGTCCAGGGGCTTCTTATAGGCGAAGAGGCGGCGTCAGAGGGTCAACGAGGCGGCGGCACCATAGGGTGGCGCGGGCCACACCCAGGCCGCACCGGCCTATGGTCCGTGGGCCCGTGGCCCCCTCCGGTCCTTCCCGGTGTTCGGAAGCTTCGTGGAAAAATAGGATGCTCGGGTCTTGATTTCGTCCGATTCCGAGAATATTTCCTTACTAGGATTTCGGAACAAAAACAGCTAGTAAAACAGGAACTGGCCCTTCTGGCATCTCGTCAATAGGTTAGTTCCGTAAAATGCACGAATATGACATAAAGTGTGCATAAAACATGTAGATATCATCAATAATGTGGCATGGAACATAAGAAATTATCGATACGTCGGAGACGTATCAGCCTGCCGAAGACGCAAGATGGGCAATTTGTTGACTTAAGCGCCTTTAAAACATCTGCCCTTACTTGTGCTCGTCAGCTCCTTGAACTAGTTTCATCAAGGAAGTCATCGGCTGGACCCAGTTTATCGACTCAGACCCAAGCCCCTTGATTCTTGTAACAAACTTATCTTTTGAGCTGATGTGAAACATTGTTCTGTTGCAAAACTTATGTTTGTAATAAACTCCGTGCTGGCGATGTTGCTAGTACACCTTTATTATGATATTTTTACTTGCACTTCTCCCGATGGGAGTTACTTTAGATGCTCAGTTTGACCATATCCGTCATCCTTTTTAACGCTGTTTCTCGCAGTTTTCCCAGTGCCCTCATTTGTTGATGATTCTTCGGGTGCTCTTCCTGAAGGTGATCGAATCCAGCGTATGAAGGATCGGATCACTCAGATGGAAAAGGACCTGCGCAGCACTTATGCCTTAGCTGCTATTGTCAGTAAGAAGAGCGAGATTGCAGCCGAAGTGGAGCGGTACGCTCTTACTGAGCTGCATAAAGCTACTGAGAGTTTGAACTGTAAGTTTCTTGATTCCTGCGCCTTTCTGTCAACAACGCCTTGTCTGATCCTCTATTTATTTCTTTGCCAGTCATAGCGCTGAACCGTGCGGAAGAGAACAAACGGATTCACGAGCGTGTGCATGCTTTAACCCAGCTGTCCTCAGCCGAAGAGATTTTCTGGCGGGAACACTCGAAGGCTTCGGCTGTCGCACAGTTTCAGGATCAGGTTCAGCAAGTCCACCATTTCTTCGACAAGTGCTACAAAGCTATGAGGGTGGTTTGGAAGACGATGTTCCCTTTAAACGCAGTTCCCCCTACGCTGCTGACTTTGATGTCTGAGTTTGGGAATGCCAAGAAGATTCGAGACTTGGTGCAAGCTCAGGTTTTCGCAGGGGCCAGGTTTACACTTGCCCTTGTGCTTGCACGTTACCCCTCAGCGAATCTTCTTGCTATTGCCAACGCGGTTGGTGACTTCGAGCCTTTATATCCGAAGGTGTTGCTTCCTGCCAATATAATTGTCGACAAGCTTGGGGAGTATTCGAAGGTACCTGAGGAAAAAGAAACTCCGCAAGGGTGACTTCATGGATTTTTGTAAATAGATTATTTTGGCTACTTCATCCAAGTGTTAGGATTGTTCAGCCGAAATTTTTTATTCGGTAGATACATGTATATGTACTTTTACCATTTTGATGCCGTTGGCAATTGTTGAGGGAGCAAATCTTAATTGTCCGCTTAAGAATTTTTCGTATTCGTTGGTCAGCAAACGTTTGAGTGATCAGCTCATGTTGCAGGTCTTGCTAAACCCGTTGTATGTGCAACTTTGCTTTCAACCGATGTATGTTTCAACAGTCACTCCCGAATATTTCGGGTGTAGTGATTCTGCCGATGATCCCGTTGTTCTTTGATATTTCCATAAGCAAAATATCGAACGTGGGTTGTGTTTAAGTATTTCCGAGCTCTTGCTATTTACGGCACACGTAGAGGCATCTATAGCTGAGGGAAGGATTAACATCCTTGTTTGCTTTGTACCTTTTAGCACTCGTAGAGGCTTTTCTTTTGAAGCACGATCTTCTGCCGCGTACTGGTGATGCGGCTTAGACGTTTTGAAGTACTGCAATGCTTAACAAAGGATCAAAACTTAAGTTCTCATTAGTAAGGTAAGCACGAGACTAGAGGGCGAAAAAGGAAGGCCCTGTTTATATAAAGGGGAAAAAATTAACGCTAATAAATTGCTTAAGCAAGGAAGCGGTTCTTCTCATCTTCTGGCTTTTTCACCACGTTAATGGTTGCTGCAACGTTGTTGATTTCACCAGTGGTCTGGTCGATGGTTGCCAGCGTCTTGCTGTCTCCTATGTCTTCTCGTGTCATCGATCGCCGAACCTTTCGCTGCCGAAGCTTCTGCTGCCGAAGCTTTAAGGGCGAGGTCGGCTGGCTTCTTCTTGGTTTCCTTGACATGTTTTTCCTCCTTGATTTCTCGTAACGTCAATTTGGGCGGAGGGTCGACGATTTCTTGTTGTGACCCAAACTTCGCGGCAATCCTCTGAAAGTCGCGATCACAATTGTCCGAGCGTGAAAAACTTCCATAGACTGTGATGTTTGTCCCGTTATTCCCAGGCATTTTCAGCTTGAGGTACGCATAGTGCGGCACAACCATGAATTTGGCATAAGCTGGTCTCCCGAGTATAGCGTGATACTGTGACTCCCAGTTCACTACTTCAAACTCGATCTTCTCCTTCCTGAAATTGTCAGTTTCGCCAAAGACGACGTTCAGGTAAACTTTGCCAAGAGAGTAGCCCGGTGCAGTTGGGAGGATCCCATGGAAGCAGGTGTCTGTTTCTTCTAGCATCTTCATGGTGATCCCCATACTTTTTATTGTGTCGATGAATATCAGGTTTAACCCGCTTCCACCATCCATGAAAACTTTGCTCATCTTGAATCCCCCGATTTGTGCCTCGACTACTAAGGCAACGTGTCCTGGTTTTGGTATGGTCATCGGGTGATCTGCTCGACTGAACGTAATGTTCTGAGAGGACCACTCGACATACTCGGGGATGTTCGCCATGATACTTTCTCGCCGGTTAATCTCTCGGGTGAGCTTCTTCATCTCTCTTCTTGAGACACCTGTCCTATGGATCATGCTCATCTGCCCCCGTGGTGGTGGAAACGCCTCGTTGGGTTGATGAGGTTGAGCCTGCTGGACTTGGTGCTACGGTGGAGGTGGAGGTGGTGGTGGTAGCGGTTGCTGGCCTACCTGCTGGATGAGTTTGTGCATGTCAATGAACTGCCGACAGTCCCTGAGTAAGTGGCTTGACTTTATTTTGCCGTCCTTAGAATCGGTGTACGAGTGCAAGTAACAGGGAGTGTTGATCTGCTCAGCGTAGGGCAGTTCGGGAGCCCTCTGCTGCCGTGGTTTATAATTGCCACGGTTCCCAGAGTTGTTCCGATTGCCGTCCTATCGATCGTCTCTTTTATCATCATATCGATCGTCCTGCCGATCAGAGTACCCTGCAGCTACCAGGTTGTTGTCATCGTAGTTGCGGTTCTTCCTTCTCTTGTGACGATCCCTTCGGCCACCCGAGTCGTGCTTCGGCTGGTCATCGTCTTCGTCGTCACTGCGTTGTCGTGGCCTTCGCACGTTGTCCTCACCATCAGCCCAGCTGTTGGCGATTTCCATTAACTTGGTTATGGTTTTTGGCTTTTTGCGTCCGAGCTCTTCTATGTAGCTTTCACGCCGGACGCCATCGCTGAAAGCGTCGATTGCTCTGTCGACGGATACATCTTCGGCAGCATTTAGGAGTTTGGTGAATCTCCCGATGTATGAGCGCATCGACTCCTTCTGCTTCTGCTGGCAATTCCGTAACTCTTCAATCCCGACGGGTCTCTTGTACGTTGCTTGCAAATTGGCAACGAAGGCGTCTACTAGGTCGTCCCATGATTTGATGGAACCCTTCGGCAGCCCCCTTAGCCAGGCTCGCGCTGAATCTTTGAGGTAGAGCTGCAAGCACTGCATTGCTGCTATCTGGTTTCCCTTATGCAGAATCACAGTCTGCAGGTAGTCGTCTATCCAAGATCTTGGCTCATGTTGCCCATCGTATTTGGCAGCATCGGTAGGAGTGGGCTTGAACTTTTTGGGCGGCATTGCTTCGCGGATTTTGTGACTTAGACAGTCGGCTCCCCTGAGCTCGCCGTCGTACTCCTGATCCTCGTCCGAAGAATCACTATCATTCTCCTTCCTAGCGGCGCGTCGTCGCCTTGCTTTGTCGATCCTGCTCTGGGTGATTTCATCCCGAGCTTCTCTCACATGATGCTTTGAGCCACTAACCTGCAGCGTGGTCTTTTCCTTTTGTGGAACTAGATTATTCCCAGTATCGCGAGACTTTCCAGGGCGCCTCTATGAGCTTGAGCCATGGATCCTTCAGGGCGCTGGTTGATGAGGTATGCAGCAAGGTTGGCAGTTGCTCCTGCAACGGTTTTCGGTCGTGGCATGCCTGCGGTGTCCGTAGTCATAAAGGACTTGGTCAGGTTCGACGTGATTTTTCTGGCGTCATCTTCCGAAAGCCTGGATAACCTTGACCGGTGCTTGCCTGCCCCTTGAGTATTTCGAGAGGCGCTCGCCTGCGAGCCTCTTCGCCGTTCACTGGATCGATCTGCCGTAGATAGGCGTCTCTCGAGGGTGGCTTGTTCCTGATGCGTGCAGTCGACACGTCCGTTGGGAACCCCAAGAGGAATGTGTGATGCGTACAGTAGCAAGTTTTCCCTCAGAAAGAAACCAAGGTTTATCGAACCAGTAGGAGCCAAGAAGCACGTTGAAGGTTGATGGCGGCGGAGTGTAGTGCGGCGCAACACCGGGGATTCCGGCGCCAACGTGGAACCCGCACAACACAATCAAAGTACTTTGCCCCAACGTAACGATTGAGGTTGTCAATCTCACCGGCTTGCTGTAACAAAGGAATAAACGTATTGTGTGGAAGATGATGATTGTTTGCGAAGAAAAGTAAAGAACAATTGCAGTAGATTGTATTTCAGATGTAAAGAATAGGACCGGGGTCCACAGTTCACTAGTGGTGTCTCTCCCATAAGATAAATAGATGTTGGGTGAACAAATTACAGTTGGGCAATTAACAAATAAAGAAGGGATAACAATGCACATACATATATCATGATGAGTACTATGAGATTTAATCACGGCATTACGACAAAGTACATAGACCGCTATCCAGCATGCATCTATGCCTAAAAAGTCCACCTTCAGGTTATCAGCCGAACCCCTTCCAGTATTAAGTTGTAAACAACAGACAATTGCATTAAGTATGGTGCGTAATGTAATCAACACAAATATCCTTAGATAGAGCATCGATGTTTTATCCCTAGTGGCAACAGCACATCCACAACCTTAGAACTTTCTGTCACTCGTCCCAGCATTTAATGGAGGCATGAACCCACTATCGAGCATAAATACTCCCTCTTGGAGTCACAAGTATCAACTTGGCCGGAGCCTCTACTAGCAACGGAGAGCATGCAAGAACATAAATAACATATATGATAGATTGATAATCAACTTGACATAGTATTCAATATTCATCGGATCCCAACAAACACAACATGTAGGATTACGGATAGATGATCTTGATCATGATAGGCAGCTCACAAGATCTAACATGATAGCACAATGAGGAGAAGACAACCATCTAGCTACTGCTATGGACCCATAGTCCAGGGGTGGACTACTCACACATCGATCCGGAGAGCGATCATGGCGATGAAGAGACCTCCCGGAGATGATTCCCCTCTCCGGCGGGTGCCGGAGGCGATCTCCTGAATCCCCCGAGATAGGATTGGCGGCGGCGGCGTCTCTGGAAGGTTTTCCGTATCGTGGCTCTCGGTACTGGGGGTTTCGCGACGAAGACTTTAAGTAGGCGGAAGGGCAGGTCAGGAGGCGTCACGGGGGCCCCACACAACAGGGCCGCGCGGGCCCCCTGTAGGCCGCGCCGCCCTACTGTGGCGGCGCCCCGTGGCCCCACTTCGTTTCCTCTTCGGACTTCTGGAAGCTTCGTGGAAAAATAGGACCCTGGGCGTTGATTTCGTCCAATTCCGAGAATATTTCCTTACTAGGATTTCTGAAACCAAAAACAGCAACTGGCTCTTCGGCATCTCGTCAATAGGTTAGTGCCGGAAAATGCATAATAATGATATATAATGTGTATAAAACATGTGAGTATCATCATAAAAGTAACATGGAACATAAGAAATTATAGATACGTTTGGGACGTATCAAGCATCCCCAAGCTTAGTTCCTACTCGCCCTCGAGTAGGTAAACGATAACAAAGATAATTTCTGAAGTGACATGCTATCATAATCTTCATCATACTATTGTAAAGCATATGAGATGAATGCAGCGATTCGAAGCAATGATGAAGATAATGAGTAAACAAATGAATCATATAGCAAAGACTTTTTATGAATAGTACTTTCAAGACAAGCATCAATAAGACTTGCATAAGAGTTACTCATAAAGCAATAGATTCGAAGTAAAAGCATTGAAGCAACACAAAGGAAGATATAAGTTTCAGCGGTTGCTTTCAACTTCAACATGTATATCTCATGGATAATTGTCAACACAAAGTAATATAACAAGTGCAATAGGTAAACATGTAAGAATCAATGCACACAGTTGATACAAGTGTTTGCTTTTAAGATAGAAAGAATGGGTAAACTGACTCAACAATAAAGTAGAAGATAGGCCCTTCGCAGAGGGAAGCATTGATTACTATATTTGTGCTAGAGCTTTTCATTTTGAAAACAAGAACCAATTTTGTCAACGGTAGTAATAAAGCATATGTGTTATGTATAAGATATCCTATAAGTTGCAAGCCTCATGCATAGTATACCAATAGTGCTCGCACCGTGTCCTAATTAGCTTGGATTAACATGGATTATCATAGCATAGCACATGTTTCAACCAAGTGTCACAAAGGGGTACCTCTATGCCGCCTGTACAAAGGTCTAAGGAGAAAGCTCACATTGGATTTCTCGCTTTTGATTATTCTCAACTTAGACATTCATACCGGGACAACATAGACAACGTGATAATGGACTCCTCTTTAATGCATAAGCATTCAACAACAGTTAATATTCTCATAAGAGATTGAGGATTGATTGTCCACACTGAAACTTCCACCTTGAATCATGGCTTTAGTTAGCGGCCCAATGTTCTTCTCTAACAGTATGCATTCTCAAACCATTTGATCATGAAAATTTCCCTTACTTCAGACAAGACGAACATGCATAGCAACTCACATGATATTCAACAAAGGTAAAAGAGTTGATGGCGTCCCCAGAAACATGGTTACCGCTCAACAAGCAACTTATTAAGAAATAAGACACATAAGTACATATTCCTCACCACAATAGTTTTTAAGCTATTTTTCCCATGAGCTATATATTGTAAAGGCAAAGAATAGAAATTTTAAAGGTAGCACTCAAGTAATTTACTTTGGAATGGCGGAGAAATACCATGTGGTAGGTAGGTATGGTGGACACAAATGGCATGGTTATTGGCTCAAGGATTTGGATGCACGAGAAGAATTCCTCTCAATACAAGGCTAGGCTAGCAAGGTTGTTTGAAGCAAACTCAAGTATAAAAGGTGCAGCAAAGCTCACATATGAATATATTGTAACTATTATAAGACTTTACATTGTCTCCTTGTTGTCCAAACACCTCAACCAGAAAATATCTAGACTCTAGAGATCAATCATGCAAACCAAATTTTAACGAGCTCTATGTAGTTATTCATTAATGGGTACAAGGTACATGATGTGAGAGCTTAAACATGATCTATATGAGCACAAAAATTGCCAAGTATCACATTATTCAAGACATTATACCATTTACCACATGCGGCATTTTCCGTTTCCAACCATATAGAAATGAATGAAGTAGTTCAACTTTCGCAATGAACATTAAAGATAAAGCTAAGAACACATGTGTTCATACGAAACAGCGGAGCGTGTCTCTCTCCCAAACAAAGAATGCTAGGATCCGATTTTATTCAAACAAAAAAAAACAAAAACAAACAGACGCTCCAAGTAAAGCACATGAGATGTGACGGAATAAAAATATAGTTTCACTAGAGGAACCTGATAAGTTGTCGATGAAGAAGGGATGCCTTGGGCATCCCCAAGCTTAGACGCTTGAGTCTTCTTAAAATATGCAGGGATGAACCACGGGGGCATCCCCAAGCTTTGACTTTTCACTCTTCTTGATCATATTGTATCATCCTCCTCTCTTGACCCTTGAAAACATCCTCCACACCAAACTCAAAACAAACTCATTAGAGGGTCAGTGCAGAATTCATATATTCAGAGGTGACATAATCATTCTTAACACTTCTGGACATTGCACAAAGATAATGAAAGTTAATGGAACAAAGAAATCCATCAAACATAGCAAAAGAGGCAATGCGAAATAAAAGGCAGAATCTGTCAAAACAGAATAGTCCGTAAAGACGAATTTTTAAGAGGCACCAGACTTGCTCAGATGAAAATGCCCAAATTGAATGAAAGTTGCGTACATATCTGTGGATCACGCACGTAAATTTGCAGATTTTTATAAATTTTTTACAGAGACTACTGCTCAAATTCGTGACAGCAAGAAATCTGTTCCTGCGCAGCAATCCAAATCTAGTATTGACTTTACTATCAAAGACTTTACTTGTCACAACAATGCAATAAAATAAATATAAGGAGAGGTTGCTACAGTAATAACAACTTCCAAGACTCAAATATAAAATAAAGTGCAGAAGTAAAATAATGGGTTGTCTCCCATAAGCGCTTTTCTTTAACGCCTTTCAGCTAGGCGCAGAAAGTGTGTATCAAGTATTGTCAAGAGATGAAGCATCAACATCAATAGGTATCTTAGATGCTCCCCCATCCGTAGTGGTGCTAAGAGCTTTGTCAATTTACGCCTATAATAGCTTTTTGGCTTAGGCACTTTAGAGGCATACATGAATTTTTGCTCCTTACCCACATAAGCTTTCTCCTTAAACTTAAGAGAAGAAAAAGTTGAACCCAAGGTTCCCATAGATTCTTCAAGTTCACTAATCCTATGGGTTCGATTATCATGAGTAGCACAAGTTTCTAAAACAACAATTCTCTCATTAATTCCTCCTAGAGATTTATCAATTTTATCGGTGCTATTAAGTAATATTCCCAATTTAGTCTCAATACTTGGAAGATCTTTCTCTATGGCCTCCAACTTTTTCATGACATCTTCAAGAGAGATTTCAATTTTAGCTTCATTAACAGGTGGTATTCCAACTAGACTCTCAATAATGCAACTAGCTTCTAAAGCAGGAGTGCCTAGGAAATTACCTCCCGCAAGAGTATCAAGAACATACCTATTCCATCTAGAGATACCAACATAAAAGTTCCTAAGTAGTATAATAGTGGAGTGTTTCTTAATGCACCTATGATGAGCATCGCTAATTCTATACCAAGCATCTTTAAAACTTTCTCCCCTTGTTGCTTAAAGGAACGAACTTCAACTTCCGGATTACTCATTTTTAGCAGTAGTAAATAAAGCAAACTAAATAAAGTAATTGCAAGTAACTAATTTTTTTTGTGTTTTTGATATAGAGAACAAGACAGTAAATAAAGTAAAACTAGCAACTAATTTTTTTGTGTTTTTGATATAAGAAGCAAACAAAGCAGTAAATAAAGTAAAGCAAGACAAAAACAAAGTAAAGATATTGGATGTGGGAGACTCCCCTTGCAGCGTGTCTTGATCTCCCCGGCAACGGCGCCAGAAAAAGAGCTGTTGACGTGGGAGTTGAAAATCTTTGTGGTGTAACTTTTCTTTGTTCCCCGGCAACGGCGCCAGAAAAAGAGCTTGATGCGTGCAGTCGACACGTCCGTTGGGAACCCCAAGAGGAAGGTGTGATGCGTACGATAGCAAGTTTTCCTCGAAAGAAACCAAGGTTTATCGAACCAGTAGGGAGCCAAGAAGCACGTTGAAGGTTGATGGCGGCGGAGTGTAGTGCGGCGCAACACCAGGGATTCCGGCGCCAACGTGGAACCTGCACAACACAATCAAAGTACTTTGCCCCAACGTAACAGTGAGGTTGTCAATCTCACCGGCTTGCTGTAACAAAGGATTAAATGTATTGTGTGGAAGATGATGATTGTTTGCGAAGAACAGTAAAGAACAATTGCAGTAGATTGTATTTCAGATGTAAAGAATAGGACCGGGGTCCACAGTTCACTAGTGGTGTCTCTCCCATAAGATAAACAGATGTTGGGTAAACAAATTACAGTTCGGCAATTGACAAATAAAGAAGGGATAACAATGCACATACATATATCATGATGAGTACTATGAGATTTAATCAGGGCATTACGACAGACAATTGCATTAAGTATGGTGCGTAATGTAATCAACACAAATATCCTTAGACAAAGCATCGATTTTTTATCCCTAGTGGCAACAGCACATCCACAACCTTAGAACTTTTCGTCACTCGTCCCGCATTTAATGGAGGCATGAACCCACTATCGAGCATAAATACTCCCTCTTGGAGTCACAAGTATCAACTTGGCCAGAGCCTCTACTAGCAACGGAGAGCATGCAAGAACATAAATAACATATATGATAGATTGATAATCAACTTGACATAGTATTCAATATTCATCGGATCCCAACAAACACAACATGTAGGATTACGAGATAGATGATCTTGATCATGATAGGCAGCTCACAAGATCTAACATGATAGCACAATGAGGAGAAGACAACCATCTAGCTACTGCTATGGACCCATAGTCCAGGGGTGGACTACTCACACATCGATCCGGAGGCGATCATGGCGATGAAGAGACCTCCGGGAGATGATTCCCTCTCCGGCAGGGTGCCGGAGGCGATCTCCTGAATCCCCCGAGATGGGATTGGCGGCGGCGGCGTCTCTGGAAGGTTTTCCGTATCGTGGCTCTCGGTACTGGGGGTTTCGCGACGAAGACTTTAAGTAGGCGGAAGGGCAGGTCAGGAGGCGTCACGGGGGCCCCCCACAACAGGGCCGCGCGGGCCCCCTGTAGGCCGCGCCGCCCTACTGTGGCGGCGCCCCGTGGCCCCACTTCGTTTCCTCTTCGGACTTCTGGAAGCTTCGTGGAAAAATAGGACCCTGGGCGTTGATTTCGTCCAATTCCGAGAATATTTCCTTACTAGGATTTCGAAACCAAAAACAGCAGTAAAACAAAGAATCGGCTCATCGGCATCTCGTCAATAGGTTAGTGTCGGAAAATGCATAATAATGACATATAATGTGTATAAAACATGTGAGTATCATCATAAAAGTAGCATGGAACATAAGAAATTATAGATACGTTTGGGACGTATCAGTTCCTTCGACAGGTGCTCCCGGTTTTTCTCTAGTATAGAGCGATAAGCATTGAGGGTTCCAACCGAGGTTCCTGCGGGGAGCGGTGTGTTGTTGAGTACTGCTGCCCTGGCGGCTGCCCACTCCTCGTCCACGATGGTGTAGTCGCTGTCGTGGTTGCTGGCGCTGTTTTCGAATCTCGCCCGTCTACTGGAACGTGGAGTATGGTCTCCATCTCCTCTGTGCCTTGTGTTTCCAGTGTTATTGGCGACATAAACCTGATGGTGTGCCGTTCTTCTGGTGGTTCCTTGGACGATGCTGTCGATACTGTCCTCTCCCGATGAATACTGGGCATTGCAAATGAACGGCGTGTCGCTCGATCCCAGCCCGTGCCTGGTGTCGCAGTTCAAGCAGTAGTACGAGGTTAACTCCGAAGATGTGGGATCGTCGGATCCTACCGACATGGAAGACATGGAGCGAGGAGTCGAGGGCGCGGGTGAACTCGTCGAGCCTGTCAAACCAGCCGAAAGGTCGAGTGATGATGACGCGCTTGGACTCGTCGATCTGGAGGTGGGCGATTCCAGCAGTCGAAGGATTCCTTCCGCGTTGACGTTGTAGTGGACGCTGCCGAAGGTCATCTCCATGTTTCCTTGTAGATCTGAGAAGTTTGAGCGGGAGGAATCGCTGTGCGGGGTGAACTCGTAGGAGCCGAACCGAATCGGGCTTCCCAGGTTTGGCGATGACGGTGTCGATGAAGTCGCCGGTGTCATGATTGGATCTGCCGATGACCGATCTTGTGCCGACAAGTTTCCCACAGACGGCGCCAATTGTCGAGGGTGCTCCTCGGCAATGCCCTCCGATTGGGGCTTAGGGTTGATGGAATCATGCAAGCTGACACGAGACATCGGTTCGCAGATAAGCGGGGAGAGCGATTTACCTAGGTTCGGGGCCCTCGATGAGGTAAAACCCTTACGTCCTGCCTGTCTGTTCTTGATTATGATGATAATGGGTTACAATGGGGTGCCGAATAGTTCGGCTGAGATCTCGTCGAGATGGCTAATTGCTATGACGACCTAGCTCTAGGCTTATGCTGGCTAAGATCGCTAAGATCGATTGTGTCCCTCGATCGCCCCTCTCCTGGCCTTTATATAGGAGGCCAGGTCTTAATAAGTCTAATCGAGTACGACTAGGTTTACAGTAGATCTATCTCTATACTTTCCTTGTTCGGCTCCTTCCGAGCCTGTTTTTTCAAGGAATCTTCCGTTGCACCGCCTTAGTGGCCCATCTTGCCGTCGAGTGCCTTCATGGGCCTCCAACTAAGAAATACAGGATAGGGCAACATTGGTTACCCGAAGGGTAATGCCCACGTCAATTTACCTTATTTTTATTATTTAAAGAGAATAATCAATAAGGTAAATACAATTTAGAGGTTTAAATATTAGTAATGATAATGTTAAGGTTAATATGATACAACAAAATTACTTTTGTTGTTTTATTTTCTTCCTAATTGATTTTTACTCATTTTAGACATTTTATTAGTTATTGGATTTCCTTGGAACTTAAGATAAAAGAAAATACTTTAAGTAATAAATCCTAAATGATTAAATTTCATTTTAATGAAAAATTTGGAGGTTGGATTTTTAATAAATAGAGTTTATTTTAATGAACATTTTGGTACCTCATTTATATGTTTCTGAGTTGAATTTAATTTCATATGAATTTTGCAAGGTGTGAGTGATTTTCTAGAAAAGGAATTAAACAAAAGGCTAAAATGGCAAAGCTGTCTGGTCCCACTAGACCATACCGAATTGGCCCATGAGGCCCAAACCGACTAGGTCGGCCTGGCCTAGGTTGAGTTCAACCCGACCCCGACCCACTCTGCTCTCTCTCGTCGCCCTTTCCTTCTCTCATTTTCATGCATGCGCACGCTCCCATGGCCCCTGCCGCCTCGCCGATTTTCCCCGGCCACCACAGGCTCCTCCCGGCACCGGCGAGATGGTGAGTTTGCCTCGACGTGCTCTTCCTTTCCCCCAGTTCGATTTGATTCTCGTGCCTCCTTGTGCTCGCCCCCAACCAGGAAACCCTAGCTTCTATTGGCGGTGGTTCTAGCCACAGCCAGCCTCGGCCAGCACTGCCGTCTGCGGTCGCGCCGCAGCCACGGACTTCTCCGTCGTCCCTCTCTGCCTCACCTACTCCCTGCTCCCCCAGGCGTGCCCCCAGCCCGCCATGGTTCTGCTTGCTGCTGTCCGCTACCGGCTGCTGCTGCTTGCCGGGCCTTGACACCTCTCAGTTAGCCCCGGCCGCCACGCCTCTTCATTTCCCCGCAAGCGTACCCGCGGCAACCCTAGCCCACGGGTGGCTCGGTCACCGGTCGTGTTTCCGATGCCACCGCAGCCTGGCTGCTGCGATGACGGTGAGCTGGTGGTGTGGTGATGCGGTGCTGATGTACTGGTGGAGCGGTGTGGTGTTGGTGGTGACTACTTCATACTCGACGCCGGTCGGACGGCGTCTGCGACTGCAACCCCGACGTTGAATGCTTCATCTCATCCTGAACTGCACTGTGAGCTATTTCCCTCCTCGACTCTGCCTATGATCATGTATTGGTGGCTTGTGCTTGTTTAAATTGCTCCATTTTGGATGATGTATACATCCTAAGCATGTGTGGCTTTTGTCAAATTATTTCTGGTTAATATGATTGGGCTTAATTAATAGCTTGATGTGGCTAGATGCCTTGCTGGTGGCTTATTGATTACTTTGAATCATTCTGAGTATGCCAAGCTTGATAGATGTGCATTTGTGCTACATATCCAGTGATGCTATTTTATATCTCTGAATTGGTATTGCTCCCTATCACTGATTATATAATTTTGTAGCTGTCCAATTTGACAGTGAATATATGCTAGTGATGATTTCAAGTTGAATTAACTAGGAAAATGATTTGAATTAATTTGGTTTGAATTGCAACTGTGGTTATTGGTTGGAGTTGTACTGTCAGTGGTTAATTTGAATGATTTTTGGCTATGCAAGCTAGGAAAATAGCTTGGTGTGCTTGTGTTAAACTACTTGGTGGCTTCTGATGCTTTTGGATCTGCTATTGTGATGCCTCCCCATTGGAGAGTACATAGCAGTAGATCTAAATAGTATGATCTGCTCCTATTTGTCCCTGCCAATTTTCTGTGATCGAATATTGATAAGAACATATGCTTGTGCTTGATCTCTTGGACATGCCTATGTGTATTTCTGATGGTCTTGCTGTGAAATTAAAATGATTCAATGATCATGTGATCATCTTGTGTGTGGAATATCCTATATGTGTATGTGGTGGTGCAAAGGAATTTCTTGGCCAACTCCCAGGACAAGGTTTACCTACTGGCTTTCTCTCTTTTGGATAGTAACTCATAAGAATAGATATTATCTTGATTTGTTTGCCTTGCCAATGAAGCAAAGACCGAGGCACAATATTGGATAAGAACAACTACTACTTGTGCCTTTTATTCTCTAGGATAATTTTTCAGAGCACCTCTATGCAAGGCTGAGAGAAAAATCCTTCTAATCCTCCTAGGTGAAAATTTAGTTGAAGGTTAGATGGATCTGCTTTCTTTGCATATTACCCTTTTATTTTGCCCAAGATGCAAAGGCTAAGAACACATGCTTTTATTAAGTTGATGGATTAACGTGTTATTTGTGGAGATCTTGGCCTTCTGGACTGTTGATTGATCTTCTTCTTGCGGCATGCTTGTTTCTCCTTGCTCTTTCATCTCCTTCCCGACAATCTTGTTGGTCTTCGTGGTTCAATGGATATGGGTGTCTCATATACATAGCAGTTGGATGATTGGGTTAGTGATGTTC
Organism: Lolium rigidum; assembly: GCF_022539505.1. Classification (NCBI taxonomy): domain Eukaryota; kingdom Viridiplantae; phylum Streptophyta; class Magnoliopsida; order Poales; family Poaceae; genus Lolium; species Lolium rigidum. Next base: position 200,937,461 of record NC_061510.1, on the reverse strand, counting down.
TTGATGTTCTTCACATACTGGTGGATTTTTGCTAGTGTACTGGTTGCAGAGAAATGCTGCTGGGTGGTTCGGCTAAGACATGGATGTGTACTGGTTATATACAGTGGGGATGTTCATTGTGGTGATGACAACACACAGCTGAATGTGTTGTGTGTGCTGCTTGCAAATGGTCCCCACCTAAGAATGTAGTCAAATTGAGTTTGTTTGCTTCCCATGCAAGGCCTACAACTGCTTGTGCTTATCTGGTGTTGTCCTATACTGTTGGTACTGCCAAATGTATTACTCTTGTTGGTCTGTTGTGTCAACACCCGGATTTTTAAGTCCAGATGCCTATTATGCCACACATCGCAATCCCAGGAATATTGTTTTTGCGAGACATAATAGATTGATATCACAGAACATCGTTCATTACAAACCATAATAGTCTTACATCAAAGGATCACATGATCCAGTCTTAATACAACAGTTGATCTAATGATCAATTACATAGCACATAGCGGAAGAAACGTAGTAGCGGTCCATCTGTTCCACAGACAACGCTTGACGTCAGGAGTAGTCCTAGTTATCGTAGACGTCCTGCTGTCCGTCTTCCTGGTAGTAGTGCTCCTCTTCGTAGTCTGGCCATTTGAATAGCCAGGGACAAAGCCATGAGTTCTTTAAAGTACTCGCAAACTAAGACTAGTGTAAGCACTATCAACTATATCAATGGAATTCTCAGCTCTAGGTTCATTTGCATAAAGCCAGTTTTATTTCGTAAACATTTAGTAAACAAAGACTCTTCATTTTCCTAACTTAACTCAAGTGGGAACATTAGTGTCATTCCCACAACTCTGTTGTGATTCAAGTCAAAGTCACCTTTCAAGTTCAATTCACAAGTCACCCATCACATGTCACCTTTTTGGAAAAGTTCTGATGACGGAACGAGTATGGCCTTTCCAATCGTCCATGACCGCGGACGCGGCTATTCGAATAGGTTTACACTCTGCAGAGGTTGCACACTTGTGCCACAACATTTGATTACATCCGTCGGGGATAGCCCCGAATAATCATAACTCGGTATGCGGATCATCAACCATTAACCTTTCACTTACACACCCTAGTATAGGCACCTCTCCCCATGAGCTTGGCCTCCCGAGTGATAGCAAACCGCCAACCTGGGAACTGCACAGGGCTTGGGTAGGACATTCACCTCATTTCACGTCATTTCACTTTCAACGGAGGCAGCCTCGGCATAACCCCTATGACGCTTGTTCAGAGGGAACCCATACTAAGACTCATAAATTTCCAGCTAAAGCCTTACCCATAATCAGGTATTGTGGGGGTACTCAAAAATTTGAATGGTATCGCATCCGAACCCAATCATCAGTTTTTATCAAAATCACCATGTCATTCAAGTCACCTTCACCTTCAAAATCTTTCAATAGAATGACTCATCATTCCAAGGTTTTCAAAGTCAAGAATTTCACAAGTTCCCATCTAGAGTTGTCAATTTTAGTTTTAGCACTAGCAACTAGTCATGAGGGGTGCTAACTAGCTTGTAGCTCTCTAGGCTAACTTTGATGTTCTTTTACTACTCCTTATCTAGACTCAAGTTAACTATAAAAGTAAGACTTGATAATCAGAGTAAAAACTTTGTGAGATAAAAACTGGGACTTGGAAAGTAAAACACAAAGTAGTATGGTAGTGGTGCCTTGCTCAAGTAGAGCTTGCACTTGATTGGTACAGTGATCAAAGCTTTCTTCTTCTTCCTCTTGGTAGAAGACCTCCTCCTCCTGGTAGTCTCCGGTACTAGCGTCTATAAACGAATACGAGGATACAATCACCAAACAAGACTTAAGTATACTAATTAGCCTTAATGGCTCACACAAGATGATCTAGCATCATCCCAATCATCACTCAACATCATACTAGGGTAGTGTTTGGAAAATAATTTCCTCTCATTGAAAATTCTATTAGGGTTTCTATTTATTTCCTTTGGAGAAATAATTTCCTCTCCTCAATTAGTAAATGTGGGATTATGTTGACTAAGGTCAACACTTCACACTTAGCATTTGAGAAAAATGATTTAAATGAGGTGCTATACCTCATGCAATTTAAATCCTACTTTGATTTAATATCCTCAAGTAAGCAATGATGAGACCCTGCAACTAAGGTCATCACCTTACTTCACATTACTTGGGAATATGATTTAAATGAGATGCTACATCTCATAGATTTGAAATTAAAAATTTGAAATGATTTAAATGAGCTAGAAATGACTACATAGCCATTATTTGAATCTAGCTCATGATCATATGAAGCAACCATGTCATGTTTTTACATATTCCTGTAGAGTATGTTAAATGTGATTTATGAGATTTGGAATCAACTCAAAATCACTTATGGTTGATTTTTAGTAATTGTTTGAATTTGAAAAAGGCTCTACCTTGTTATTTTTGCTACTTTAATTCTACAACAAATCTAGGGTTGGAGCCAGTGGGGTTTGATAGAGAATTTTATAGGCTTTCCAACCATATAAAGTTCATCAAATTTGGCTCAGTAGATTTGATTCTATTCTATTTTGAAAACAGCACCAGTATTGGAATTTGACTGAAATGAATTAATTCAAATTCAAACACTTGGGCTTAGGTGGGAAACGGAATTGGGCCAGGGAGAGGTTAAACGGGCCAGCCCAGCTGCGTGTCTCGCACGTGCGGGCCGACTGACAACGGGGTCCACCTGTCAGCGACGTGTAAACCCCGAATCGGTACGCGGCGATGAGAGCCGTTGGATTAAAAGGAGGATCGATGGCGCTGGGTCGTCCCCTTCCTCCACAGGGCTCGCCGGAGACCAAACCCTACCGGTGGCCAGGGGGTTGCGATAGGAGGCTCACCGGCGTCCAGCGAGGTCGGTGAGGCAGGCAATCGACGTTGTCGACGACGACGAGTCGAAGGAGGGTCACGGCGGCTCCAGGGGTGCTCGGGATCGTCGGCGTCGTCGAGCTACTGCAGCGGTGGACTCCGGCTAAATTCCGGCGACTGAGGGTGTAATCGGAGAGGGGAAGTGGTCGAGGAGGTTCAAAAGGGAGAGGGGAGTGGAATGGTGTGAGGATTTGAGGCCGGGGCTTGCTCCTTTTATAGCGGCGAGAGGTGGCCGAGGGGCGCGGAGCAGGTGAGTGGTGACAACGGCGATAGAGGTCACGCGGGGCCAAGGGAGTGGGCGCAGTGTGTTGGCGACGTCGAGGCGGTCACGACGAGAATCAGGGCGCAGCAGGAGAGAGACGGTGGTGTCGTCATCGTCCTCGCATACCCGTGTACTGCGGAAGATGGCGTCGTCCATGGCGACGGCGACAGGGCGTGCGAGGGCAGGTGAGTGTGTCCTGGAGATCGCTGGTGTCGCGGAGGGTCCGTGGGAGAAAGAAGGGAGCGAGAGAGAGTGTGAGGCGACGAGGCGAGCAAGAGTACTGGCGCGTCCAGAGCGTCGCCGTGCGCGCTCTGGCGCGTCCTGGCGTCTCTGGGCACGTCACGTTCCGAGCGTTGGCGTGCTCTCCTTGGCCAGGGCTCGCGCCAGTGGGTACAGGGGAGTGAGGTGAGCGTAGTTGACATGGTCAGAGAGAGAGAGGTGAGTAGAGGGGAGCAGGTGTGCATGGTGGTGATCAAGTGGCCGGCATGGTCATGTCTTTTGATCCTTTGTGCATTTCTCTTGCTCTCCGAGGGCATGGCATGCTTGAGTGAGGTGAGGTGAGTCTACTTGACAAGGTTAGAAGGACAGCAGAGGGAGGATGACATGGGTTGGCATGGTGATGTCATATGATTGGCATGGGCATGACATTGGTCCTCTATGCATTCTTTTCTTGGTCTATGAGTGCTGCAAGCTTGAGTGGGGTGAATCCAAGGTATGTGACATGGTGAGCATGGTTGGAGAGGGCTAGGGCTTGCACATTGGATTAATGTCAAAATATATGTGACACATGCAATGTCCTTGGCATGGTTTGGGCATGGTGATCATGGCAAGACTAGGTCATCACTTTAGGGAGTTGTTGTGGTACATGGTGTACTATAGATGAGCCAAAGAGAGAGAGAGGGTGAGGGGTACATAGTGGTTGGAATAGTGGTTGTACCCTAATTTCACATTATGTGATCAACATATGTGAGATGCAATGGTCACATGTGTGTTGAATTTTGGTCAAATTACTTCATGGATGTGTTCTAAACAATGTTTGGCAACCATTGGTGGCATTGGTTTGAATTTTGGAAATGGTTTGTGAAAATTCTAAAAGTTGGGGGAATCTAGAATCTGTTTCAAAGTTGCCACTTTGCATCCTTATACTAAGCAATAGAAAAGGAACTAGTCAAAGTGTTCAACATCAAAAGTGTTCACCTTGATGAGGTCTTGGATGAAGTGCAAAGATTTGTGAGAGTTTGGTTTAAGAATCTCTTAATCCAGGGGCTCAAAGTGGGTACCCTGATGTGAAAGTCAAAAATGACCATTATCACATGTGTCAAGGTTTTGCAATTTTCTTTGATTTGATTTTGGTTTCTTTGGTGCAAAAGGGATTCTTTTGAGTTTATATGAGTTTCCAAACCATTGGCACAAGTTTATATGGCCTAGGTTAAAGATTTTCAAAAATGGCCATAGGCCCATATGTGAGGTTTTTGCAATTTCTCACTTTCTTCTTTTCTTCCCTTTTAGATCTCAAAGGATCATACTCTAGGGTTTAAGCATCATTGATAAGCACACAAAGAATCACCATGGCAATGTCACACAATAATGCATGAACACTATGCATAGCACCATATTCAAATAAAAGTTTTTGTTAGTTCTAAAATTTGAATATTGGAAACCACTTTTCTTATTGATTTGAAATTTGGGATGTTACATGTTGGTATGTGAGCTTAACATTATACCTTTAAATTTTTTATAGGTGAGCTAATGATTCATCTTGACCCTTTAATGTAAATGGTGGATTGCTTAATTTAAAACTTGTGAGCTTTTAGTGGACACTAGCTAGATTAGAGGGAAATGCAATTTGTTGCCTTGTTGCCTAAGAATGAATGGAATTATCTTATGGTTGCCTTTCCTTTCTCTGATATGAATCAGTTGTTGACACTTGTTTCTGGTGCCTTCCTAACTGTTGCCTTATGATCAAAGTGATCCAGATTGATACAAAATATGCTTAGCTGATCCAGATGTTGCCTAAACATGAATAAATCCCTCTAATCACAATTTGGGGACTAGGAAAAATTCCTAATTCCCTATAGGTAGTTTCCAGTATTAACATTGCCTCACCAAAGGTGAAGCAAACATTTTAACATTAACCAAAATTATCTCTCTTGTACTTGTTTTGTTTCTCTTATTGCAGGGAAAAGAAGAATAAGAATCTTGAGAAGATCAGAATTTAGATTTAGGAATTATTTTTATTTCTATTTTGCATTCTTTGTAATTTGATTTCTTTTTTATGGGACTTGTATATATTTGAATAATTATATTTTTAATAAATCTTAAATCATTTATTTACTTGGAATTATCAAATGTTTTTAATTTTATATATTATTTTTATATACTTGTTTTAATTCCAAATTCTAATTCTAATTCTTATTTGAATTACTATTTTCCATATTTGAATTTGAATTCAAAATTTTCCTCCGAAAACACCATAATTCAACAAAGGTCATGTCGAAATTTATCGCACTCACATCGATGACTAACTCAATTCCACCGATGCAAGAGAAACCTTGATCACTTTGACAGTTTTAAACAAAAGTGAAAATTCCACGGATATTCTATGCATGAATGCAATGCACACTCTGGTGTTCTCTCTTTTTTCTTGCCTCTAAACCTGGGATGTTACAACGTGTTAAGGTGACAGACGGCGTGACAATCTGCCCTAGGCCAGCGCGGATTCCCGCAGCTGGATGGCAAGGCCCTCCCACTTGGCGAGGTCGCCGAGCTCGCTCTGGGTGGTGGCCATCTCGAGGGCCTCCTCCACGCTCAGATCCCGCGGCTAACCTCCTGCTTGAAGATCGACAGATGGGACGGGCCATCGTCGTAATCGTTGTTGTTGTCATCGTCCCCATCTACTGGCGTAGTTGAAAGAGCATTTCTCCTTTAAGTGTGTTTTGTGTGTTTGTTAACAACACCAGGACTTTTAAACTTTGTTCTTATGTGTTTTAGTGGTTATATATGTAAGCATATCACGGTGTTCGATCCCTCAAAAGTGGAAATACGAAGACGATGCCCGTAGATTTTGGTTGTGTATTAATTGTTGTTGTTGTTGTAGGGATGCCAAGGAACAATTTTGGAGAGGGCCTCAAGAAATGTTGAAGTTGTGGGACCGGAGACTTCGGTGTGCCTAGACTGGAGAGTCCGGCCCCCAAAGGCGGAGACTCCGGTAAAAGAATCTGGACCCAAGTTTTTGAGTGAGAAACTGGTGTGCCTCACTCTCAGTATAGGGGCACGAAGACTGTTTTTGACGGGCCGGAGACTTGGCTAGGAGACGCCGGTCTTACATTTTCTGGTCGACCAGGGCCGGAGATTACGACCTAAGTGACTCGGGAAAATGTCAGACTGGATACTCCGACCTAAGTGGACCAGTAACGGCTCTATTTCGTGAGGTGATATAAATAACACCCTTCTTCTCCAAATGAGGTTGTGGCTTCTAGTCTCTCCCATCCACAGTTCCAAAGCTCAAAACTCATACACCTCCCTCCCTAGCCACTCAATCTTGTGGCCCTCTTGGGAATCAAGGGTGGAACCCTAGATTTGCACTTTCACCAAAGGGCTTTGACTATCCCACTCGTTTAAAGAACCAAGTTGTGAAACCCTAGCTTTATGGGAAGTCGCTCTTAGAGTTTGCTTTGTGTTGTAAAAGCTCAATGGTCAGTTGTTGGGAGCCTTCGATTAAGTTGTGGATGCGTGCCCCAACCTTTGTGTAAAGGTGTCGCTTGACACCTTGAAGGCTACCACCTAATGGAGTGTGATCTAACCTTCATGGTTTGCTCACGGGAGAATAGGGTGGGGCCTTTGTGGTATTGGTTGGCCCTTCGTGGCACCTGATGCAAGTAAAATGCATACACAAACTGTGTAGTTTATTGATACATATTCCCATATATTTGCATCATATAATGTTATATCCATGTTTTATATTGATTTTTGAGGATTTACCAATGAACTCCTTTATTTGGGTTATAACTCTGCAGAACAACAAAACCCTGTGTATTTTATCTTTCAGGGACCTTAGCAAAGTCAAATGGACATGTGATTTTTTGAGGATTAATATTTCAGCAAGGGAAGCACGTGGAGCATTGGAACTTTGCGAACAGAGGCCCAAGGGACAAACAGGTCGAGGTGGCGTGGCCACTTGGTGGTACCACACTGATACGCGTACAGCACGCGTCCGTTGGGAACCCAAGAGGAAGGTGTGATGCATACAGCGGCAAGTTTTCCCTCAGAAAGAAACCAAGGTTTATCGAACCAGGAGGAGCCAAGAAGCACGTTGAAGGTTGATGGCGGCGAGATGTAGTGCGGCGCAACACCAGGGATTCCGGCGCCAACGTGGAACCTGCACAACACAACCAAAGTACTTTGCCCCAACGAAACAGTGAGGTTGTCAATCTCACCGGCTTGCTGTAACAAAGGATTAGATGTATAGTGTGGACGATGATTGTTTGCAGAAAACAGTAGAAAAGGTATTGTAGTAGATTGTATTCGATGTAAAAGAATGGACCGGGGTCCACAGTTCACTAGAGGTGTCTCTCCCATAAGATGAATAGCATGTTGGGTGAACAAATTACAATCGGGCAATTGACAAATAAAGAGAGCATAACAATGCACATACATGATATGATGAATATTGTGAGATTTAATTGGGCATTACGACAAAGTACATAGACCGCTATCCAAGCATGCATCTATGCCTAAAAAGTCCACCTTCGAGTTATCATCCGAACCCCTTCCAAGTATTAAGTTGCAAAACAACGGACAATTGCATTAAGTATGGTGCGTAATGTAATCAATAACTACATCCTCGGACATAGCATCAATGTTTTATCCCTAGTGGCAACAACACATCCACAACCTTAGAACTTTCTGTCACCTGTCCCGCATTTAATGGAGGCATGAACCCACTATCGAGCATAAATACTCCCTCTTGGAGTTAAGAGTAAAAACTTGGCCAGAGCCTCTACTAATAACGGAGAGCATGCAAGATCATAAACAACACATAGGTAATAGATTGATAATCAACATAACATAGTATTCTCTATCCATCGGATCCCGACAAACACAACATATAGCATTACAGATAGATGATCTTGATCATGTTAGGCAGCTCACAAGATCCGACAATGAAGCACATAAGGAGAAGACGACCATCTAGCTACTGCTATGGACCCATAGTCCAGGGGTGAACTACTCACTCATCACTCCGGAGGCGACCATGGAGGTGAAGAGTCCACCGGGAGATGATTCCCCTCTCCGGCAGGGTGCCGGAGGCGATCTCCAGAATCCCCCGAGATGGGATTGGCGGCGGCGGCGTCTCAGTAAGGTTTTCCGTATCGTGGCTCTCGGTACTGGGGGTTTCGCGACGAGGACCTTAAGTAGGCGGAAGGGCGGAGTCGGAGGGGTCACGGGGGCCCCACACAGCAGGGCCGCGCGGGCCCCTCCTGGGCCGCGCCGCCCTAGTGTGGCGGCGCCCCGTGGCCCCACTCCGTCTTCTCTTCGGTCTTCTGGAAGCTTCGTGGCAAAATAGGACCCTGGGCGTTGATTTCGTCCAATTCCGAGAATATTTCTTATGTAGGATTTCTGAAACCAAAAACAGCAGAAAACGACAGAATCGGCTCTTCGGCATCTCGTTAATAGGTTAGTGCCGGAAATGCATAAATATGACATATAATGTGTATAAAACATGTAGATATCATCAATAATGTGGCATGGAACATAAGAAATTATTGATACGTCGGAGACGTATCAGCATCCCCAAGCTTAGTTCCTGCTCGTCCCGAGCGAGTAAACGATAACAAAGATAATTTCTGGAGTGACATACCATCATAACCTTGATCATACTATTGTAAACATATGTAATGAATGCAGCGATCAAAACAATGGTAATGACATGAGTAAACAAATGAGTCATAAAGCAAAGACTTTTCATGAATAGTACTTCAAGACAAGCATCAATAAGTCTTGCATAAGAGTTAACTTATAAAGCAATAAATCAAAATAAAGGTATTGAAGCAACACAAAGGAAGATTTAGTTTCAGCGGTTGCTTTCAACTTATAACATGTATATCTCATGGATAATTGTCAACATAGAGTAATATAACAAGTGCAATATGCAAGTATGTAGGAATCAATGCACAGTTCACACAAGTGTTTGCTTCTTGAGGTGGAGAGAAATAGGTGAACTGACTCAACATAAAAGTAAAAGAAAGGCCCTTCAAAGAGGAAAGCATCGATTGCTATATTTGTGCTAGAGCTTTTATTTTGAAAACAAGAAACAATTTTGTCAACGGTAGTAATAAAGCATATGTATCATGTAAATTATATCTTACAAGTTGCAAGCCTCATGCATAGTATACTAATAGTGCCCGCACCTTGTCCTAATTAGCTAGGACTACCGGGATCATCGCAATACACATGTTTTAACCAAGTGTCACAAAGGGGTACCTCCATGCCGCCTCGTACAAAGGTCTAAGGAGAAAGCTCGCATTTTGGATTTCTCGCTTTTGATTATTCTCAACTTAGACATCCATACCGGGACAACATGGACAACAGATAATGGACTCCTCTTTAATGCATAAGCATGTAGCAACAATTAGTGTTCTCATATGAGATTGAGGATATATGTCCAAAACTGAAACTTCCACCATGATTCATGGCTTTAGTTAGCGGCCCAATGTTCTTCTCTAACAATATGCATGCTCTAACCATTAAAGTGGTAGATCTCCCTTACTTCGGACAAGACGGACATGCATAGCAACTCACATGATATTCAACAAAGAGTAGTTGATGGCGTCCCCGAGAAAACATGGTTATCGCACAACAAGCAACTTAATAAGAGATAAAGTGCATAAGTACATATTCAATACCACAATAGTTTTTAGGCTATTTGTCCCATGAGCTATATATTGCAAAGGTAAAGAATGGAAATTTTAAAGGTAGCACTCAAGCAATTTACTTTGGAATGGCGGAGAAATACCATGTAGTAGGTAGGTATGGTGGACACAAATGGCATAGTGGTTGGCTCAAGGATTTTGGATGCATGAGAAGTATTCCCTCTCGATACAAGTTTTAGGCTAGCAAGGTTATTTGAAACAAACACAGGGATGAACCAGTGCAACAAAACTCACATAAAAGACATATTGTAAACATTATAAGACTCTACACCGTCTTCCTTGTTGTTCAAAACTCAATACTAGAAATTATCTAGACTTTAGAGAGACCAAATATGCAAACCAAATTTAGCAAGCTCTAGGTGTTTCTTCATTAATAGGTGCAAAGTATATGATGCAAGAGCTTAAACATGATCACACCAATTGCCAAGTATCAAATTATTCAAGACATTTTAGAATTACTACATGTAGCATTTCCCGATTCCAACCATATAACAATTTAACGAAGAAGATTCAACCTTCGCCATGAATACTATGAGTAAAGCCTAAGGACATATTTGTCCATATGCAACAGAAGGAGCGTGTCTCTCTCCCACACAATGAATGCTAGGATCCATTTTATTCAAACAAAACAAAAACAAAGACAAACCGACGCTCCAAGCAAAGCACATAAGATGTGATGGAATAAAAATATAGTTTCGGGGAGGAACCCGATAATGTTGTCGATGAAGAAGGGGATGCCTTGGACATCCCCAAGCTTAGACGCTTGAGTCTTCTTAAAATATGCAGGGGTGAACCACCGGGGCATCCCCAAGCTTAGAGCTTTCACTCTCCTTGATCATATTGTATCATCCTCCTCTCTTGATCCTTGAAAACTTCCTCCACACCAAACTCGAAACAACTCATTAGAGGGTTAGTGTACAATAAAAATTAACATGTTCAGAGGTGACACAATCATTCTTAACACTTCTGGACATTGCATAAAGCTACTGGACATTAATGGAACAAATAAATTCATCCATCATAGCAAAAGAGGCAATGCGAAATAAAAGGCAGAATCTGTCAAAACAGAACAGTCCGTAAAGATGAATTTTATTGAGGCACCAGACTTGCTCAAATGAAAATGCCCAAATTGAATGAAAGTTGCGTACATGTCTGAGGATCACGCACGTAAATTGGCATATTTTTCTGAGCTACCTACAGAGAGGCAGGTCGAAATTCGTGACAGAAAAGAAATCTGTTACTGCGCAGCAATCCAAATCTAGTATGAACCTTACTATCAAAGACTTTACTTGGCACAACAATGCACAAAACTAAGATAAGGAGAGGTTGCTACAGTAGTAAAAAACTTCCAAGACTCAAATATAAAACAAAAATACTGTAGTAAAAACATGGGTTGTCTCCCATAAGCGCTTTTCTTTAACGCCTTTCAGCTAGGCGCAGAAAGAATTTATCAAGTATTATCAAGAGACGAAGTATCAACATCATAATTTGTTCTAATAATAGAATCAAAAGGTAACTTCATTCTCTTTCTAGGGAAGTGTTCCATACCTTTCTTGAGAGGAAATTGATATTTAATATTACCTTCCTTCATATCAATGGTAGCACCAACAGTTCGAAGAAAAGGTCTTCCCAATATAATGGGACAAGATGCATTGCATTCAATATCCAAGACAACAAAATCAACGGGGACAAGGTTATTGTTAACGGTAATGCAAACATTATCAAATCTCCCCAAAGGTTTCTTTATAGCATTATCAACAAGATTAACATCCAAATAACAGTTTTTCAATGGTGGCAAGTCAAGCATATTATAAATTTTCTTAGGCATAACGGAAATACTTGCACCAAGATCACATAAAGCATTACAATCAAAGTCATTGACCTTCATCTTAATGATGGGCTCCCAACCATCCTCTAGCTTTCTAGGAATAGAAGTTTCAAGTTTTAGTTTCTCCTCTCTAGCATTTATGAGAGCATTTGTAATATGTTTTGTGAAAGCCAAGTTTATAGCACTAGCATTGGGACTCTTAGCAAGTTTTTGTAAGAACTTTATAACTTCAGAGATGTGGCAATCATCAAAATCCAAACCATTATAATCTAAAGCAATGGGATCATCATCCCCAATGTTGGAAAAAATTTCAGCAGCTTTATCACAGTGCAGTTTCAAGCAGTTTAGCAGTTTCGAGCAATTTTGCGGGCTTTGCACTAGGAGTAGTAACATTGCCAACACCAATTATTTTATCATTGATAGTAGGAGGTGCAGCAACATGTGAATCATTAACATTACTAGTGGTGGTAATAGTCCAAACTTTAGCTATATTATTCTCTTTAGCTAGTTTTTCATTTTCTTCTCTTTCCCACCTAGCATGCAATTCGGACATCAATCTTATATTCTAATTAATTCTAACTTGGATGGCATTTGCTGTAGTAACAATTTTATTTTCAATATCCTTATTAGGGATAACTTTCAATTTTAAAAGATCAACATCAGAGGCAAGACTATCAACCTTAGAAGCGAGAATATCAATTTTATTGAGCTTTTCCTCAACGAATTTGTTAAAAGCAGTTTGTGTACTAATAAATTCTTTAAGCATAGCTTCAAGTCCAGGGGGTGTGTTCCTATTATTGTTGTAAGAATTCCCATAAGAATTACCATAACCATAACCATTATTATAAGGATATTGCCTATAGTTATTACCAGAATTGTTCCGATAAGCATTGTTGTTGAAATTATTATTTTTAATGAAGTTTACATCAACATGTTCTTCTTGGGCAACCAATGAAGCTAACGGAACATTATTAGGATCAACATTAGTCCTATCATTCACAAGCATAGACATAATAGCATCAATCTTATCACTCAAGGAAGAGGTTTCTTCGACGGAATTTACCTTCTTACCTTGTGGAGCTCTTTCCGTGTGCCATTCGAGTAATTAATCATCATATTATCAAGGAGCTTTGTTGCTTCACCAAGAGTGATGGACATAAAGGTACCTCCAGCAGCTGAATCCAATAGGTTCCGCGAAGAAAAGTTCAGTCCTGCATAAAAGGTTTGGATGATCATCCAAGTAGTCAGTCCATGGGTTGGGCAATTTTTAACCAAAGATTTCATTCTTTCCCAAGCTTGAGCAACATGTTCATTATCTAATTGCTTGAAATTCATTATGCTACTTCTCAAAGATATAATTTTAGCAGGGGGATAATATCTACCAATAAAAGCATCCTTGCATTTAGTCCATGAATCAATACTATTCTTAGGCATAGATAGCAACCAATCTTTAGCTCTTCCTCTTAATGAGAAAGGAAACAATTTTAATTTTATAATGTCACCATCTACATCTTTATACTTTTGCATTTCACACAATTCAACAAAATTATTGAGATGGGCAGCAGCATCATCAGAACTAACACCAGAAAATTGCTCTTGCATAACAAGATTCAGTAAAGCATGTTTAATTTCAAAGAATTCTGCTGTAGTAGCAGGTGGAGCAATAGGTGTGCATAAGAAATCATTATTATTTGTGGTCGTGAAGTCACACAACTTAGTATTTTCAGGAGTGGCCATTTTAGCAGTAGTAAATAAAGCAAACTAGATAAAATAAATGCAAGTAACTAATTTTTTGTGTGTTTTTGATATAGAGTGCAAGACAGTAAATAAAGTAAAGCTAGCAACTAATTTTTTTGTGTTTTGATATAATGCAGCAAACAAGTAAGTAAATAAAATAAAGCAAGACAAAAACAAAGTAAAGAGATTGGATTGTGGAGACTCCCCTTGCAGCGTGTCTTGATCTCCCCGGCAACGGCGCCGGAAAACAGTCTTGATACGCGTACATCACGCGTCCGTTGGGAACCCCAAGAGGAAGGTGTGATGCGTACAGCGGCAAGTTTTCCCTCAGAAAGAAACCAAGGTTTATCGAACCAGGAGGAGCCAAGAAGCACGTTGAAGGTTGATGGCGGCGAGATGTAGTGCGGCGCAACACCGGGGATTCCGGCGCCAACGTGGAACCCGCACAACACAACCAAAGTACTTTGCCCCAACGAAACGAGTGAGGTTGTCAATCTCACCGGCTTGCTGTAACAAAGGATTAGATGTATAGTGTGGATGATGATTGTTTACGAGAAAACGGTAGAACAAGTATTGCAGTAGATTGTATTCGATGTAAAAGAATGGACCGGGGTCCACGAGTTCACTAGAGGTGTCTCTCCCATAAGATGAATAGCATGTTGGGTGAACAAATTACAATCGGGCAATTGACAAATAAAGAGAGCATAACAATGCACATACATGATATGATGAATATTGTGAGATTTAATTGGGCATTACGACCAAGTACATAGACCGCTATCCAGCATGCATCTATGCCTAAAAAGTCCACCTTCAGGTTATCATCCGAACCCCTTCCAGTATTAAGTTGCAAAACAACAGACAATTGCATTAAGTATGGTGCGTAATGTAATCAATAACTACATCCTCGGACATAGCATCAATGTTTTATCCCTAGTGGCAACAGCACATCCACAACCTTAGAACTTTCCGTCACTCGTCCCGGATTTAATGGAGGCATGAACCCACTATCGAGCATAAATACTCCCTCTTGGAGTTAAGAGTAAAAACTTGGCCGAGCCTCTACTAATAACGGAGAGCATGCAAGATCATAAACAACACATAGGTAATAGATTGATAATCAACATAACATAGTATTCTCTATCCATCGGATCCCGACAAACACAACATATAGCATTACGGATAGATGATCTTGATCATGTTAGGCAGCTCACAAGATCCGACAATGAAGCACATAAGGAGAAGACGACCATCTAGCTACTGCTATGGACCCATAGTCCAGGGGTGAACTACTCACTCATCACTCCGGAGGCGACCATGGCGGTGAAGAGTCCTCCGGGAGATGATTCCCCTCTCCGGCGGGGTGCCGGAGGCGATCTCCGGAATCCCCCGAGATGGGATTGGCGGCGGCGGTGTCTCAGTAAGGTTTTCCGTATCGTGGCTCTCGGTACTGGGGGTTTCGCGACGAGGACCTTAAGTAGGCGGAAGGGCGGAGTCGGAGGGGTCACGAGGGCCCCACACAGCAGGGCCGCACGGGCCCCTCCTGGGCCGCGCCACCCTAGTGTGGCGGCGCCCCGTGGCCCCACTCCGTCTTCTCTTCGGTCTTCTGGAAGCTTCGTGGCAAAATAGGACCCTGGGCGTTGATTTCGTCCAATTCCGAGAATATTTCTTTTGTAGGATTTCCGAAACCAAAAACAGCGAGAAAACAACAAGCGGCTCTTCGACATCTCGTTAATAGGTTAGTGCCGGAAAATGCATAAATACGACATATAATGTGTATAAAACATGTAGATATCATCAATAATGTGGCATGGACATAAGAAATTATCGATACGTCGGAGACGTATCACACACCACCACCCTCTGTTTCCACCTCGTTGCTCGGATGTTGTCGATTTCACCGCCATCCTATTCATCTTGACCTAAAACCTTCTATAAAAGGGTCCTCGATGTGATCTCGAAACATACGGAGGCGGAGATAAAAAAAACAAGAACCACAGAGTCAGAAGGCTATCACCGGAAGGAGTTCAGAGGGGAGAACCGCTACCAGAATTGCTTCCGGTAGGCACCACCCCCTCCGGCAGGTTCATCATCAACATCTGCATCAACACCCCATTCATGTCCCTAATGTAATCTCTTGGAAACATGATGTGTCATGCAATCTATTGTTTTCACATGATCTATTGTATCTTTATGTCTTTGTTTGAGTAGTGAATTGTTCATGGCAATTGTGAAATAGTTCGTCGTTGTTGCATACAAGTATATGTTATCATCTATGATGGTCTTATGTACTAATATATGAGTGCACCACTACTAGGAAAAGGCCTATAGCCGCATGTGGTACCGCCGGCGCACCAAATAAGTGGTACACCGGCGCACCACTTATTTGGTGTGCCGGTGATAACATGATACTACCACCAATGTGGAACAAAGGTACGCCGGGGATAAGAACCGAACCGGTTGCAATGGTACCAGCACATACCGCCAGCGCATTATTTTACGGGTCCTCCCGTGGTACTACCTTGTCGCTGGCGAACAAAAAGCCAGGTACACCGGAGGTACGAGCGGGTTACTTTTTATTTTTTTCCTTTGTCTTTTTCACTGTCTCAGACACTCACGCACACCAACACAGAGCACACACAGAAAACACGCTCCACGCATGTGCCACATGCGCGACGCGAAGCAGTCAAGAAGACAACACAGACACACAACCATTTCCCATCGCTGCCTCCTCTCCTCTCTCCCATGTCTCTTTTCCCCAGATCCATCCCACCAACCCCGCTCCCAGCCATGGCGCTCTCCTTGGAGAAGACCTCGCCAGGGAGGGAGTACTCTCTCCCAGGCCGACTTCAGCCGCCTCGAGCTCGACCGCATCACCACACCCTCTTTCCCTAATCCCCTCCCTCTCCATTCATTTGTCCCAAAATTCCCTCCGCTCAACACCGACCCAATCCGCCTGCTGCTTCCCCTCACTGCTGCCTACGCCCGGTGTTGCACATCACCACCGCTGCCACCAAGAGCAGCACGTGGCTTGAGCTCCTCGAGCCCGTGGCATCGACCCGACCTCGAGAGGCCGCCGACAAGACTGAGTCGGGACGACACGAGAGGGAGGCGGAGATGCCCACTCCAGTGAGGTAGGCGCGGAGCAGGGGAGTTGGTAGGTGAGTGTGGCGGGGCCTCGTCGGTTGTCGTCGACTCGACCTCCAGCAGCTCGAGCTCCTTCGTCGTCGACACGGCAAGGTGCTGCCTGCAGACGGCGTGCACGAGGCGGCTCAAACAGCCCGCACGCGATGGTTCGGCTTGGAGATGGCACAAACGTGTCGTCGGCTCCAGAAGCCGCCTATTCTTGTCTACGGCAAGCTAGCGACAGCGTGGCATGGGTGAAAGTTCAGAGATGGTAAACCTAGAGGGGGTGAATAGGTTTCTACAAGTTTTAATTATTTCTTTGCAAGTTAGGCTTTGCGGAATATAAAGGTGAGCCTAATGCAAACTAGGTGAGGCACCCTATATGATGATACAAGTAACTCGAGCACGAAGGCTCTCACAGGCAGATATATCACAAGTAAAGAGTTCGGTTAGAGATAATGGATGGCACGCGGAGACGAAGGTTTATTCCCGTGTTCCCTTCCTTTGCAAGAAGGTACGTCACGTTTGGAGAGGTGGGGTCCCACGAAGGATTCCCCAGCGCCACGAAGGCTCACCTTCTTCTCCTGAGCTTATCCCACGAAGGAATAGCTCTTTTCACTTGTGGTAGACTTTGAGGCAACCTCCAAACCTCCACAATCTTATCAGAAGCAAATCCACAGCCCGGATGCTTCCGGACGCTTTTGCCCACCTAGGGTTTCCAAGAAATCCTAGAGAGCATTATCTTGATGAATACAAGGGGGAACATGATGTGGCTCGGTGGAACTGTAGACCAAGACCTCCTCTAGCTTTCCCCCGGAGGGATTTGAGTTTGGGTGGAGGAGGAGGGAGATCTGAGGCTTTTGGTGTTTCTATCAATGGAGTATGAGAGAGAGAGAGATTAAGAATAGTTTGTAGTGTAGTGCCTAACCGTTCTAAGGTAGGAGAAGGGATATTTATAGGTCCTATTGAAATCCAGCCATTGTAGACCGTTGACAACTTGTACAACTCAGCATTTCATCGAAGAGGCCGGTGTGCCGGCTCTGCCACCGGGCTGGCCGGTGCCACACCCGGTTGTGCCGGGTCACAGGCCGGACCGGCCGACAGCCGCCGGGCCAGTGCCGGATGACCTTCCAGGCTTACAGTACATCTGCTTCGGTAGTCATCGGTGTAGGAGCCGGTATACGCCGGGTGGTCCGGTGCAGTGGCCGGTGTCATCGGGCTGGGCGCCGGGCCAGCCGACAGCAACCGGACGCTGACACCGGACGAAGTGCGCTGGCTCCCTGGAATCAGCTCGGTGTGCAGCGGTGCAAGAGCCGGTCTGCGCCGGACCAGCCGGTATGGCACCCGGTGCCGCCGAGCCGTACGCCGGCCTCAACTTCCTATGTTTTCTTCAAAGTGGGGGGTGTCCCTTCACCTTCTTGTTCCAAAGATACACCATTATGCCTATTAGACTAATACCTGAGAATAATCTTGTAGGCATGTATTAGTCCAAATACTCTAGCTACGCTATCATTGTAACCAAAATAATGGATAAGGGTAAAATACCCTTACAATCTCCCCCTTTTTGGTATATGATGACAAACCGAGCTAGAGTCACATATAGATATTATGATAAGCTTAAAATTTTGATTCCATATAAGATATTAAGACAGCTCCTGCATAATGTATGCACTTGAAGAATTTGCGTTTGAATGCAAAGTGCACCATTTGTATAATATGAGAAGCTCCCCCAATATCTTTAGGAAACAAGCATGGTATGGACAAGCATATAACAAGATATAAGCAATAAGCATAATCATCCTACATAGAGATTAAGCATACAGTAACTTGTCTACACACGAATTATTAAGAGTAGAAAATGGTTCTGGCAATCAAATAGCACAAGCCATATGAGAAGCAAATAATGGCTTGTTCAAGTAGTAACACCCATCCCAGGAAACCCGTAGTCCTAGACTCTACTCTCTTCTCCCCCTTTGGCATCGGAACACCAAAAAGGTAGCATGGAGTAGAAAAGCTAGTGTTCCCATCAGTAGAAGTGCTGAGATGTAGGCTCCTCTTCATCATAATCTTCATTCTCCTCATCATCTCCAGTCTTATTGGAGGAGGATCCAGCAGCATCAGAAGCAGTAGCAGCCCTAGACCTAGTCCTGGGAGGAGGAGCACCATGTGAAGATCCACCTCGAGCAAACATGGAGAGGTCAAAGTTCTGGAACATGTTATCATCAATGGAAGGCATCTCCCAAGTAGGAGCAACTACAGGCTCAAGTTCAGGGCCAGGAGGAGGCACAACATGGTTTCTTGCAGCCATGAACTCATTTTGGCGCCTCCTAGTCTCCTGGTTCAGTGCAAGGCTTTGATGAGCTACATCATTTGTATTCCTGCACATCTGCCATAGATTTGCCAAGAAGCGGGAGGCACCCCGCTTAGGGCGCATAGACGAACTAGAACTAGCAGCAGGGTCATGCCTTTCCTTGGTCCTTCGCTCAGAAGGCATCATCTCAGGTATATCAAGATTGTGCCCTTGCTAAGGAATCTTGAAGGGATCCATCTTTACTACCTCATCTTTCTTATTGTAAGGAGATGTCACAACAATATTGATGAGCTGCTGAACATACTGAGCAAAGTTTGGAGTCATCATGTTGCTAACAGAGCGTTTCAGCTCATTGTAGAGGTAGTCACAACCATCAATTGTCTTCACATTTTCAGGACGGCAATAGTACATGAGGTTGAGATGGTAGGAACGGCAGTCACTTGAGTCTCCAGATTTACTGAATAGACTTTCTCGGAATATCTTGGCAAGCACTTGTGACGTGGGCATTACCCTTCGGGTAACTGCTATTGCGCTATCCCATGCGGCCCAACTAGAGGCCCATGAAGACACTCGATGGCAAGGTGGGCCACTACGTCGGTGCCGAAGAAGAATCCTTGGAGAACAAGACGAAGAAACGAAGATTACAAGGAAAGTTTAGGACTAGGACTCTTTGTAACCTAGTCGAGCCTGGACAGAACTCTCGAGACCTGGCTCCCTATATAAGGGCCAGGAGAGGGGCTGCCGAGGACACACGCAATCTTAGCAATCATAGCCACCATAAGTCTAGAGCTAGGTCCCTGCAGAACTTAGCCTCTCGATGAGAACACAGCCGAAACCTTCGGCACCCCATTGTAACCCGATATTTTCATAATCAAGATCAGACAGGCAGAACGTAAGGGTTTTACCTCATCGAGGGCCCCGAACCTGGGCAAATCGCTTTCCCCGCTTGTTTGATAACCGATGTCTCGTGTCAGCCTACAAGATTCCATCTACCCTAAGCCCTAAACAGAGGGCATTGCCGAGGAGTACCCTCGACAATTGGCGCCGTCTGTGGGAACCCTGTCGGCACAAGATCCGTCATCGGCAAATCCAGCTATGTCATCGGCAGCTTCGTCGACGCCGTCGGCATCGCCAACCTCAGGGAGTCCGATCCGATTCGGTTCCTACGAGTTCACCCCGCACAACGACTCTTCCCGTTCAACTTTCTCGGGTCTGCTAGGAAACCTGGGTATGACGTTCGGGAGCGTCCACTGTAACGTCAACGGAGAGGGAGTTCTTCGGTTGCTGGAGCCGTTCGTCCCTAGATCAGCGAGCAAATTGTCCCCACCGGCCGCAGGATCGATCATGTCATCGTCGATTGATCTTTCGGCTGGCTTAACAGACTCGACGAGTTCGTCTCCACCATCGACCCCTCGGTCGGTGTCTTCAATGTCGGTTGGATTCGATGATCCCATATCATCGGATATAACCTCGTACTACTGTTTGAATTGCGACACCAGGCACAGATTGGGATCGAGTGACACTCCGTTCAGCTGCAGCGCAAGATATTCGTCGGGAGAGGATAGCGTCGGCAACATTGTCAGGACAACCACTTGGAAAACAACGCGTCATCAAGTCTATGCTACCAATAACGCAGGAAACGCGGGGAACGGAGGAGTCGAAGGAGATCGCACCCCCCGCTCCAGCAGGCGACGCAACTTTGAAAATAGTGCCTGTAACAACAACAGCGATTACAACATCACGGAGGAAGAGTGGGCGGCAGCCCGGGAAGCTGTATTCAACAACACGCCACTTCCCGCTGGAACTTCGGTTGGAACCCTTAA
This sequence comes from Lolium rigidum, assembly GCF_022539505.1. Taxonomy (NCBI): domain Eukaryota; kingdom Viridiplantae; phylum Streptophyta; class Magnoliopsida; order Poales; family Poaceae; genus Lolium; species Lolium rigidum. Next base: position 200,916,542 of record NC_061510.1, on the reverse strand, counting down.
TGCCTATCGCTCTATCTTGGAGAAAAATCGGGAGCGACTATCGAACGAGCAGGCCACCCTCGAATGACGTCTGATAGCAGCAGACCAATCTAGTGAACGGCGGAGGGGCTCACGAGGAAGCGCGTACCGAAGCAGCCAAGGCGCAGGAAACATCGATCAAGGCTATCCCGACTTTCGGAGGACGATGCTAGAGAAATAACATCAAACCTATCCAAGTCCTTCATGACCACGGATACTGCGGGTATGTTAAGGAAAAAAACCATCGAAGGAGCAACTGCCAACCTTGCGGCATACCTCATTAACCAGCGACCCAAAGGTTCTATGGCTCAAGCCCATCGGGGTGCACTGGAAAGCCTGGCAATCCTGGGAGACAGTCTGGTTCCACGAAAGGAAAAAACCACGCTTCAAGCCAGCGGCTCGAAGCACCGTTCAAGGGACGCCCGAGATGAAATCACCTAGAGTAGAATCGACAAAGCCAGGCGACGGCGAGCTGCAAGGGAGGAGTATGATAGTGACGCCTCGGAAGAAAGCCAGGAGTATGATGGAGAGATGAGAGGGGCTGATTGTTTAAGTTATAAGATCCGTGAGACAATGCCACCCAAAAGGTTCAAACCTACTACTATTGATGCCGCTAAGTATGACGGGCAGCAGGAGCCGAGGTCTTGGATAGATGATTATCTGCAGACTGTGATCCTACACAAAGGAAATCAGATAGCAGCAATGCAGTGCCTGCAACTTTACCTGAAGGATTCGGCACGAGCCTGGTTGAGAGGCCTGCCGAAGGGTTCCATCAAGTCATGGGACGATCTGGTAGACGCTTTCGTCAAAAACTTTCAAGCAACATACAAAAGGCCTGTCGGGATCGAAGAATTACGGCATTGCCAGCAGAAGCCGAAGGAGTCGATGCATGCATACATTGGGAGGTTCACTAAACTCCTGAACGATGCCGAAGATGTTTCCGTTGACAGAGCAATCGATGCCTTTAGCGATGGTATTCGACGTGAAACCTATATAGAGGAGCTTGGACGCAAGAAGCCGAAGACCATAACCAAGTTAATGGAAATTGCCAATAGCTGGGCTGATGGCGAAGACAACGTGCGAAGGCCTCGACCATGCAGTGACGAAGAAGACGATGATCAACCGAGGCATGATTCGGGTGGTTGAAGAGATCGTCGTCAGAAAAGGAAAGATTGCAGTTACAATGGCAACAACTTGGTAGCCGCATGATATTCTGATCGGCGAGATGATCGGTATGACGACATGCAAGATGATCGACAGGACGGCAATCCGAGTAATTCTGGGAATCGTGGCAACTACAAACCACGGCCTCAGAGGACCCCCGAGTTACCCTTCGCTGAGCAGATAAACGCCCCTTGCTACCTGCACGCGTACATCGATTCTAAAGACAACAAGAAGAAATGAAGTCATCTCCTCAGAGACTGTCGACAGTTCATCGAGATGCAGAAGCTCATCTAGCAGCAACAGCAGCCAATTCCACCACCACCGCCACCTCAGCACCAGGTTCAGCAGGTCTAGCCTCACAACTCTAACGAGCCTTTTCCGCCACCACGTGGACAAATGAGTATGATTCATAGAACTGGTGTTTCGAGAAGGGAGATGAAGAAGCTCACCCAAGAAATCAACCTGGCAGAAAGTATCATGGCTAATATTCCTAAATACATCGACTAGTCATCTCAGAGCATTCTGTTCAGCAGAGCAGATCACCCGATGACAATTCCAAAGCCAGTGCACGCTGCCTTAGTAGTCAAAGCGCAAATTGGAGGGTTTAAAATGAGCAAGGTCTTCATGGACGGTGGAAGCGGATTAAATCTGATATTCCTCGACACAATCAAAGACATGGGAATTACGATGAGGATGCTAGAAGAAACAGACACTTGTTTCCATAGGATCCTCCCCACCTTACCGGTGTACTCTCTTGGCAAAGTTTACTTGAACGTTGTCTTTGGGAAACCCGATAACTTCAGGAAGGAAAAGATCGAGTTTGAAGTAGTAAACTGGGAATCATAGTACCACGCTATACTCGGAAGATCAGGTTATGCCAAGTTCATGGCTGTGCCACATTATGCGTACCTCAAGCTCAAGATGCCTGGGAACAATGGAACAAACATCACAGTCTATGGAAGTTTTTCACGCTCAGATAATTGTGATCGCGAGTGTCAGAGAATTGCTGCCAAGTTTGGACTAAAGCAAGAACCTGGCGACTTCCCTTCAAAATCATCAGCACTCGATAACAAGAAAGATGAACGCGTCAAGAAACTGAAGAAGAAACCGGCTGATCTTGCTCTGGGAGCTTCGACAGTAAAACCTTCGGCAGCTGACGGCAAGACCATTATAGAAGAAAACAAAACTCCGGCACTCGCCGCAAGAATTCCTGATGAAACCAGTGACGCTTCCAAAGCCACTGGCACGTTGGATAAGCTCGAAGATAAGAACAACCCCCCTCTTGTTTAAAAGGATGGGTAGAATTATATTTAGTTTTTTCTCTTTTCAATAGGGCCCTTTTAGCCCTTTAGCTCTCACTTATTTTATTAATGAAGACTCAAGTTTCGTTTCTTTGAAGTATTGCAGTAATTCGGGACACCCGAACAAAATCATCAACAACTTTGTTCGTATACTCAAAGATTGCACTCTAAAGATTGCGAACATCAGTCTAGTTGAAAATATGCCCAAAGATTGCACTCTAAAAAGCCTCTGAAATTACGGGTGCTATGATGCAAAATCGACGGGAATCTTGCTTTTTATCCTTCGCTACAGATGCCTCAAAGAGTGCCGCAGATAGCAAGGATCATAAAACACGTACGGAAACGACCCATGTCCGGTACTTTAAACTACAGAAGTACTAAAGAGCGACAGAGTCATCGGCAGATCTAGTTCCATCGATTCATTCGGGAGCTGCTCTGTGGGGACCCCGGACTAACTGTCCGAAATACCCTGTTATGTATACAGCTCACGATCCCATGATCAGTGTGTCGTGAACACATAACCGAACTGATATCAAATTACACCATCCATTACAAAGCGGAATAAGAAAATTACAATGATGTCACATGACCATCCTTTACATAATAGCCTCGAAGGGCATAACTAAACATCAGAGTAGCAGCAACGCTTCAGCAGCGCAGTACCCAAATCATCTGCCATAACCCTACAGGCAACTGACTGGGAAGACGTTCCTAGCTCGCATAGACATCGTCAACTCCTTCTTCATCCATCGTGTTCCTTCAAGTCTGGCCAAGTAAATAGCCAGGGACAAAGCCGTGAGTACATTGGAATTGTACTCGCAAACCATCAAGAAAGGTGCTGACAATGCTAACTAAAAGAGACAAGAGAGGAAGAAATAGTTTCTCTTGTGGATATAGCATGTGAAAGAGAATCAGTTTCTCTTGTGGATATAGCATGTGAAAGAGACTCAGTTTCTCTTGTGGATATAGCATCCCGACATCGCAATTGATGGAGACACTAAAGTGGTACTATGACACCTCTATATCTTTATTGAAGAAGATACTTCAAAAGATAGCTATGGCATATCTATATCTTTATTGAAGAAGAGTTAGCATACCGCCATCTCGGGTGATGGGGATACTAGGGAAGTCCTATGACATCTCTATATCTTTATTGCAGAAGAGTTAGCATACCGCCATCTCATTTGATGTGGATGCTAGGAAGTCCTATGACATCTCTATATCTTTATTGAAGAAGAGTTCCTCTTCATGAAACATTAGGAAAAATTTCCCCACTTGGTCTTATTTCTCCACGACCATCTCCATATGGTCAACACACGCTCTTTTCCGTACCCTTCCGGTACTTCCAACACATATTTCCTTTGTAAAACATTTAACCAAACAAAACTCAAGCCCCGGTTAAGTATGGCCATTTCAACTTGTCCATGACCGCGGACGCGGCTATTCGAATAGATTTGACTCTGCAGAGTTTGCACACTTTCCCCACAACTATCCGGATACCTATCGTGTGGGCATCATCCCCGCATAACAACATATGCCACGACGGATACCCGGACATAACCTTTCGCCCGTCTCCACTGGCACGAGTCCTTCCCTGCGGGCTTACCCCTTCCCGGCACCCCGGCAGCATACCTCCTTTTGAGCGTATCTCCGGCGCCATGACAGAAGACCCTCGATAATCGTCCGGCTATCGGTTAAGACGAGTGTATTGCCTCCTCCGGAGCGCAACCCGGCGTCGGAGGTCATCGTGACCCTCCCTAGAAAGTTGTGAAGGGTGCTCCTGCCAGCTTCAACAAACTACGGGCTAAGCCCCGTCCCACACCGAGGGTAGTGTGGTTGCGCGATAAAAAGTTGGGACGGCGAACACTTATACGCGAGTGCTCCTTTAAAAACATTTTTCCCACACTTTCTTTACTTGCCAACAACCAACCATATTCCTCCAACATCCTTGTCCAAAGACCTTGTCTTTCCAAAACATACATTTGGGTAGAGTTAACTTACCCAAGGTTTTCAAAAAACATTTACAACAAGGTAAGCCTTGAGGGGTTCGCAACCTATAGTTTCATGAGTTGAACTAGTATTGCACTATGGCCGAGATGAGAGTCATCTTGCCATAGAAGGTATCAAAGGAGTAATGGAGTGGATCATACTTGCTTTAAGGTAAGCATGTATTATGACAACACAAGGAGGATTATACTTTCAGATTTGTGGTGCTAAATATACAACTTAGATAGTGGAGTATCACTATCCAACATACTCTCCAATGGGTACACGGCATACTCCTCTCAAGTTGAGAATATACCAAGATCATGACATTGATACCTCTATACTACAAAGGGGGTGGATGTGGTGTAAGTTACTATCTTGAGATGGAACATGCTCAAGTTGAGCATACAAGATAACCAAGTGGAATAGCACGGCCATAATATCATGCATCCCGTGATCACAAAGACAATAGTGGAGTATCACCACTAGGGAGTACCCCACTTGGAAACACCCATAGATGACATAAATAAACATAATAACACACATGGAATTCAAGGTGCTTTGGACATCAACAAATGACATCCAACTAGACACCAAATCAGAGATCAAAAGATGGCTTGCCTTGGCTTATTTGTCCCTGTACGTCTTCAACTCCATCAATATAAGAATTCCAACAACATATAAAGAATCCTTGTCCAATCCACTTCTTCTTCTTCTCCGGAATTGTTCGCATCTATCGCCGGAAAATATAAAAGGAACACAATCAATCACATTTCTCCAAACATAACAAGCATGCAACATTCAACAATCAATAGCTAACCACTTTACTAAGGGCTAACATACAAAAGACTTATAGGTACTACAAAGCAACTAAAAGAGAACCCAATCTATTTACCTAGTGAAGGTATGAGAGTGCCATGACTTAGCAATTGCCTCTCTCGGTTATCACCATGGTATAAACCAAACATCCCCTGGTAGATAACATCATAAAGAGGACAAGAGCATTAGTTTGACATCAAATACATTCACAAAACATTTTCTAACATTTTTGTAAAAGTAGAAAACAGTTTTCTAACTTAGTTTGCTTCACAAAACACAACATCCAAAATAGGAAGCAAACCATATTCCACATCATTTGAAAACTTAAGCAAAACAAAAGAGCTAATGTTAGGTTGCAGAGGTTTTATTTTGCAAGCATAAAACAAGGGTTGCCCATCTCTACTAAAAAGAGTTGGTCAAGGGTTTTAAATAAACCGAAAAGTTTTGCTTCAACAATGCATGTCACACATAAACATTACTAACAGTAACAAATATGTATGAACAGAGACTAATAATATTTTTCCTATATAGCCAGTACGAATACAAGACTAACCCAATTAGAATCACCCAAAAATATTAAACCTACAATTTTAGGAATTTCTTTGAATCTGACTGTACAGAAAACAAGATCTGTAAGCCATAAATCGTAGAAAAATCCTAAAAACATGAGGCTACTGGCATTTTAAAGATATTTAAACAGAGATGCAAACTCAATTGGATTTGGGTCCAAATTATTTCTGAAATTCCCACAAATGGATTTACAAGTTTACTGCATGTTTTCACCATTTGCTTTAACTATGGAGTTGCAGAACAGATAAAGGTTTGAAACTTGTTTGAGATGATTAAGAAAACATTCAGTAATCCTACAGAAGTGGAATCACTCAATTAGGTTCAAAAATGGATTTTTGATGAATTAAAAGCTAACAGCCATGTCTGCAAAACATATAGAACAAGTTTAATTCATCAAAAATCATACACAAATCATAAAAATATGAGGTCTTCTGCATCTGAAAGGTATTGAAAAGCTTGTTCTCACTCAACTGGTTTCATTCAAAAATTCGTTCCCAAGGTCCTGGTTTAATTCGACAAAGTCATATCTGTCCAGATCTTGATCTGTGAACCATTTCAGTTTCAGGAGGTCAATCGAAGTGAAACCACCGCCAAAATGAAGGTATTGAAGAGGGCTTTCACCTACTGTTGAGTTTGTTCAAAAAGGTTTTGTAAAACGGAACAAATCTAATAAACAGTGAATCTGCATGTTTACAGAAATTTATTTACCACGGTCAATACATAACGAATTTGAGGATGAGACCAACGCCATGTTGTAGATATTTTCCGTATCTATATGTGGAACTTTGAATCACTCGATTCGGATCTGCACACGAGATTTGGAGGATTTTACAAGTTCGTACCAGAATCTGAAACAGCAAGATTACAGAAATTACAGCAAGGTTTTGGACGAACTTTGCTCAAGAACTTCAGATCTGAGGATAGCTCAACCTTCTCCATGCTTGGGCCAACATGCACCTGCATCAAGATCCAATCTTAGCAATAGAGGAAGAAGAAGAGGAGATTAAACCATCTAGGGTTGGGGAGAAGATGGAGAGGGAGGCTCTCATGGTGAGGGGAAGCTTGAGGAAGGAGGGGAGCTCCATCTTGGTGGCTTTCCATGGCCATGGCTGGCCATGGGAGCAAGGGGGAGCAGCAGCTCGTGGGAGAAGGAGGGGAGGGAGTGGGTGTGAGTGGAGGAAGGAGTGGAGAGTGAGAAAAATGAGAGCCAAATGGAGGGGTGTGGCCGGCCAAGGGGATTTTATAGGGGAGAGGGGTGGCTGCCTCCTTTTTTTGATTGGCCAAGGAAAGTGGCTGCCCATTTAATTGTTGGGGTAGTTGGGAGGCAAGGCTTGCAAGAGAAGAAAGTGAGGAGCACAATGGCTAGCCGAAATTGTCATGCCAACACAATGGCCGGCTCCATTTTTGCCAAACACAAGTGAACAATGAGAGAGGTGCACAACATTCATGTGTATAGACTAAGGCATGATGTTGAGAAGATAATGTCAATGAGTGACTTTGATAATGATAAAAATAGGAGTAGATGCATATAGATAAAAAGGAGTTTGAGGGTGTCATGTGCCATGAGAATAATCTCCACCACTTTGGTTGAGACCAACCTATGATGAAGATAGTTCCCAAGGTATATTTGATGAGTAGTAGTTTTTATTTTAATTCAATATTGAAGAGATTGGGGATTGACCACATGCAACAATGCATGAGCATGTCAAGATAGATGGGATGGTGATGGTGGTTGAGACAATGGTAGAGCAAGGTTATGAGAGATGGTGAGTGAAGTATCCATATACTCACAAGGATGAATATATTGACATACATCATCAATTCATGAGATCAAGGTGATGATGGAAAATAATAAAGGAGTGAGATAGGCATAATGAAATATAAGTTGCTCTACAAATAAGATGTCAATTGGGAGTGATTTGAAAGTATCAAATGATCATCCATTTGATCAAGAATTGGAGGATGGAGGAACATTATGGGGTAGATCAGAGATGTACACAAGATGTGCAAGAGTTGTCATTTGAAATAGAACTTATTGAACAGTATTTGAAACACCTCAATTGTCTAGGGACAATTGGGAATGAACTCAAGTGGAATGAAATTTGAAAGTGTTCAGATAAAACTAGTTGGAACATAGGGGTTCAAAATATTCTACTTACTTTCTCAAGTAAAGTAGAGTTTTCTCAAACTTAAAATAAAACAAGAAATGGTATAGGTACCATAAACAAGCCTTTTGTTAAAAAGAAGGCAAGATAGAAAATAATGTTTTTAGATATCAGTACTTGGTAGAAATGAGATGAAAAACAAAACCCATTTTAGTTCCTTGTTTTCTTTGAGGAAATATTTTGAGAAGCTTTAATAAAACTAGAAGTGGTTTTGTGGTCAAAACCGAGAGAAGAAAACGAGTAGGGTTTTGAGAAAGAGAACTAATTTAGGGAGAAGTGTTCTCAAGGGTAGATGATGGCTACAAAATGTATCCATCATCCCCACTCTTGGTTTTGTGAAGATAAACTTGGATGAAAACAAAAACAAGAGGTAAAAGAGGAAGAAGTGATCTGGTGCTGGAACATGGGATAGGATACCAGATCAAGTTGAATATATGAGTTGCAAGGATTGACTGAGACATGCAGGACGTGGAGGTTGAAGAGGATGTTGCATAGATGAGATCCATGCATTGAAGTCAACAATAACAGTTGTGGGTGCTTAGAGATCAATTGCCAAATGTCTGGACATTTTAAGCCTGTCAACACAGATGGTCGACATGGCCTCAAAACCAACAAGGATGAGTGGGTGTAAGAGAGGGATGTAGCTAGGGGTAGGTGGTACCAAGTTTTGAATTAAGGATGATTGAGCTATCTTGTACCACAAAGAGAAAAATCAAGATGGCACACTCATGTTGTCATCAGGAGAGAGGTTTGATGTAGTAAGAAGGAAAACAATATTTCCTAAGTCACACATGTGTTTTATTAGGTGAGTTGCTTGTTTAACCACCAGAGGTGTTGTTCTTTGAAGTAGCTCAGGACATAACTCAACAAGCAAAACAAGAAAATACATCTACCAACACACCAAAGCAATGCATCAAAACAAACAGATCAAGGCAATTCATCTATCTAGTCTTAAGAAAAAGTTTTTGTTCCCCCTAATTTTTGCATTATGGACAATTAAACAAGGTTGCAAAAAGTGGGGTGTTACAGATCTTCCACCCTTAAACTAATCTCGTCCCGAGATTGCGAGTGTAGAACTAGAGGGGTTATAAGGTTTAACTAAAGTCGGACTCCATTCTTCCGTAGACGTACCGCTTGTAGAGAAGGTCGTTGCTTCATCTTACGGGAGACATGATGGATTTACGCAGTCGGCGAGCTTCATGAAGAGGTTGACTACTCCATGCGGGTGTTGGATCCGTAGTTTCTTCGAGATCCTAGAGGGGGTTCAAGGCTGTGGGAGGGTTAGTGCACCCAACGGTGCTTAAGCAGGGCTGAAAACTTTTTAGAGTTAACTTTAAATTTTAGTGGAAGACGAAGTCTTCCACCCTTAAAATTTTTCATCGATCTTTCGGAAAAACTCAGAGCTTTTGCCTCGTAGTTGCATGCAGGGCTTACGAAGAAGTCATCGGTCTTCCTTGTTCAGCTGAAGAATCTTCGGGGCGACGTGCGGACCACAACTTCAAGAGGCACTCCCGGTGTTAACTAAACCATAGGACGCGGGGTGAGTTAGTTAGTCGAGGAAACTCCTGGTTGGTATCCACATGAAGCAGCAACAAAGGTCGTCGGAGGCAATCTTTAGCTTGAGGGTCGGTGCTGACTTCAGTAACAGCTAAGAAGTTAGTGGGTACACTACGCCTAAAGTCTTGAGTCTTGGAGTATCTTCAGGAGCTTCACTTGATGAGGACCAGATGAACCATGTGATGTAGCTTGTCTTTGACGCAATGATTCACTCAACTTGTTAGACGGCGTGTTACAGGGTGGTTTTTAAAAAGATACCCCCGAGGTTAGCGCGATAATGCTCTAAGGTTAGACCAAATTAGTATGTCTTCTCGCAGAGGTCCAGTCACTCTTGAAGGTAGGGGCTTCTGCTTTCTTGATGAAGTGGAGATGCTTCAGCGGATCTTGAAGGTGTTGGCTTTTGCTTTGTTGGCGGTAGAGATGCTTCAGATGACCTTGAAGGTAGTCGGCGTAGATAGGGGTCTGAGTTAGTTTCCCTAATGGTTGAAAAACAACTGCTAACGGGTTTAGAGTTAGAGTCTTTCGTTAATCTACCCAACTAACTAGCAGTTAACAATACATCGGCGAGGCAAACAATCCTATCATGGCATGCGACACTCATACAATCATAACCAGAGTCAAAATACCACTAACAGGGGCTACTGGTATTTTTCCCAGATGCACAGAAACAAAACAAGATCAACACAATTGGAATCATTCAAAAATATTTATTTTTCAATTTTTGAGACTCAAAATACTAACCAGAAACAGTGATCAAGTTTTATTTATTAAAAATCGCACAAAAATCCTAAAATTACAAGGTCAGTGGCGTCTGAAAGATAATTTCATACTGGTTCTAGTGCAATTGGAATCACATCAATCGGAGCTACCAAACTATTTTTATTAGCAAAACAGTACACTGGAAGATTTCCATTTTTAATTTCTGTTTCACAAATTTCAAACAATTAAAAAAAAGGGCGGGAACGTCTAAATAGCAAGACATACATGCACACAGAAAACACATACAAACACTCAAGGCAGCACACTAGGGAACTACAAGCAATCATTAAACCAGACATGGTACTCTAAGTACCCAGAAACTCCTAATGCGCGGGGGTAGCTCAATCAAAACGATTGAGTTTGTCCTATCCATCCTATAGGTTTGGGGCCCGGTCACATATGTTGCCATCTTCAGATTATTGACATCATCTTTAACAAGGATTCTCGAAGAAGTTGATGGTGAGGCGGTCGGGTGTTGAGCCGTTGATGTTGAGCCGTTGATGTTGAAGTGGAGGAGAAAACTGCGTAGAACTTCTAGTCTCGACATCCCGGAAACATGAGGTCTTTGAAGAGGTAGCTATTGAGGTGCTCCCGAAGTCGGCAACTTCTCGTGGCTGGCCTAAAAATTACTAGTCAAGAAACTGAGGACTTGAGCCCTGACGACTGCCAAAATTGCAAGTCCACGGAGGAACAAGGTCAGATCCTTGACATACTTTGGTGCCAACCAAAGATATGATGCTATCCTTTCTACAAGAGCACGGCTAAGTCGGCATCCAATCTTCAATAGTTGTTGTTGGATATACATGAGACTTCCTGAGGGTTTGATCCATCTTTGAGTTCGAGTCTCCGGTCCGAGTTGGGGACATCGTCCAATATGTAGGTTTTGGAGTGGATGAGACAATAGAGCAAGAATTTTCAAACCTTTTTATAAAGCGGAGAGATAAGAATTTAGAAGCTTTGAATAAATAAGAGGAGTAGAAGCTATACTTCCGACTAAAGAAAGAATTTGTTTCGTAAATAGTTTTTCCCAAGTACTTGTTTCCTAACTAACGTCCATGCTAACTAAGGTCTCCTACAGTCAGGATGGCTCTGATACCAGCTACGTGGGGACCCCGGACTAACTGTCCGAAATACCACTGTTATGTATACGGCTCACGATCCCATGATCGGTGTGTCGTGAACACATAACCGAGCGATATCAAATTACACCATCCATTACAAAGCGGAATAAGAAAATTACAATGATGTCACATGACCATCCTTTACATAATAGCCTCGAAGGGCATAACTAAACATCGAGTAGCGAGCAACGCTTCGAGCAGCGCAGTACCCAAATCATACTGCCATAACCCTACGAGCAAGCGGGCGGGAAGACGTTCCTAGCTCGCATAGACGTCGTCAACTCCTTCTTCATCCATCGTGTTCCTTCAAGTCTGGCCAAGTAAATAGCCAGGGACAAAGCCGTGAGTACATTGGAATTGTACTCGCAAACCATCAAGAAAGGTGCTGACAATGCTAACTAAAAGAGACAAGAGAGGAAGAAATAGTTTCTCTTGTGGATATAGCATGTGAAAGAGAATCGAGTTTCTCTTGTGGATATAGCATGTGAAAGAGACTCAGTTTCTCTTGTGGATATAGCATCCCGACATCGCAATTGATGGAGACACTAAAGTGGTACTATGACACCTCTATATCTTTATTGAAGAAGATACTTCAAAAGATAGCTATGGCATATCTATATCTTTATTGAAGAAGAGTTAGCATACCGCCATCTCAGGTGATGGGGATACTAGGGAAGTCCTATGACATCTCTATATCTTTATTGCAGAAGAGTTAGCATACCGCCATCTCATTTGATGTGGATGCTAGGAAGTCCTATGACATCTCTATATCTTTATTGAAGAAGAGTTCCTCTTCATGAAACATTAGGAAAAAGTTCCCCACTTGGTCTTATTTCTCCACGACCATCTCCATATGGTCAACACACGCTCTTTTTCCGTACCCTTCCGGTACTTCCAACACATATTTCCTTTGTAAAACATTTAACCAAACAAAACTCAAGCCCCGGTTAAGTATGGCCATTTCAACTTGTCCATGACCGCGGACGCGGCTATTCGAATAGATTTGACTCTGCGAGTTTGCACACTTTCCCCACAACTATCAGGATACCTATCGTGTGGGCATCATCCCCGCATAACAACATATGCCACGACGGATACCCGGACATAACCTTTCGCCCGTCTCCAGCGGCACGAGTCCTTCCCTGCGGGCTTACCCCTTCCCGGCACCCGGCGGCATACCTCCTTTTGAGCGTATCTCCGGCGCCATGACGAGAAGACCCTCGGTAATCGTCCGGCTATCGGTTAAGACGGTGTATTGCCTCCTCCGGAGCGCAACCCGGCGTCGGAGGTCATCGTGACCCTCCCTAGAAAGTTGTGAAGGGTGCTCCTGCCAGCTTCAACAAACTACGGGCTAAGCCCCGTCCCACACCGGGGTAGTGTGGTTGCGCGATAAAAAGTTGGGACGGCGAACACTTATACGCGAGTGCTCCTTTAAAAACATTTTTCCCACACTTTCTTTACTTGCCAACAACCAACCATATTCCTCCAACATCCTTGTCCAAAGACCTTGTCTTTCCAAAACATACATTTGGGTAGAGTTAACTTACCCAAGGTTTTCAAAAACATTTACAACAAGGTAAGCCTTGAGGGGTTCGCAACCTATAGTTTCATGAGTTGAACTAGTATTGCACTATGGCCGAGATGAGAGTCATCTTGCCATAGAAGGTATCAAAGGAGTAATGGAGTGGATCATACTTGCTTTAAGGTAAGCATGTATTATGACAACACAAGGAGGATTATACTTTCAGATTTGTGGTGCTAAATATACAACTTAGATAGTGGAGTATCACTATCCAACATACTCTCCAATGGGTACACGGCATACTCCTCTCAAGTTGAGAATATACCAAGATCATGACATTGATACCTCTATACTACAAAGGGGGTGGATGTGGTGTAAGTTACTATCTTGAGATGGAACATGCTCAAGTTGAGCATACAAGATAACCAAGTGGAATAGCACGGCCATAATATCATGCATCCCGTGATCACAAAGACAATAGTGGAGTATCACCACTAGGGAGTACCCCACTTGGAAACACCCATAGATGACATAAATAAACATAATAACACACATGGAATTCAAGGTGCTTTGGACATCAACAAATGACATCCAACTAGACACCAAATCAGAGATCAAAAGATGGCTTGCCTTGGCTTATTTGTCCCTGTACGTCTTCAACTCCATTAATATAAGAATTCCAATAACATATAAAGAATCCTTGTCCAATCCACTTCTTCTTCTTCTCCGGAATTGTTCGCATCTATCGCCGGAAAATATAAAAGGAACACAATCAATCACATTGCTCCAAACATAACAAGCATGCAACATTCAACAATCAATAGCTAACCACTTTACTAAGGGCTAACATACAAAAGACTTATAGGTACTACAAAGCAACTAAAAGAGAACCCAATCTATTTACCTAGTGAAGGTATGAGAGTGCCATGACTTAGCAATTGCCTCTCTCGGTTATCACCATGGTATAAACCAAACATCCCTGGTAGATAACATCATAAAGAGGACCAGAGCATTAGTTTGACATCAAATACATTCACAAAACATTTTCTAACATTTTTGTAAAAGTAGAAAACAGTTTTCCTAACTTAGTTTGCTTCACAAAACACAACATCCAAAATAGGAAGCAAACCATATTCCACATCATTTTAAAACTTAAGCAAAACAAAAGAGCTAATGTTAGGTTGCAGAGATTTTATTTTGCAAGCATAAAACAAGGGTTGCCCATCTCTACTAAAAAGAGTTGGTCAAGGGTTTTAAATAAACCGAAAAGTTTTGCTTCAACAATGCATGTCACACATAAACATTACTAACAGTAACAAATATGTATGAACAGAGACTAATAATATTTTTCCTATATAGCCAGTACTAATACAAGACTAACCCAATTAGAATCACCCAAAAATATTAAAACTACAATTTTAGGAATTTCTTTGAATCTGACTGTACAGAAAACAAGATCTGTAAGCCATAAATCGTAGAAAAATCCTAAAAATATGAGGCTACTGGCATTTTAAATATATTTAAACAGAGATGCAAACCCAATTGAATTTGGGTCCAAATTATTTCTGAAATTCCCACAAATGGATTTACAAGTTTACTGCATGTTTTCACCATTTGCTTTAACTATGGAGTTGCAGAACAGATAAAGGTTTGAAACTTGTTTGAGAAGATTAAGAAAACATTCAGTAATCCTACAGAAGTTGAATCACTCAATTAGGTTCAAAAATGGATTCTTTAAAAGCTAACAGCCATGTCTGCAGAACATACAGAACAAGTTTAATTCATCAAAAATCATACACAAATCATAAAAATATGAGGTCTTCTGCATCTGAAAGGTATTGAAAATCTTGTTCTCACCCAACTGGTTTCATTCAAAAATTCTTTCCCAAGCTCCTGGTTTAATTCGACAAAGTCAGATCTGTCCAGATCTTGATCTGTGAACCATTTCAGTTTCAGGAGGTCAATCGAAGTGAAACCACCGCCAAAATGAAGGTACTGAAGAGGGCTTTCACCTACAGTTGAGTTTGTTCAAAAAGGTTTTGTAAAACGGAACAAATCTAATAAACAGTGAATCTGCATGTTTACAGAACTTTATTTACCACGGTCAATCCATAACGAATTTGAGGATGAGACCAACGCCATGTTGTAGATATTTTCCGTATCTATCTGTGGAACTTTGAATCGCTCGATTCGGATCTGCACACGAGATTTGGTGGATTTTACAAGTTCGTACCAGAATCTGAAACAGCAAGATTACAGAAATTACAGCAAGGTTTTGGACGAACTTTGCTCAAGAACTTCAGATCTGAGGATAGCTCAACCTTCTCCATGCTTGGGCCAACATGCACCTGCATCAAGATCCAATCTTAGCAATGGAGGAAGAAGAAGAGGAGATTAAACCATCTAGGGTTGGGGAGAAGATGGAGAGGGAGGCTCTCATGGTGAGGGGAAGCTTGAGGAAGGAGGGGAGCTCCATCTTGGTGGCTTTCCATGGCCATGGTTGGCCATGGGAGCAAGGGGGAGCAGCAGCTCGTGGGAGAAGGAGGGGAGGGAGTGGGTGTGAGTGGAGGAAGGAGTGGAGAGTGAGAAAAATGAGAGCCAAATGGAGGGGTGTGGCCGGCCAAGGGGATTTTATAGGGGGAGAGGGGTGGCTGCCTCCTTTTTTTGATTGGCCAAGGAAAGTGGCTGCCCATTTAATTGTTGGGGTAGTTGGGAGGCAAGGCTTGCAAGAGAAGAAAGTGAGGAGCACAATGGCTGGCCGAAATTGTCATGCCAACACAATGGCCGGCTCCATTTTTGCCAAACACAAGTGAACAATGAGAGAGGTGCACAACATTCATGTGTATAGACTAAGGCATGATGTTGAGAAGATAATGTCAATGAGTGACTTTGATAATGATAAAAATAGAAGTAGATGCATATAGATAAAAAGGAGTTTGAGGGTGTCATGTGGCATGAGAATAATCTCCACCACTTTGGTTGAGACAAACCTATGATGAAGATAGTTCCCAAGGTATATTTGATGAGTAGTAGTTTTTATTTTAATTCAATATTGAAGAGATTGGGGATTGACCACATGCAACAATGCATGAGCATGTCAATATAGATGGGATGGTGATGGTGGTTGAGACAATGGTAGATCAAGGTTATGAGAGATGGTGAGTGAAGTATCCATGTACTCACAAGGATGAATATATTGACATACATCATCAATTCATGAGATCAAGGTGATGATGGAAAATAATAAAGAAGTGAGATAGGCATAATGAAATATAAGTTGCTCTACAAATAAGAGGTCAATTGGGAGTGATTTGAAAGTATCAAATGATCATCCATTTGATCAAGAATTGGAGGATGGAGGAACATTATGGGGTAGATCAGAGATGTACACAAGATGTGCAAGAGTTGTCATTTGAAATAGAACTTATTGAACAGTATTTGAAACACCTCAATTGTCTAGGGACAATTGGGAATGAACTCAAGTGGAATGAAATTTGAAAGTGTTCAGATAAAACTAGTTGGAACATAGGGGTTCAAAATATTCTACTTACTTTCTCAAGTAAAGTAGAGTTTTCTCAAACTTAAAATAAAACAAGAAATGGTATAGGTACCATAAACAAGCCTTTTGTTAAAAAGAAGGCAAGATAGAAAATAATGTTTTTAGATATCAGTACTTGGTAGAAATGAGATGAAAAACAAAACCCATTTTAGTTCCTTGTTTTCTTTGAGGAAATATTTTGAGAAGCTTTAATAAAACTAGAAGTGGTTTTGTGGTCAAAACCAGAGAAGAAAACAGTAGGGTTTTGAGAAAGAGAACTAATTTAGGGAGAAGTGTTCTCAAGGGTAGATGATGGCTACAAAATGTATCCATCATCCCCACTCTTGGTTTTGTGAAGATAAACTTGGATGAAAACAAAAACAAGAGGTAAAAGAGGAAGAAGTGATCTAGTGCTTGGAACATGGGATAGGATACCAGATCAAGTTGAATATATGAGTTGCAAGGATTGACTGAGACATGCAGGACGTGGAGGTTGAAGAGGATGTTGCATAGATGAGATCCATGCATTGAAGTCAACAATAACAGTTGTGGGTGCTTAGAGATCAATTGCCAAAAGTCTGGACATTTTAAGCCTGTCAACACAGATGGTCGACATGGCCTCAAAACCAACAAGGATGAGTGGGTGTAAGAGAGGGATGTAGCTAGGGGTAGGTGGTACCAAGTTTTGAATTAAGGATGATTGAGCTATCTTGTACCACAAACAGAAAAATCAAGATGGCACACTCATGTTGTCATCAGGAGAGAGGTTTGATGTAGCAAGAAGGAAAACAATATTTCCTAAGTCACACATGTGTTTTATTAGGTGAGTTGCTTGTTTAACCACCAGAGGTGTTGTTCTTTGAAGTAGCTCAGGACATAACTCAACAAGCAAAACAAGAAAATACATCTACCAACACACCAAAGCAATGCATCAAACAAAACAGATCAAGGCAATTCATCTATCTAGTCTTAAGAAAAAGTTTTTGTTCCCCCTAATTTTTGCATTATGGACAATTAAACAAGGTTGCAAAAAGTGGGGTGTTACATGCTGTCAAGTCATGCATCGGTCGAAAGCAAAGTTGCACATACAACAGGTTTAGCAAAACCTGCAACGCGAGCTGATCACTCAAATAATTTGCTACCGACAAACATATGTAAAACGAGTAATTAAAATTTACTCCTTCAAATTTTGCCAACGGCATTACCAAAAAGGAGGTACATATATACACCTGCCGATAAATTAGTTGGACCTTAATCATCCGAACATTCGGATGCAGCAAGTATCGGGGCATTTTCGTTACAACAGGAGTATTTTCCGAACTATTCCTGCGGAGCCTCCACTTCTTCTGTTGATATTGAGGATCCTTCGAGCCTTTCGATAACAATGGCGGCGGGAACCTGCACCTTCGGGTAAAGCGGCCCTAAGTCACCAACATCGTTGGCAATTGTCATCAAATCTGCCGAAGGATGACGTACAAGAACAAGGGCAAATGCAGCTTCAGCTCCTGCGATAAGTTGTGCTCGAATCAAGCTTCGGATCTTCCTAGCATTACTAAATTCTGACATTAAAGTCAACAACATGGGAGGAACCACGTTCAAAGGGAACATTGCCTTCCAGATTATTCTCAATACTTTATAGGACTTGTCGAAGAATCGGTGGACCTGTTGAACCCGATCTTGGAACTTCGCGACAGTGGAAGCCTTTGACTGGTTCTTCCAGAAAACCTCATCTAAAGATGATAGTTGAGTCAACGTATTTACGCGCTCATGGATACGCTTGTTTTGCTCAGCTGGGTTCAAAGCTATGACTAGAAGGAGAAACAAAGGAAGATGAGAAGACACCTTTTATGAAAGATAAGGAGCAGGAAGTTAAGAGCACTTACAGTTCAAACTTTCTGTGGCTCTATGTAATTCAGCAAGAGCATAGCGTTCTGTATCAGCTGCCAGTTTGTTCTTCTTCCTGATAATAGAAGCCAAAGCATAAGTGCTGCGCATATCCTTCTCCATCTGAGCAATTCGATCCTTCATGCGTTGGAGTCGATCATTCTCAGAAATAGCACCCGAAGAGTCATCGGTAAACGCAGGCACAGGAAAAACCTGCAAAAGGTTATTACGAAGGATGATGGATTATATGGGTTCAACACTGGAATTTACTCCCATCGGGAGCATGCAAATAAAAATTTTATAACAAGAGGGTACTGGCAACATCGCTAGTACGAAATTTGTTACAATCACAGAGGTCTTATGATGGGAAATTGTTTCAATCAAGCAGGATTACAAAAATGAAGTCAAGGAGCTTGGGTTTGGTTTGACAAGCTTGGTCCGATGGACGATTTCTTTGCTGAGACCACTCAAGAAGCTGGCGAGCACACTTAAGCGCTGGGGTTTTGAAGTCACCCAAGTCAACAAATCGCCCATCTTGGTCTTTCGGCAGTTCCTTGGACATCTCTTCGATATTGGCTTTGAAACCGTGACCCATCATAAGCTGAAAAGCTAGGAGGGCACCATAGGTGCGCGAAGTACGTTTGAATACCTCGATAACCTCCTTCGTGTTGATGGCAAAAGCATCGATCGGCTGTCCCAAAGTTTTTTTCTGGTCAATCTTGGGAAAGATCATCGAGTGCATCCTCGCCATGGCTCCCTTACCCTTCTGGAGAAGGTCCTGAACAAGCTTGTGAGACTCAAGGGTCAGTGACAAAGCATTTGCCGGAGAATTGTTCGGAAGTTTGTCAAAGGCTTCAGCAGGGATGTCGGCAGATTCTGCAAGGAACGAAAAGGAAGAGTTCACTAACTAAAAAATGAGTCAATAAAGCGAAAATCAAAAATAAAGCCAAATGAAGAATTACTGAGCAAGGCCAAAGAAGATTAGCGAAGAAGATCATCCTTTTCAATCATCCGAGCTTCAGCAGCAAGCCTGGATGTTTCTTCATCATTCAGCTTCCTCTTCAGCTCCTCGAGTTCACCCTTTAAGGAATCGACCTCCTGGTGCGCCTCGGCAGCAATTTTTATTGCGCCCTCCAACTTTGAAGAAGAAGACTTGACCTCCTTTTGTAGTCGGGCCTTGTCAACTTCAAGAGAAGTATATTGGGAGGCGAAGGCTTCCAGTGAAGAGATAATGGCTCACAAATTCTGGAAAAATAAGAAAAGATGATTATTATTAAACGGAGAATTAACTGACCCACTCGGGAGCTACCATAGATGTATATATTAATCGAAGCAGAAAAGACTTACAGGTTTATCAGGAGGAGAAGTCGTAGCTGCGGCAGCCGAAGGAATCTCCTTCCCTTTGGAGAGGGAAGAAGCTGTCGAAATTTGAGCCGCGGGGGCTGTAGCAGGAGTTGAAGCCTCAGAGGCTGCTGGATTCGGCTTGTCGGTGCAAGTTTTAGCCTTCTTGCACGGAGGTTCGATGGAACCCTCTTCACTACAAGAGTGAGAAACTGACAAAGTGAAAATCGAATACAGATGGACATCATGAGAATCTAATTTTAGAAAAATTAGTAAGGACTTACAAATCATAAAGATCGTCTTCGTCGTCAAAGCCGCCGTATGATCTCTTTGAGGGCAGCGCGTCGGCCTTCTCCGTGGCTGCATTAACAAAAGGCAGCACGATCAGCGTCGTCATCATGGATCGACCCCGCTGTATCACTTATATCATCGGCAGGGGATTGAGGATCGATGAAAGAAGCTTCAGGATTCGTTGGGTCATCATGTTCATCTTCTGGGTTTGCACTTCCTTCAGCATGGGATTCTACGGGGACCGAAGAACCCCTTTTCTCAGAAGCATCGTTTGACAGGTCTTGCAAACGTTCGGGAAATATAGGGACCTGTCAAAGTAATCAAGTAAAAATGATGAAAATTGAAAAAATCAGAAGAAACAGGTCAACAAGAACATGAAGGAAAAGATTTACCTCGGCTGGTAGATGGTCAGCATCAAATGGCGGTTGGGGATATATCAATGGGATTGAGTCTTCTTGGCTAAAAAGAGTGAGGCGCCGGACTTCATCAAGCAGCTCCTTCTCAGATAACTCAGCAACATTTACTCTGGTCTCATCCTTGGGGACCGAATACAACCACATCGGATGTGCCCTAGACATGATTGGCTGAACTCGGCGCTTTAAGAACACAACAGCTACCTCAGTACCTATCATAGTCTGGCCATCGAATTCTTTGATCCGAAGAAATTTCTCGAATAATCTATCGACTGTGGGTTTTTATCGGGTGAAAGGATATTTTTCCAAGACTTATTAGGCTCGGCTTCTAGAACATCGGAGAATTGGGGGAGCTGGTGTCGGTTGCTGATGAATCTCTGATATAGAACCACTTTAGCCTCCATCGTTGAACAGATTCTTTCATTGGAAAGTTAAAGTAGTTGACTTCTTTACGGACGACAAACCCAACTCCGCCAATGATGAAAGACCCACCACTGCAGTTGTATCTCTTCACGAAGAAAATTTTCTTCCACAAACCAAAGTGGGGCTTGATGCCCAGGAATGCCTCACAGAGGGTGATAAAGATGACAAGACGAAGGATCGAATTGGGAGTCAACTGCCATAGTTGGATCTCATACACGCGAAGGAGGTGATGGAGAAATTTGTGAGCAGGAAGCGAAAGACCTCGATATAAGAAGGATAAGAACATCACAGTAAAACCGGCAGGGGGATTAGGCCGCGAAGTCGCACCTGGAAGAATGACGTTCCCCTCATCGGATGAAATAATTCCAAGGCTTCGGGCCCTCTTCTCGTCACGCTTCGTGGTGGTAGAAACTGGCCAATCGCCGGGCATAGGCCCAGTTGTGGAGTTTTCTGGCGCAGATGGCGCCGGAGCTGGGGGAGGAGCATCTAATGCGCTTCTCCTCGATGAGTTTGGAGGATCGAATTTCACGGTTTATACACCAGAATTCATAGCATATACACGAGAATATATACGGGCAATTACCAGAATGACGGCAAAATAGACATCATTAGCAAGATACACATCATTGGCAATGATACACATCATTAGAAAGTCCCGAAATGTCCATAACATGCATGCATATGCATCAATAACACTGGTATCGACCACTGAGTTCAAACATATCACGACTCGAAGTAGCACATGTTACTGAAATACATATAAGTCCGTGTCGATGACTAGCTAAACAACAATGACATAATAAACTAGAGACGGTGGCGGCAAGCATCATCACGATAGAAAGGGGTCCTCCACATCTCCCTCCTCTGTCCGCTCGAAAGTTGGCGTATCGAGTTTCCGCCTCACTCCAAAGTGGTGTACCCCTTGTAGGCACATTGCCGGCGAAGCGTTGGACACGCCTCCTACGGTCTTCCGGAGTCCTCGTAGACTCCCGAGAACCTGCCGTGGTAGGCGACATAGTGCGTCATCTATGCAAACACGGGAAAAAATAAATGAAAGTTGTTAGTACATTAGTAGAGAGAGATATAACATAGAGTAGTGCAAAGAGAAAAGCATGGAAGTGCCAAGTAATTTTATGACTAACATTGCAAAGGACAAAAGTGTTTGAGTCAAGTCGGCTTCGGCGGGAAGGGACGGATGCCCTCGAGCGTGTTGAATGTTACGTCGTCACATCCATCTTCTAATCGGCCTTCTATCTCGGCCTTGAAAGTTCCCAAGGACCATAGTGGAACAAGCCACCATTCGCAAACATCCACTCACGGTATTGTGCAAATGGTCCGTGGATGGCATGGAACTCGGCTCTCACGTTTTCATCGGTGGTGTCCGCCATGTTCACGGACATCCGTATTTTGAAGGCGGATGACGGCAAGAGATCGTTCGAGACACCCCACAATCGACCTCATGCGCCCAGGATGGCAAACCGAACCTCCATCCCGTTGTCATGCGCCGGTCCCTGGCAGGCGAGGGGAACAGTTATGTGGTTTGCACACACCCAGCAACCTTTCACTTTCTTCTCATGCACACGATTTTGTCGATGCCAACCTCGGCTATGAAGCCGAGGGCTTTATCAAGTGTAGACTTAAGGTCGGTGAAGTCCTTGTCGGATCAGCTTGGGAGTCGAGGTAGCCCGACATACGAATGATACGGAGTAAAAAGAGGAGGAGGGTGCGTGCCAGATACACGCAAAATGGAAATAAACCATCATACTCGATCAACTATAAAGGAAATTCACGAAAAGAATGTAATAGAGGGCACTCTAGTAACCAAATACTTACTCGCGGAAATATGGTATGACAAAGCATTTCTTATCCTTGTTTTAACGCCAAGAAATCCTTGATGCTCACTTCGCTAGAGACGCTTGTTCGTTGCCGGACGGCAGGTGGAGTCATGTAGAGGGTCCCATGATAGCGCGATGTGCGGCTGTGTTCTCCATGGCGATATCGTGCGCCATCTTTGGCCGGTAGGAGGCGGCGGACAAGTTTCGGTCCGAGTTTGTTGCATGTTCAAGAGCACGTGAAGATGTCTTCATATCGAATGAACATCAAAGTCCGCAGGGGTATGTGGTGACAAAGCCAAAGCCAGTGGGCACCTTGGCCAGAGTCAAAACCGGGTTTGAGGATTTCTATCTCGAAGAAGTAGGTCTCCTTCATTGAACAGTATCATGCAAGCTCCTCATATCCAGCGTCACTGTTGGACAATGTGCGGCAGCATAGGAACGCCTATGTGATGCATCTTCCTCCACGGGGTCGGCAACTTGTGTTAACCACTTTATTGCTTAGAGCAACATCCTCGGTTTCTTCCGCTTCTGGCCTTCTTCACATAGCTTGGGAGTGGCGTTTTGTTTCATACCCTCCGTGGTCGCACCAAGGAGTGTCCTCGGGGTAAGCCCAACTCGGGGTGGAGCGGTGAAGGCGGTAGTGTCTTCTGTGCTCGGGAGTTTCTTTAATGAAAGGAACAACTTCTTCTTTAGTACGATCGGCGGGTGGCTTGTAAGGAGAAACCCCGTCGCCTCATCTCGGCGGCGATGACGTATCGATTGGAGCATTCGATGTCCAACGCGTTTCCGTGCGACTCTCGGGCTGGTAATGGGGGCTGGCTATCGGGCCCAGGACCGACGGTGGAGGACTCGGGGCAGCCGTCGTCTGAGTGACCATGCCATAACCTCCGGAACTGAGCGGTGTTCAGGCGGAGTAGGGCTTTCGGCCATAGAAGGATGTGATTCTTGAGGTCCCGAGTGAGCGGGGTTTCCGTTTCCCGGGGGTTGATAAGGAGGATGGAGACTGGCATCCCGGTAGCAGGCAGGTTCTGTGAACCCTGACTCCTTCATCCATCTGACGCGGTGGAAAATCCGGTTTGTGGCGGATATTTCTTGCCCGCTACAGCCTTCTTCAACTTGTTGTCCACATTCGATAGCAAGGTGCAAGGGTTGGGTCGCTGTGAGAGACATGTGTAGGTCGGAGAGGGCGACGACAAAGTAGCTAATTTGTAGAGCTTGAGAGACTAAATTAATTACCGTG
>NC_061510.1:200862802-200892495 GCF_022539505.1 Lolium rigidum | reverse complement strand
CTTCTATGTATATCCTTCAAGCCCATCTTCAATCGCGGCCCACCTCTGATCCGATCAAATTCTGGTGATAACAGGTGGAGGCGCCACTGGCGGCGGGAATAGATTCTTCTTCTTCAACATTGCGAGATCTGAAGAAGATCGAGAAAACGGCGGCGGCGGCGCAGCGGTTGAGAACAAGGTGGATGAATGAGGAAGAGAGGTCGCGAGAAGAAAGCGTGGAAAGGGGAGAATTTACCCTTTGAGATTATAAAGTAAAAGGAAGTCTGAGAATTGCGTGGGCACGTGTCGTTGCTTCCAATTTATTAAAGAGATTTTTCTCATTATCGAGCGCAGAAATCGAGGAGTCACCTTGGTAACCGCGCAGAAGTAGGGTGGGCCCGTTAGGTCACGTCTCGTCAATCAAACCACAGGAGTGGCGACGTCATCAATGATGTCATGAAAGGTGTCGAGTCCGCTTGAAGCATTCGAAGAAAAGTTAAAACCATCAGATGAAACAAGTTGAGTCTAAGCACGGTTGCAAGCATCCGTACCTAGAATTTGGACTCGAAGACTTTCTTGGAAGGAAGAACATGACAGGAGTATCTGAAGAAAGATTGAAATATTCGAATTGTTTGGCCTAAGTCTGCACGAGGTTGCAAGCACCCGCGACCAGCCTCGGGGGCTACTCCAATCAGGAGTACTAATTGCGCATCCGACGAAACTTTTTTGCACTACAGGATCATGCCCGGGGACTTGATTCTATGTAGGGTAGCGTTGTTTTGCCATCGGCAGTTAACCAGCAAAGCTGAGCATGCTACTCGATATCCTTTACGCATTAAACCTCATTTGAAAAATTGAAGACCCGATATAAATGTATCGGATGACTTATGAAGATTCGCAGGAAGCTTCGACGGAAGAAAACATTCGAGTGGTGCAACTTGAGTCTACGCACGGTTGCAAGCATCCGTACCTAGACTCGGGGGCTACTCCCATCGGGAGCGCTGGACGTGCACCCGATAGAAGGTAATGATGCTATTACGAGAAGGACAAGATTTATCAAGAAAGGAGAACATTCGGAGGAGGCATGCTTTAGTCTCTACCCGAAATATCTTCGGCTAGACACTCAAGGGCTACTGACGTGGGCATTACCCTTCAGGTAACTACTATTGCACTATCCCATGCGGCCCAACTAGAGGCCCATGAAGACACTCGATGGCAAGGTGGGCCACTGCATCGGTGCCGAAGAAGAATCCTTGGAGAACAAGATGAAGAAACGAAGAATACAAGGAAAGTTTAGGACTAGGACTCTTTGTAACCTAGTCGAGCCCGGATAGAACTCTCGAGCCCTGGCTCCCTATATAAGGGCCAGGAGAGGGGCTACCAAGGACACACGCAATCTTAGCAATCATAGCCACCATAAGTCTAGAGCTAGGTCCCTGCAGAACTCAGCCTCTCGACGAGAACACAACCGAAACCTTCGGCACCCCATTGTAACCCGATATTTTCATAATCAAGATCAGACATGCAGGACGTAAGGGTTTTACCTCATCGAGGGCCCCAAACCTGGGTAAATCGCTTTCCCCGCATGTTTGATAACCAATGTCTCGTGTCAGCCTACAGGATTCCATCTACCCTAAGCCCCAAACGGAGGGCATTGCCGAGGAGTACCATCGAGAACTTGGTAAGAATAGTACATCCCAGAGATGAGTGGAGGATCATGTGTATGCTCTGGAGGGTAGCAGAAAGCAATGCTTCCATGAGTGAATTGTTCACGACTGTGGATCTTAAACCCATGAGCACGACCACTACCAAAACCCATTGCCTCACAGAAGTCAAGGTAGTTGCAAGAATATTTTTCCTTCCCAGTCATCCAAGTCATAGTGCGAGCTGGGTCATCATGGAAGAAGACTGTGCAATGGAATTGACGAACAAGAATCGGGCAATACTCCCCAAGACTTTTGAAGTGAGTAGGCTTCAAGCATACTAGATTCAGAAGACCCATCTTCTGCAAAGTGTCAACCACAATGCGGTACTTGATGGTCTAAAACATGGTGAGCTCTTCCTTGTTGATGGCCTTGGGCATTACAATGATTCCATTCTTCATGAGGGCTGCACAGTTGTAGAAATCATCCCAAATGGCAGCCTGAGTCTCGGTCCAGAATTCCTTGTCCTCGCCGGTGTAGGTTCGTTCCTCGAACCGATAAGGATTCTCATCCCTAAGTCTTATCCACCCAGAAATCTGTAATGTGCCAATATTGAAATTTGGTGTCTTCTCCACAAGTTCATCAAGTGGTACTTCATCTTTATCCTTTCTCTTCCACCCTGAGGTATTTTTTCCTACCTCTGGCTGAACTGCCTGGATCTGCTCTACTGGGTACACGGGTGCTTGTACGGCACCCCGGTGGCCTCTCATTCCTGACCCTCTTGACAGCAGCACGACTGTCATCACTAGAGCCACCCAAAGACATTGTTCTCAGTGCCCAATGGAGCAAGAAGAACTTCAAGGGGAGGCTTGAGGAGCAAAATCCCAAGAACTCCAAATGTGGCTTGAGAGGGGCCAAATCCCTTTGTGAAGATCTTCCAAGGGGGTCGATCCATGTTGGAGTGGAGTTTGGGGAGAGTTTGGTGGTGGGAATGCCGTAGGGAGTGGTGGAGAGGAAGGGCCGGCGCTAATGGTGGTCGAAGTGAGGAAGAAGACCCAAGAGGTAACCCCCAAATCCCCACCTAACCAGCCGTCGACCGGCGTATGGGCCGGTAGACCGGGTTGGGCACCGGGCTGGCCGGCAGTAGAGTTGGTGGCACCGGGCCAGGCACCGGCTGCAGGCTTTTAGCCCTGTTTTGCCTTTTTATTTATGGAAATGATATGTGTAGATTCAAATGATGACATGTACAATCTAGATAGATAGATATTTGATGAAAGGAGCATAGACATGGGATAGGAACACAAGTTTCTAGTCATACCCATTGGAGTAAAATCCAAATAAGATGTAAATAGCAACAATGGGCATGTTTCGAAATATATCAAGAACCATAAACCATTTTAGAATAGTTTTGCAATAAGATCAGTTAGCCTCATATAATGAAATCATTTTGAAATTATGGCTAATGAGGGGCGAGGGATTACTCCCCCTATGTTAAAGCACAAATGTCATGAGACCTCGAAGAGTGTAACACCCCAAATTTCAAAACAAAGAGAAAATGAATTTCCTTTTTCCAAAAATGAGAACCAACAAAAACTTTTCTTACGTAGAGTGCTACGCATAGTGCTCATACCTAATACTTGTGTTTTGCCATGATGAGTGTTCTTATGCTTATGTGATAAACCCTAAAACCCTAAAGTGATCAAGTGAAGATCACAAACCAAATAAAATAAAAGAGAAATAAATCAAATAAGAAAAACCCTAAACCCTAACCTTCTCAAAAATCATTTGGATCTATTTTGAGAAACCAAAATAAAAGAAAAAGACATATGTGGGCATGTAGCCCTAATGTGTAAATTTTGGACTCTACCTTTCTTACTTTGATAAATGGTGGTGAACCATTGCAAAACTTACTAAACCCTAAACCTCATCCCTCTTGTCATCAATCTTTGAAAAACAAAATAAGAAGAAATGATCTTAATTAAGAAAAAAAGCATATGCAAGCCTATGGCTACTTTTTGCAAATGCTCCAACCTTGAGTGTTGACCTTTATAGATGATTTAAAATACATCAACACACTCAACCAAGTACTTACCAACAAATTCAAGTGAGAAACAAAATAAAATCAAACATATGCATAGAGGCATATGTGGCACTTAGCCAAAATATCAAATCTTGACCTAAGCACCCCCATTGCCTCAAAATGGTTTGAACCCTTTACCCAACTCATTCTAACACCAATTAACCTCACACTTGCTTAAGTGAAGCAAAGAAAAAGAAAAGAATAAAAGTTAGAAAACCACAAAACCCTCACTTATGGCTTATGCCATTTTTCCAAATCTTTGACCTAGACCAATTTGGCCTTCACCATTAGTTGTAATATGATACTAAACACTTAATACAACTTTTGGAATCAAAGAAACACAAATCAAATCAAATTCAAACTCAAATTGGGATCACATATGATAATTGTCAAATCTGCCATTTATAATCTGGTCCCTACTTTGAGGCTTTGCAATTCAAGTTTTTCAAACTAAACTTTCCCAGTTCTTTGCACCTCATCCAAGAGCACATGAAGGAGAACAACTTTGGTAAAGA
Source organism: Lolium rigidum (assembly GCF_022539505.1). Classification (NCBI taxonomy): domain Eukaryota; kingdom Viridiplantae; phylum Streptophyta; class Magnoliopsida; order Poales; family Poaceae; genus Lolium; species Lolium rigidum. Next base: position 200,888,278 of record NC_061510.1, on the reverse strand, counting down.
CCACCATGCCAAATTCACTTTGTATAAAATTCTATGCTCATGTAAAGTTGGAACTTTTTGTTATGCGGAACAATCTCACACTTCGCCAAATTTGCAATTCTTTGATTTTCTAAATTCCACCACCACCTCTCATTCTCTCTGGTCATTTACAACTCACTCAAACACACCACTTCCAAATCTTGCCACCTTTTGAACTCTTTTGAATTTGAACAAAATTTGCAATTTTCAAATAGGGAACTATGCAAACACTATTTAAAATAGTGTTTGGCCTAAACCCTATTGCCCCATTTCACTCACCCTGGTTCCCTGGTCCCCTCTACACCCAACCAATGCACAACCACCCTAGAGAAGCTAGCCAAACATGGCATAGCCATGCCATGCCGGCCCATGCCACCATGTCAAGCCACCCTCTCTTCTCCTTCCTCCTCACCCTGGCCACCATGTCTCTGAGCTCCACAGCACCACACTACACCACCTAGCATCGCCACCTGTCGGGGAGAACGAAGCACCTCGCCGGAAAACGCGCGCACCGTGCATGCCGAGGGCGTCGAGCACGTTCCAGTGGGCGCGCCAGAGCACCACCTTCCGCCGTCGACCCAGGCCCCCTCTCGCTCTCTCTCTTCGCACACACGCTCCCCTGGACGACCGCAACCCACCAGACACGCCCCTGGTCTCACGCGAGCGCCACCGCCGTCGACATCATCGCCGGATTTCCGCGCCTGTGCTGCCAGCGTTCGCCATCGCCCTCGCCTGCCAGGAACGTCCCCCACCTCGCCCTCTAGCTTCCTAGCATCGCCTAGACGCCGTCTACCTCGTGCCTACCTCGCCGACCCCCTTCCCTCGCCAGACCCGCCGCTCTGATGTCGCCCTTGCCGCACCCCTCACGACCACCTCGCCCACTATAAAAGGAGCCGTCCCCGCGCCATCCTCTCCACAGCAAACTTACTCCCCTCTATCCTCTCAAGCTCCTCATCCACTCCTCTCCATCGATTAGCCGCCGGAGCTGTGCAATTTTTCGCCGGAGCCCGCAGAGGTGCTGAGATCACCGCCGTCGAATTTGGGCACCATCAGAGACGACACCAGTACCATTCGACTCGCCGTCGACGACAACTTCGCCTAGCGTCAACGCCGTCCCTCGCCGGAGCCTAGGATCACCGCCGACCCCCTACTCCGCCGCGGCAGCAACCTCCTCCCCCCCAACGGAGACGACGAACCTCCACCGTTTGATCTGCATCTAATCGAACGGATCCTATTAACCCGTACCGCTTCGGTAAGTCTGACTCGCTGACGTGCGGGCCCCTCTGTCAGGCGGCCCGTGGCGTGTGAAGCGCTAGCTGGGCTGGCCCTTCTGGCATTTTTGAATCTTTCGGCCCATTCCATTTCCCGCCGGCCCATTTTTCCAATTCTGGTTAAATAATTGGGTAGAAATTTAAATACTGGTCGTTCCTTAGAAATTAAATAGTTTCAAATCTACCCAACCAAATTTGGTGAAATTTATGTTGTTGGAAAGCTAGAGAAAATATCTATTCAACCCCACTGGTCCCACCTTGAGTGCTTGTGTAGAATTAATGTGACAAAAATAACAAGGCAGGGACTTTTGTGAATTCAAATAAATCTTAAAAATCAACCAAATTGAATTTTGAAGTAAATCCAATTGCTATAATTCACATTTCACTTACACTAATATGGTATGGTTACCTTGAGTAAACATGGCCCAAATTAAATAAAGGACTATATGACTAGTTTAGTTAAGTGATATTGTCCAAAACTATTATGCAACTCATATGAAGTGTTTCACTTCATTTAAATCTTTTCCCAAGTACTTTCATATGAAGTTTGAACCCCTGGTCAAATACTCTCACATGAAATACTTGGTGATTTTAAATCATAATAAGCATTGTTAAATTGTATGAGGTATTCTACCTCATTTAAATCATTTTCTCAAATGATGATGATGAATGGTTGACTTAGGTCAACATGATTTCATGTATGATTGTTTGAGGAAGTTAAATCTTAAGAAGATTCAATGAGAGGAAATTATTCCTCAAAAACTAAATGGAAACTATCATTTACATATGTAATGAGAGGAAATTATTTTCCCTAACACTAAGTAAGAAAACCCTAGATTAATTTTGGGTAGAAATGTTAAGTGATGATGCTAGATCATTGGAGTGAGCCATTAAGGCTAATTAAGGCTACTTAAGTATTGTTTGGTGATTGTATCCTCGTATTCGTGTATAGAAGCTAGTACCGGAGAATACCAGGAAGAGGAAGGATTCTACCCAGAAGAAGAAGAGCACTTTGATCACCTCAACCACCAAGGCAAGCTAACACCATTGCAAGTTCCATTGTTGCAAGCTAATATTCTTGCAAAGTGCAAAGCCCCTTGGGGCAAGGCACCATGATTCTTACCTTTCTTACCATAAGCCTATCCCAAGTTTTTATCTTACAAGTTTTTACTTGTTTATTCAAAGAGTTACTTTTATAGTTAACTTTGGTCAAAGTGAAAGAAGGTTACTAGAGTACTAAAGTTAGTCTCAAGCTACCAAGCAAGATTAGCACCCCTCATGATTAGTGCTAGTGCTAAATATTAAAATTTGACTACTCTAGATGGGAACATGTGACTTTGCAAATGAATTTGAAACCTTGGAATGAGGATTCATTCCATTGACTGATTTTTTAAGGTGAATGTGACCAAGAGAAGATGGTGATTTTTGATAAAACTGATATTGGTTTGAATGCGATACCTTTCCAATATTGAGTACCCCCACAATACCTGATTATGGGTTGGGCTTAACTGGAAATTTATGCATCTTAGTATGGGTTCCCTCTGAACACACATCATAGGGGTTATGCCGAGGCTGCCTCCGTTGTTGAGAAATGATGTGAATTGAGGTGAATTGTACGGCCAAGCCCTGTGCGGTTCCCGGGTTGACGAGTTGGTCTTCACTGGGAGGCCAAGCTCATGGGGAGAGGTGCTCAAACTAGGGTTTGTAAGTGAAAGGTTATGGTTGATGATCCGCGTATCGTGTTACGATGATTCGGGGTTATCCCGACGGACGAAATCAAATGTTGTGGCACAAGTGTGCAACCTCTGCAGAGTGTAAACCTATTCGAATAGCCGTGTCCACGGTTACGGACAGTTGGAAAGGCCATATAGTTTCCAGTGTTAGATTTTTGAAAATGATGGTGAAATGAATGGTGAATTTGTGACTTGACTTTGAATCACAACAATGTTGTGGGAATGACACTAATGTTCCCACTTGAGTTAGTCTAGCACATGAATAAGTCTTTTCTCAAATAATTGTGAACTAAAATTGGCTTTATGCAAATAAACTAGAGCTTAGCACCCCTTACTAGAAATGTTAGCACTTACATTAGTATTAGTTTGCGAGTACTTTAAAGTACTCACGGCTGTGTCCCTGGCTATTCAAATGGCCAGACTATGAAGAGGAGCAGAACTATCAAGATGACGGCAACCAAGATGTCTACGACAACTAGGGAATCTTCTGACGTCAGACGTTGGCCTGTGGACTAGAGAGTCCCTTCTATCTTACGCTTCCGCTATGAACTTGTGTTTGTTCGTTGATCGATAGATCAACTATTTGTTTAATATGGATCATGTGATCTGAATTTGTAAGACGACTATGGTATGTAATGAATGATGACTTATGATATTCAACTGTTATGTCTCGCAACAACAATATTCCTGGGATTGCGAGGTATGGCATAACAGGCATCTGGACTTAAAAATCCGGGTGTTGACAAGTTGGTATCAGAGCCATTGTTTGACCTTAGGAGACCCTAGTTAGAATGGACGTCTGAAAAACTTAGTTTCAAAACAAATGAAGTGAATATTTATGAAAACTTATTCTCACTCTTATCCTTGAGATCTTTTTCAAAATGAGAATGTCATGCTCTATTTTTCTTTGCAAGCCTACATAAAATTTTGCACACTTGACCACTTCTTTAACTTACTCATCCTCATTGTTCATAGATGGAGTACAAATGGGAATGCTATCAGCTTGGTCACGGAGGAAACCTGATGTTCGAGAAAGACTTGAAGCAACTAGTGGACTATCTAGGACGCCCGTATCCCGAGTTCTTCGGAACACCCCTCAACCATCACTCCGGAGGACCACCTCGGTGGGAAGTCTCTGCAGATCTACGACGAAGGCTTGGAACCCCGGTATGGGAAACCATCTGGTTTTCTGTAACGGGAAACACTTGGAAGGAAGGACTAGTCAGAGCGATGCAAGAAGCAATTGCCCGTCTGTGTGGACAAAATGAGAACAAGATCAAGAACACTCGCTTCGTCTACTACCCAAGACATGACCCCATGGGAAGACCGATGACCATGCCCCCGCACACGGAGATGAACCACTATGTAGCACACCTCGACTTCATGCTGTACAAGACCCGCAAGGAGTTGGACAACGCCCTCGCCTCTCGCCAAGCACATTACCCGTGAAGACGAGGAATCCACCCTGAAGAGTAGTATCACCCCAACACTTAAGTAGGTGTGAGTTGTATCAGGATCCCCTTGTATCGTAGAGCGAATGAATGGTTCTTCAAACCAACGGTGTGTTAGAATTGTAATGTGTGATGTTTGGTATGAATGAAAAAGGTGTTGCTGGTTTTTACCCCCTCAACACTACTCAAGTTTTCAAGTTTTGAACTTTTGAACTTTCTTAAACTTTAAACCAAACAAACCATAGAAATTTCCCTCTTATCTTATCATCCATTTCGATGTTCAGATGGCCCCACCAACCCGCAACGCCACCCAAGACGCCATGATGCAGATGCTAGAGATGATGATGGCTGACCGAGAAGCTGAGAGAGCTGAACGCCAAGCCAACTTCGCCGCACTGCAGCAGATTGCTCAGAACAACAACGGCCATGGAAACCACGACCACCCTGGGTCCAAGCTGAAGAACTTTCAGAACACCAACCCACCAATTTTCAGCAAGACCGAAGAGCCCTCGATGCCGATGACTGGCTCCAGACAATGGAGAACAACCTCAAAGTTGCGGGAGTTGAAGCCACCGAGAAAGTACTGTTCGCCACCCACTATCTGTCAGGACCTGCACGAGCCTGGTGGACAAGCGCCCGTGCAATGAATGCGGGACAGATGATGACCTGGGAGGACTTCAAGCTGAAGTTTAGCAAGTACCATGTGCCCCAAGGACTGATCAAGATGATGAGAGACGAGTTCCGCGAACTCAAGCAAGGCAGCATGTCCGTGGTAGAATACCGCGACAGATTCCTTACTCTGTCAAGGTACGCCCCGGACGAAACCGACACCAATGAGAAGCGGAAGGAAAGATTTCTGAACGGACTCCACGACGAGATGCAGACTGTACTGGTCAACATTCCCTTTGCTGACCTAGAAGCCCTGGTGGACTCCGCCATCCAGATGGAAGGGAAGCTTCACCAAGCCAACGAGAATCGCAAACGCCGGATGATGAACCAGCATGGGTCCAGCAATACCCAGAAGTACCGCAATAACTCATCTAGAGGATTTACTCCCAGGTACACCAAGCCCCCTGCTCAGAATTACCGCCCAAACTACACCAACAACCACGGAGGACCCCCAAAGCCCGGAGGCAACACCAACAACAATCACACCAGCAACAACAACCCCAACAACAACAACAACGGGAACAACAACAACAACAACAACAACAACAACAACAACAACAACAACAACAACAACAACAACAACAACAACAACAACAACAACAACAACAACAACAACAACAACAACAACACTGGCCCTAGGACTGGAAGCAACGCCATCCCCGTCGCCAACAAGGACAAGGCCACCATCACTTGTTATGAGTGTGGAGTGGTTGGGCATTACTCCAATGAGTGCCCCAAGAGACTCGCCAAGATTACCGCCAACACTGCTGCACCTGCTCAGAACCAACGCCGCTTTGCCGCAAGAAAGAACCAGAACAACAACGGCCCATTCTACAACATGACTGCCACAGAAGCCCAAGAAGCACCTCAGGCCATGCCAAGTATGTTTCCCTGTTAAATCATATCGCCCAATCTCTCTTAGGAACCTAACTTTTCTAAAAATCTCGGGACGAGATTTGTTTAAGGGGGAAGGGTTTGTAACACCCCAAATTTCAAAACAAAGAGAAAATGAATTTCCTTTTTCCAAAAATGAGAACCAACAAAAACTTTTCTTACATAGAGTGCTATGCATAGTGCTCATACCTAATACTTGTGTTTTGCCATGATGAGTGTTCTTATGCTTATGTGATAAACCCTAAAACCCTAAAGTGATAAAGTGAAGATCACAAACCAAATGAAATAAAAGAGAAATAAATCAAATAAGAAAAACCCTAAACCCTAACCTTCTCAAAAATCATTTGGATCTATTTTGAGAAACTAAAATAAAAGAAAAAGACATATGTGGGCATGTAGCCCTAATGTTTAAATTTTGGACTCTACCTTTCTTACTTTTATAAATGGTGGTGAACCATTGCAAAACTTACTAAACCCTAAACCACATCCCTCTTGTCATCAATCTTTGAAAAACAAAATAAGAAGAAATGATCTTAATTAAGAAAAAAGCATATGCAAGCCTATGGCTACTTTTTGCAAATGCTCCAACCTTGAGTGTTGACCTTGGTAGATGATTTAAAATACATCAACACACTCAACCAAGTACTTACCAACCAATTCAAGTGAGAAACAAAATAAAATCAAACATATGCATAGAGGCATATGTGGCACTTAGCAAAAATATCAAATCTTGACCTAGGCACCCCCATTGCCTCAAAATGGTTTGAACCCTTTACCCAACTCATTCTAACACCAAATAAACCTCACACTTGCTTAAGTGAAGCAAAGAAAAAGAAAAGAATAAAAGTTAGGAAATCGCAAAACCCTCACTTATGGCTTATGCCATTTTTCCAAATCTTTGACCTAGACCAATTTGGCCTTCACCATTAGTTGTAATATGATACTAAACACTTATTACAACTTTTGGAATCAAAGAAACACAAATCATATCAAATTCAAACTCAAATTGGGATCACATATGATAATGGTCAAATCTGCCATTTATAATCTGGACCCTACTTTGAGCCTTTGCAATTCAAGTTTTTCAAACTAAACTTTCCCAGTTCTTTGCACCTCATCCAAGAGCACATGAAGGAGAACAACTTTGGTAAAGACCACCATGCCAAATTCACTTTGTATAAAATTCTATGCTCATGTAAAGTTGGAACTTTTTGTTATGTGGAACAATCTCACACTTAACCAAATTTGCAATTCTTTGATTTTCTAAATTCCACCACCACCTCTCATTCTCTCTGGTCATTTACAACTCACTCAAACACACCACTTCCAAATCTTGCCACCTTTTGAACTCTTTTGAATTTGAACAAAATTTGCAATTTTCAAATAGGGAACTATGCAAACACTATTTAAAATAGTGTTTGGCCTAAACCCTATTGCCCCATTTCACTCACCCTCGGTTCCCTCGGTCCCCTCTACACCCAACCAATGCACAACCACCCTAGAGGAGCTAGCCAAACATGGCATAGCCATGCCATGCCGGCCCATGCCACCATGTCAAGCCACCCTCTCTTCTCCTTCCTCCTCACCCCGGCCACCATGTCTCTGAGCTCCACAGCACCACCCTACACCACCTAGCATCGCCACCTGTCGAGGAGAACGAAGCACCTCGCCGGAAAACGCGCGCACCGTGCATGCCGAGGGCGTCGAGCACGTTCCCGTGGGCGCGCCAGAGCACCACCTGCCGCCGTCGACCCAGGCCCCCTCTCGCTCTCTCTCTTCGCACACACGCCGTGGGCGAGTGCCACCGCCGTTGACATCATCGCCGGATTTCCGCGCCTGTGCTGCCTGCGTTCGCCATCGCCCTCGCCTGCCAGGACCGTCCCCCATCTCGCCCTCTAGCTTCCTAGCATCGCCTAGACGCCGTCTACCTCGTGCCTACCTCGCCGACCCCCTTCCCTCGCTGGAGCCGCCGCTCTGATGTCGCCCTTGCCGCACCCCTCACGGCCACCTCGCCCACTATAAAAGGAGCCGTCCCCGCGCCATCCTCTCCACAGCAAACTTACTCCCCTCTATCCTCTCAAGCTCCTCGTCCACTCCTCTCCATCGATTAGCCGCCGGAGCTGTGCAATTTTTTGCTGGAGCCGGCAGAGGTGCTGAGATCACCGCCGTCGAATTTGGGCACCATCGGAGACGCCACCAGTACCATTCGACTCGTCGTCGACGACAACTTCGCCTAGCGTCAACGCCGTCCCTCGCCGGAGCCTAGGATCGCCGCCGACCCCCTACTCCGCCGCGGCAGCAACCTCCTCCCCCCCGACGGAGACGACGAACCTCCACCGTTTGATCTGCATCTAATCGAACGGATCCTATTAACCCGTACCGCTTCGGTAAGTCTGACTCGCTGACATGCGGGCCCCTCTGTCAGGCGACCCGTGGCGTGTGAAGCGCTAGCTGGGCTGGCCCTTCTGGCATTTTTGAATCTTTCGGCCCATTCCATTTCCCGCCGGCCCATTTTTCCAATTCTGGTTAAATAATTGGGTAGAAATTTAAATACTGGTCCTTCCTTAGAAATTAAATAGTTTCAAATCTACCCAACCAAATTTGGTGAATTTTATGTTGTTGGAAAGCTAGAGAAAAGATCTATTCAACCCCACTAGTCCCACCTTGAGTGCTTGTGTGGAATTAATGTGACAAAAATAACAAGGCAGGGACTTTTGTGAATTCAAATAAATCTTAAAAATCAACCAAATTGAATTTTGAAGTAAATCCAATTGCTATAATTCACATTTCACTTACACTAATTGTTTATGAAAAAATATGGTATGGTTACCTTGAGTGATCATGGCCCAAATTAAATAAAGGACTATATGACTAGTTTAGTTAAGTGATATTGTCCAAAACTATTATGCAACTCATATGAAGTGTTTCACTTCATTTAAATCTTGTCCCAAGTACTTTCATATGAAGTTTGAACCCCTGGTCAAATACTCTCACATGAAATACTTGGTGATTTTAAATCATAATAAGCATTGTTAAATTGTATGAGGTATTCTACCTCATTTAAATCATTTTCTCAAATGATGATGATGAATGGTTGACTTAGGTCAACATTATTTCATGTATGATTGTTTGAGCAAGTTAAATCTTAAGAAGATTCAATGAGAGGAAATTATTCCTCAAAAACTAAATGGAAACTATCATTTACATATGTAATGAGAGGAAATTATTTTCCCTAACACTAAGTAAGAAAACCCTAGATTAATTTTGGGTAGAAATGTTAAGTGATGATGCTAGATCATTGGAGTGAGCCATTAAGGCTAATTAAGGCTACTTAAGTATTGTTTGGTGATTGTATCCTCGTATTCGTGTATAGACGCTAGTACCGGAGAATACCAGGAAGAGGAAGGATTCTACCCAGAAGAAGAAGAGCACTTTGATCACCTCAACCACCAAGGCAAGCTAACACCATTGCAAGTTCCATTGTTGCAAGCTAATATTTTTGCAAAGTGCAAAGCCCCTTGGGGCAAGGCACCATGATTCTTACCTTTCTTACCATAAGCCTATCCCAAGTTTTTATCTTACAAGTTTTTACTTGTTTATTCAAAGAGTTACTTTTATAGTTTTGGTCAAAGTGAAAGAAGGTTACTAGAGTAGTAAAGTTAGTCTCAAGCTAGCCAAGCAAGATTAGCACCCCTCATGATTAGTGCTAGTGCTAAATATTAAAATTTGACTACTCTAGATGGGAACATGTGACTTTGCAAATGAATTTGAAACCTTGGAATGAGGAGTCATTCCATTGACTGAATTTTTAAGGTGAATGTGACCAAGAGAAGATGGTGATTTTTGATAAAACTGATATTGGTTTGAATGCGATACCTTTCCAATATTGAGTACCCCCACAATACCTGATTATGGGTAGGGCTTAACTGGAAATTTATGCATCTTAGTATGGGTTCCCTCTGAACACACATCATAGGGGTTATGCCGAGGATGCCTCCGTTGTTGAGAAATGATGTGAATTGAGGTGAATTGTACGGCCAAGCCCTGTGCAGTTCCCAGGTTGACAGTTGGTCTTCACTGGGAGGCCAAGCTCATGGGGGGAGGTGCTCATACTAGGGTTTGTAAGTGAAAGGTTATGGTTGATGATCCGCGTACAGTGTTACGATGATTCGGGGTTATCCCGACGGACGAAATCAAATGTTGTGGCACAAGTGTGCAACCTCTGCAGAGTGTAAACCTATTCGAATAGCCGTGTCCACGGTTACTGGACGATTGGAAATGCCATATAGTTTCCGGTGTTAGATTTTTGAAAATGATGGTGAAATGAATGGTGAATTTGTGACTTGACTTTGAATCACAACAATGTTGTGGGAATGACACTAATGTTCCCACTTGAGTTAGTCTAGCACATGAATAAGTCTTTTCTCAAATAATTGTGAACTAAAATTGGCTTTATGCAAATAAACTAGAGCTTAGCACCCCTTACTAGAAATGTTAGCACTTACATTAGTATTAGTTTGCGAGTACTTTAAAGTACTCACGGCTGTGTCCCTGGCTATTCAAATGGCCGGACTATGAAGAGGAGCAGAACTATCAAGATGACGGCAACCAAGATGTCTACGACAACTAGGGAATCTTCGACGTCGGACGTTGGCCCGTGGACTAGAGAGTCCCTTCTATCTTACGCTTCCGCTATGAACTTGTGTTTGTTCGTTGATCGATAGATCAACTATTTGTTTAATATGGATCATGTGATCTGAATTTGTAAGACGACTATGGTATGTAATGAATGATGACTTATGATATTCAACTGTTATGTCTCGCAACAACAATATTCCTGGGATTGCGAGGTATGGCATAACAGGCATCTGGACTTAAAAATCCGGGTGTTGACAAAGAGACATGCTTGGGTCCATATAATGACATTGGGTCTATTTATGTTGCACACATAGGTATGCATCATACCAAGACATGGTAAGATGACTATCCCCATATGTGCTACACAGCTAAGCTAGATAGCAAGATAAATGCAAGAATATAGTGCAAGAAGTTGTTCAATCTAAGTTGTTAGGATCAAGAATACCAAGTTCTCCTCTCAAGTTTACAAAACGGGCTTCATCCAAGGCTTAGTGAAAATATCCGCCAATTTGTACCATTGTTCCCACATGAGTGAGATCAATGTCCCCATTGGCAACATGATCATGTAGGAAGTGATGGCGAATGTCAATATGTTTTGCACAACAATGTTGAACTGGGTTGTTGGCTATCTTTATTGCACTTTTGTTGTCACATAGAATAGGCACCGTACCAAGAGACACACCATAGTCTTTCAAGGTTTGCTTCATCCATAAGAACTGAGTGCAACAAAATGCCGCTGATATGTATTCGACTTCGGTGGTGGATAGGGCAGTGGAGTTTTATTTCTTGGATGACCAACTCACCAATGACCGGCCAATAAATTGGCAAGCCCCGGAGGTAGACTTCTGGTCAACCTTATCACCAGCCCAATCGGAATCCGAATAGCCTATGAGTTCAAAGGTTGACCCCTTTGGATACCACAGCCCGAGAGTAGGAGTGATAACAAGATATCTTAGAATCTGTTTGACCGCCACCAAGTGGCTCTCCTTAGGAGTAGATTGAAAACGAGCACACATCCTATACTTACCATGATATCCGGCCTAGAAGCACAAAGGTAGAGCAAGGATCCTATCATGGAACGGTATACCTTTATGTCCACATCCTTCTCACCATCACATGAGCCAAGATGCCCCTTTATGGGCATAGGTGTCTTCATCGGGCTTGCATTGGTCATGTCAAACTTCTTGAGCATGTCCCTCACATATTTTTCTTGAGAGATGAAGGTGCCTTTTGCACCTCACTTGGAAGCCTAGAAAGAACTTCAACTCCCCCATCATGGACATCTCAAATCTCCTAGTCATCAATATCTCAAAAGCTTTGTTATGATTAGGGTTAGTTCCACCAAATATAATATCATCAACATATATTTGACATAGAAATAGGCCACCCCCTTTAACCCGCTTGGTGAAAAGGGTGGAATCGACCGTAACCATGCTAAACCCATCCTTGAGTAAGAAATCCCTAAGGTACTCATACCAAGCACGTGGAGCTTTCTTGAGACCATAGAGTGCCTTATGGAGTAGATACACATGGTTGGGACGGCATGGGTCTTTGAAACTCGGGGGTTGAGCCACATATGCAGTTTATTTTAGGGGACCATTCAAAAATGCACTTTTCACATCCATTTGATATAGCTTGAAATTGTGAAAAGATGGAAATGCAAGCAAAATACGAATAGCTTCAAGACGGGCAACCGACGCAAAGGTGTCCTCATAATCCATACCTTCTATTTGGGTAAACCCTTGCGCCACTAACCTTGCTTTATATCTTATGACGATGCCATTCTCATCTTGCTTGTTCTTGAACACCCATTTGGTCCCAATGACATTGATGTGATGATCTTTGGGTCTCTCAACCAGAGACCATACTTCATTGCGGGTGAAACATTCCAATTCTTCTTGCATGGCAATTACCCAATCCGGATCAACCAAGGCTTCATGTACCTTGAGTGGCTCAAAACTAGACACAAAAGCATGATGTTGACAATAAGTGATAAGTAATGCATGGCGTCTACGAGTTACCACTTCTCTTTAGATGCTACCAAGAACTTGATCTACTTTGATGTCACTTGCCCTTGAAGTAGCCTTGATCTTTCGAATGGTTCCTTCATGATCAATAAATTCATCTCTTGCTAGTACTTGATCATGAGGGACAACTTGAGCTTGAACATGGGTTGAGGACGATTCTTGAACAGTATTATGGTCTTGCCCAGTGGGTTGAGGGATTTGTTCTTGTTCTTCGGAATGCGACTCATCTTGAGTAGAGGTTGGATCTTGGGCTGCATTTGATGGTTCAGCTTGAGTCGAGCAAGGCTCCACTTGGGCTGAGCTTGAGGCTTCTATCCCATCATCTTGATCATTAGTGTGGACCTCCGTGGGCCGGATGTGTCCAATGCCCATAAGCTTGATGGCATTAGAAGGATCATCATCACCTGCAGCACATGGAACAACTTGCTCCACTTGGGAGCCATTATCCTCCAAGAACACCACGTCACAAGATACTTCAATAGCCCCAGTGGACTCGTTGTAGTATCTATAGGAGTGAGAGTTCTCCGCATATCCAACAAATGTACCCTGTATAGTTCTAGACTCAAATTTACCGAGCTTCCCTCTATTGTCCTTAACAAGACATTTGCATCCAAAAAGACATGAATGTACATGACATTAGGCTTGTAACCTATGAGGAGCTCGTATGGAGTTTTATTATGCAGGGGACGAAGAAAGATCCGGTTGGAGTAGTGAACAACTGTAGAGATGGCTTCTCCCCAAAAGTTATGGGGTGACTTGAATTCACTCAACATGGTTCTCGCCATCTCAATAATAGTCGGGTTCTTCCTTTCAACAACACCATTTTGCTGAGGGGTGTATGGAGCTGAGAACTCATGTTTTGATGCCCTCATCATCAACAAACTCTTGCATAGTGTAGTTCTTGAACTCGGTGCCATTGTCGGTCCTTATCACCTTGATCTCAGATTCATACATTCTTTGAGCCTTCTTGGCGAAGATGATGAACTATCTATAGGTCTCATCCTTAGACTTAAGGAGAAATACCCAAGAGTATCTTGAGTAATCATCAACAATGACCAGTCCAAGAGTATCATAATGTGATGGCCTAAAGAGATCCAAGTGAAGGAGCTCCAGAGGCCTAGAAGTGGTGACGATACTCTTGATAGGATGTCTCTTCTTAAGTTGCTTTCCAGCTACACATGCATTGCACACACGATCTTTCTCAAAGGAAATGCCGGTTAGTCCAACAATGTGCTCGCCCTTTAGAAGTTGTTTAAGATTTCTCATATTGACATGACCAAGGCGGCGATGCCACAACCAACCTTCGTCATGTTTGGCCATTAGATATGTGGGAAGTGATGGGCTCTCTTTCGAGAGGTCAACCACGTAAAGGTTGTTATCCACATATCCAACAAGGACCAATTTGAGATTATCACTCGTAAAGACTTTCACACAGTAATTAGTAAAATATGAATTATAGCCGGCATCTGCAAGGTGATATATAGAAAGCAAATTATAGCCAAGGGATTCAATAAGCATGATTGTCTCAAGGCACAAGTACTTAGAGATTTCCACCTTGGCATACCCAAGTACCTTTTCCTTTGAATTGTCACCAAAGGTGATGCTTGACTTTTTGTTAACATGTTCTATGAATTGGTCAAGCATACCTCTTCCTTCGGTCATATGATTGGTGCATCCACTATTAAACACCCATTTTGGACCACCGGAGGAATACCCCTACAAAATCAAGTAGAGGTTTTAGGAACCCATCGATTAATGGGTTCCTTTGTCATGGCAATAAGATCTTTTGGTACCCAAATTGAGTACCCTCTATAAGCATAGCCATTACGAGGTCCAACATATTCAGCATAAACATCACCATAATAATCAACAAATAAAGCATAGTGATTGTTAGGTCCCGTGCGGTCACCACTAGTGGCTTTGCCCTTTGAGGCTTTGCCATCATTAGTGACCTTCTTGTTCTTCTCTTGAGCGGGCTTCTCCTTCTTGTAGTTGTTCTTCTTGTAAGGTTTGGGAGCATACCCAAGTCCAAACTTTTGATCGTTTGACCTTTGCTTACTCAAGAGGTCATCCAATCACATCTTATTCTTGGTGGTGGTGAACTTGGCTAGTTCCTTTGTCAACCTAGTATTTTCCTCAAGAATAGTTGCATGTTCACGAGCCGGGTCATTAGGATAATAGTTGAGACCATATTTGGTTACCAAAGATTCAATATATACATTGGTCTCAACATATAGAGAAAGCTCTTCTTTCAAGCGAACATGTTCCTCAAGAAGTTTAGCATGCTCACAAGTAAATGAAGTAGAGGAACTTGCAATATTTTTAGCAATGGGATCATTCAATGATCCAAGAGCCTTCTTATAGGTGTCTTGGAGTAGGTCATGGTTGTCTCCAAGTTTCTAGAGCTCATCCTTAACAAGCTTGTTAGCCTTTTCAAGGTGGTCAGGATCCTTAGTGAGAGAAGCATGAGCAACTTCAAGCTCCTTCTTTGAAGCATCTAGATCTTGGGCTATTAATTGAGCCCTTTCAAAAGTTTCTTGGTCCTTAGCTTTATCTAGTTCAAAAGTTTCAATTAGTTGCTTAAGGCCTTGAGATATGCACCTTTCGTTTTTCAACTCTTGTCTTAGGAGATTGAATCTCCATCTCTCATCATTCATATGATATTCCAATTCCTCAATGGACTCATTTCTTTCTTTGAGTGTGTCCATTAAGTAATCTAATTTGACAAGAGTATCACCACGAAGAGTGCATCTAACTTTAAAATGTTCCTTAAGCATAGCAACTTCTTCTTGATTATCAGTTTCATCATCAAGATGTAACATCCCAAATTTTCAAACAAAGAAGAAAATGAATTTCTTTTTTCCAAAAATGAGAACCAACAAAAACTTTTATTACATATGAGGCTATGCATAGTGCTCATACCTAATACTTGTGTTATTGCCCTGATTGTTTGTTATTGCATTGAACATATTGATACGTCTCCGACGTATCGATAATTTCTTATGTTCCATGCCACATTATTGATGATATCTACATGTTTTATGCATACTTTATGTCATATTTATGCATTTTCCGGCACTAACCTATTAACGAGATGCCGAAGAGCCGATTCGTTGTTTTCTGCTGTTTTTGGTTTCAGAAATCCTAGTAAGGAAATATTCTCGGAATTGGACGAAATCAACGCCCAGGGTCCTATTTTGCCACGAAGCTTCCAGAAGACCGGAGGACTTACGAAGTGGGGCCACGAGGTGGCGACACAACAGGGCGGCGCGGCCCAGGTCCTGGCCGCGCGGCCCTGGTGTGTGGGCCCCTCGTGACGCCCCTTTACCTGCCCTTCCGCCTACATATAGTCTTCGTCGCAAAACCCCCAGTACCGAGAGCCACGATACGGAAAACCTTCCAGAGACGCCGCCGCCGCCAATCCCATCTCGGGGATTCAGGAGATCGCCTCCGGCACCCTGCCGGAGAGGGGAATCATCTCCCGGAGGACTCTTCACCGACATGGTCGCCTCCGGAGTGATGAGTGAGTAGTTCACCCCTGGACTATGGGTCCATAGCAGTAGCTAGATGGTCGTCTTCTCCTTATGTAATTCATTGTCGGATCTTGTGAGCTGCCTAACATGATCAAGATCATCTATCTGTAATGCTATATGTTGTGTTTGTTGGGATCCGATGGATAGAGAATACTATGTTATGTTGATTATCAATCTATTACCTATGTGTTGTTTATGATCTTGCATGCTCTCCGTTATTAGTAGAGGCTCGGCCAAGTTTTTACTCTTAACTCCAAGAGGGAGTATTTATGCTCGATAGTGGGTTCATGCCTCCATTAAATCTGGGACAGTGACAGAAAGTTCTAAGGTTGTGGATGTGCTATTGCCACTAGGAATAAAACATTGATGCTATGTCCGAGGATGTAGTTATTGATTACATTACGCACCATACTTAATGCAATTGTCTGTTGTTTGCAACTTAATACTGAAAGGGGTTCGGATGATAACCTGAAAGTGGACTTTTTAGGCATAGATGCATGCTGGATAGCGGTCTATGTACTTTGTCGTAATGCCCAATTAAATCTCACAATACTCATCATATCATGTATGTGCATGGTCATGCCCTCTCTATTTGTCAATTGCCCAACTGTAATTTGTTCACCCAACATGCTATTTATCTTATGGGAGAGACACCTCTAGTGAACTGTGGACCCCGGTCCATTCTTTTACATCGAATACAATCTATCGCAATACTTGTTCTACCGTTTTCTCGCAAACAATCATCATCCACACTATACATCTAATCCTTTGTTACAGCAAGCCGGTGAGATTGACAACCTCACTCGTTTCGTTGGGGCAAAGTACTTTGGTTGTGTTGTGCAGGTTCCACGTTGGCGCCGGAATCCCTGGTGTTGCGCCGCACTACATCCCGCCGCCATCAACCTTCGACGTGCTTCTTGGCTCCTACTCGGTTCGATAACCTTGGTTTCTTGCGAGGGAAAACTTGCTGCTCGTGCGCATCACACCTTCCTCTTGGGGTTCCCAACGGACGTGTTAATTACGCGCAATCAAGCTCTTTTCCGGCGCCGTTGCCGGGAATCGAAGAAAAGTTACACCACAAAGATCTCTAACTCCCACGTCAACTACACGCCGACAACTCTTTCTCCGGCGCCGTTGCCGGGGAGATCAAGACATGCTGCAAGGGAGTCTCCACAATCCAATCTCTTTACTTTGTTTTTGTCTTGCTTTATTTTATTTACTTTCTTGTTTGCTGCATTATATCAAAACACACAAAAATTAGTTGCTAGCTTTACTTTATTTACTGTCTTGCACTTTATATCAAAAACACAAAAAAATTAGTTACTTGCATTCGCTTTACTTATTTCAACATGTTTCCTCCTAGGTTTATTCTTAAAGATGTACCGGTAGGCCGAGGGTCTATCCTCGGGAAAGATAATATAGAAGATTTTTTTCACTCATATTAGTACGGCTGAAGATTTTGAAGATAGACACTTGGTAGAACTTGCTCCTACTTATGAAATTGCTGTTGCTTCTTTAGTACATGCGTTAGAAGCTAGATTTGTTAATCTCAATCCCGTAATTCAACATATGTTTCTCACACTTAGTGATATGGAAGAAGGAGAAAAGAAAGATTTTGTATTAGAAACCCTTCTTAAAGAATTTGGGGGAATAGCAAGAGAAGCTAGAAAAGTCTTCACTAAATATAATATGCTAGGCTCTTATACCAATTTTGCCAGTACCCTTGAAAAAAATGGAAAAAGATAGACAAAAGTATACTAATCAAGTTAATTATGAGGGGGATATTAAAACCTCAATACCGTGCAAACTCTTAGGAATGTGCGAGGCACTAGAAAATAATTATGCTTGGCTTGTTCCCGAAAATTTGTTTGATGACAATAGCAAGCCTAAGACTAATGAAAAGGGAGCCTCTGAAACTTACGTAGATAAGATACAATGCATAGTTGAGGGGACTCCAAACCCCGTTGTCGATGCATCATCTCTTGATAACACTTGATATACACTTTCTGCGCCTAGCTGAAAGGCGTTAAAGAAAAGCGCTTATGGGAGACAACCCATGTTTTTATTACAGTACTTTTATTTTATATTTGAGTCTTGAAAGTTGTTACTACTGTAGCAACCTCTCCCTATCTTAGTTTTGTGCATTGTTGTGCCAAGTAAGTCTTTGATAGTAAGGTTCATACTAGATTTGGATTACTGCGCAGAAACAGATTTCTTTGCTGTCACGAATCTGGGCCTAATTCTCTGTAGGTAACTCAGAAAATTATGCCAATTTACGTGAGTGATCCTCGGATATGTACGCAACTTTCATTCAATTTGAGCATTTTCATCTGAGCAAGTCGGGTGCCTCAATAAAATTCGTCTTTACGAACCGTTCTGTTTTGACAGATTATGCCTTTTATTTCGCATTGCCTGTTTTGATATGCTTGATGGATTTTTCTATTCCATTGACTTTCAGTAGCTTTGTGCAATGTCCGAAGTGTTAAGAATGATTATGTCACCTCTGAACATGTAAATTTTAATTTTGCACTAACCCTCTAATGAGTTGTTTTGAGTTTGGTGTGGAGGAAGTTTTCAAGGATCAAGAGAGGGAGATGATACAATATGATCAAGGAGAGTGAAAGCTCTAAGCTTGGGGATGCCCCGGTGGTTCACCCTGCATATTTCAAGAAGACTCAAGCGTCTAAGCTTGGGGATGCCCAAGGCATCCCCTTCTTCATCGACAACATTATCGGGTTCCTCCCCTGAAACTATATTTTTATTCCATCACATCTTATGTGCTTTGCTTGGAGCGTCGGTTTGTTTTTGTTTTTGTTTTTGTTTGAATAAAATGGATCCTAGCATTCATTGTGTGGGAGAGAGACATGCTCCGCTGTTGCATATGGACAAATATGTCCTTAGGCTTTACTCATAGTATTCATGGCGAAGGTTGAATCTTCTTCGTTAAATTGTTATATGGTTGGAATCGGGAAATGCTACATGTAGTAATTCTAAAATGTCTTGAATGATTTGATACTTGGCAATTGTTGTGCTCATGTTTAATCTCTTGCATCATATACTTTGCACCTATTAATGAAGAAACACCTAGAGCTTGCTAAATTTGGTTTGCATATTTGGTCTCTCTGAAGTCTAGATAATTTCTAGTATTGAATTTGAACAACAAGGAAGATGGTGTAGAGTCTTATAATGTTTACAATATGTCTTTTATGTGAGTTTTGCTGCACCGGTTCATCCTTGTGTTTGTTTCAAATAACCTTGCTAGCCTATACCTTGTATCGAGAGGGAATACTTCTCATGCATCCAAAATCCTTGAGCCAACCACTATGCCATTTGTTTCCACCATACCTACCTACTACATGGTATTTCTCCGCCATTCCAAAGTAAATTGCTTGAGTTCTACCTTTAAAATTTCCATTCTTTACCTTTGCAATATATAGCTCATGGGACAAATAGCTTAAAAACTATTGTGGTATTGAATATGTACTTATGCACTTTATCTCTTATTAAGTTGCTTGTTGTGCGATAACCATGTTCTCGGGGACGCCATCAACTACTCTTTGTTGAATATCATGTGAGTTGCTATGCATGTTCGTCTTGTCTGAAGTAAGGGAGATTTACCACTCATTTAATGGTTAGAGCATGCATAATGTTAGAGAAGAACATTGGGCCGCTAACTAAAGCCATGATCCATGGTGGAAGTTTCAGTTTTGGACATATATCCTCAATCTCATATGAGAACATTAATTTTTGCTACATGCTTATGCATTAAAGAGGAGTCCATTATCTCGTTGTCTATGTTGTCCCGGTATGGATGTCTAAGTTGAGAATAATCAAAAGCGAGAAATCCAATGCGAGATTTCTCCTTAGACCTTTGTACGAGGCGGCATAGAGGTACCCCTTTGTGACACTTGGTTAAAACATGTGTATTGCGATGACAATCCCGGTAATCCAAGCTAATTAGGACAAGGTGCGGGCACTATTAGTATACTATGCATGAGGCTTGCAACTTGTAAGATATAATTTACATGATACATATGCTTTATTACTACCGTTGACAAAATTGTTTCTTGTTTTCAAAACCAAAGCTCTAGCACAAATATAGCAATCAATGCTTGCCTCTGCGAAGGGCCTTTCTTTTACTTTTATGTTGAGTCAGTTCACCTATCTCTCTCCACCTCAAAAAGCAAACACTTGTGTGAACTGTGCATTGATTCCTACATACTTGCATATTGCACTTGTTATATTACTTTACATTGACAATATCCATGAGATATACATGTTATAAGTTGAAAGCAACCGCTGAAACTTAATTTTCCTTTGTGTTGCTTCAATACCTTTACTTTGATTTATTGCTTTATGAGTTAACTCTTATGCAAGACTTATTGATGCTTGTCTTGAAAGTACTATTCATGAAAAGTCTTTGCTTTATGATTCATTTGTTTACTCATGCCATTTACCATTGTTTTGATCGCTGCATTCATTACATATGCTTACAATAGTATGATCAAGGTTATGATGGCATGTCACTCCGTAAATTATCTTTGTTATCGTTTACCTGCTCGGGACGAGCAGGAACTAAGCTTGGGGATGCTGATACGTCTCCGACGTATCGATAATTTCTTATGTTCCATGCCACATAATTGATGATAACTACATGTTTTATGCATACTTTATATCATATTTATGCATTTTCCGGCACTAACCTATTAACGAGATGCCGAAGAGCCGGCTTGCTATTTTCTCGCTGTTTTTGGTTTCAGAAATCCTAGTAAGGAAATATTCTCGGAATTGGACGAAATCAACGCACAGGGTCCTATTTTGCCACGAAGCTTCCAGAAGACCGGAGGACTTACGAAGTGGGGCCACGAGGTGGCGACACAACAGGGCGGTGCGGCCCAGGTCCTGGCCGCGCGGCCCTGGTGTGTGGGCCCCTCGTGACGCCCCTTTACCTGCCCTTCCGCCTACATATAGTCTTCATCGCGAAACCCCCAGTACCGAGAGCCACGATACGGAAAACCTTCCAGAGACGTCGCCGCCGCCAATCCCATCTCGGGGGATTCAGGAGATCGCCTCCGGCACCCTGCCGGAGAGGGGAATCATCTCCCGGAGGACTCTTCACCGCCGTGGTCGCCTCCGGAGTGATGAGTGAGTAGTTCACCCCTGGACTATGGGTCCATAGCAGTAGCTAGATGGTCGTCTTCTCCTTATGTGCTTCATTGTCGGATCTTGTGAGCTGCCTAACATGATCAAGATCATCTATCTTTAATGCTATATGTTGTGTTTGTTGGGATCCGATGGATAGAGAATACTATGTTATGTTGATTATCAATCTATTACCTATGTGTTGTTTATGATCTTGCATGCTCTCCGTTATTAGTAGAGGCTCGGCCAAGTTTTTACTCTTAACTCCAAGAGGGAGTATTTATGCTCGATAGTGGGTTCATGCCTCCATTAAATCCGGGACGGTGACGGAAAGTTCTAAGGTTGTGGATGTCGTTGTTGCCACTAGGGATAAAACATTGATGCTATGTCCGAGGATGTAGTTATTGATTACATTACGCACCATACTTAATGCAATTGTCCGTTGTTTGCAACTTAATACCGGAAGGGGTTCGGATGATAACCTCGAAAGTGGACTTTTTAGGCATAGATGCATGTCTGGATAGCGGTCTATGTACTTTGTCGTAATGCCCAATTAAATCTCACAATACTCATCATATCATGTATGTGCATGGTCATGCCCTCTCTATTTGTCAATTGCCCAACCGTAATTTGTTCACCCAACATGCTATTTATCTTATGGGAGAGACACCTCTAGTGAACTGTGGACCCCGGTCCATTCTTTTACATCGAATACAATCTACTGCAATACTTGTTCTACTCGTTTTCTGCAAACAATCATCATCCACACTATACATCTAATCCTTTGTTACAGCAAGCCGGTGAGATTGACAACCTCACCGTTTCGTTGGGGCAAAGTACTTTGGTTGTGTTGTGCGGGTTCCACGTTGGCGCCGGAATCCCTGGTGTTGCGCCGCACTACATCCCGCCGCCATCAACCTTCGACGTGCTGCTTGGCTCCTACTGGTTCGATAACCTTGGTTTCTTACTGAGGGAAAACTTGCTGCTGTGCGCATCACACCTTCCTCTTGGGGTTCCCAACGGACGTGTTAATTACGCGCAATCAAGCTCTTTTTCTGGCGCCGTTGCCGGGGATCTGAAGAAAAGTTACACCACAAAGATCTCTAACTCCCACGTCAACTACACGCCAGCACATATCTCCAAAACCCTAAACCCTAAACATCACTCCTCTTCTCACCATCCATTATAAACAAAATAAATAGAAATTAAATTAAATAAGAAAATGGCCTATGTGCCTATGGCTATTTTTGGTACAACTTTTACCTAGGCTTTTCTACCTTGTTTAGAGGTTTTGTAAGCATCAACAAACCTAACTTAGTACTTACCAACCAAATCAAGTGAGAAACAAAAATAAAATAAACATATGCATAGAGGCATATGTGGCACATAGCCATATTACCAAAACTTGACCTAAGAACCTCTACCTTGCCCAAATGGTTGGAAACCAACACTAAACCTCATCTAATCCTAAATGGACCCTAGACCATGCCTAAGTGAAGCAAAGAAAAGGAAAATAAGAAATTAAGAAAAATGCACTTCATCACATATATGTGGCTATGGCCAATTTTGCAAATCTTTAACCTAGACTCTCTTGCACCATTAGTTGTAAATGGTTACTAAACATATAATAACACTTTTTGAATCAAAGAAACTCAAATAAAATCAAATTAGAATTCAAATTTAGCTCACATATGATAATGGTCAAATCTGCCATTTTTAACAACATCCCCACTTTGAGCCCTTTTATTAAGAGATTCTTAAACTAAACCACCTCAACTCTTTGCACCCCACCCAAGACCTAATGAAAGTGAACAACTTGGTCAAAGTCAACCTTGCTGGTTCAAAGTCAATTGCTAAATACAAGCATGCAAAGTAGCAACCTCAAATCAGATTCTAGATTCCCTCAAAGTTTAGAATTTTCACAAACCACCTCTAAATCTCAAACCAAGACCACCAATAGATGCCAAATATTATTTAGAACTCATCCATGAAGAAAACTAGCAAAAATTTACCCACACATGAGGTTTTTACATAAGAATTCAACTTTTACATAGAGGTACAAGCACTCCACCAACTATGTACCACCTCCCCTTTTTCTATATTGGCTCATCTATAGTGCACTTGGTACCTCTAACAACCTCCTTTGACATCATCTATTAGTACATGACCACTATGACACCAACCTTGCCAAAGGACATGACTATGTCACATGCACTTTGACATAAATCAAATGAGCACCCTATACCTCTCTCCAACCATGCTCACCTTGTCAAACCCTCTTGCCTCACCTCACATCAGCATGCCCTGCCCTCAGAGACCCAAAGAGATGCACCAAAGAATCCAATGCCACACCATGCCACTCACATGGTCACCACCATGTCACCACCTACCCCTGGCCCTTTTCCCTCTCTCTCACCATGTCATCTACACTCCCCTCGACCCTAGACAACTACTAGACATGACCATGAGACAAGGAGAGCAAGTGGTGAACCAAAAGGCTCATGCCATTGCTCATGATCACCAACCCGTGGCCACCCATGTCCCTCTTCGTGCACACTGCAACCCAGCTGCTCCCACTGCGCCACCACACTCCTCTCTCTCCCACTCACCTGCTAGACATCATCGTTGACCTGCCCACGCACCAGGACGACGCCATGACACGAGGATGCCCACGTTGGCCTCGTCCTCGCGCGCCCTGTACACAACGCCAGTGACTCCACCACTGTGCACGCGTCCTCCTCTACCTCCTACCTCCCTGCTGACGCCATGGCACGGACCAGAGAACCCTGCACATGACGCGCCCGACGACATGGCCACCATGTCGGCCATGTCGCGCACCTTCTCTCTGGCGCCTATATAACCCCCCCTCCTCGCTTGGGACAGCACCACACCATCTCACAGCCTCCCTCTCTTCCCCCTAGCGCCTCCCTCTCGCCCTCCTCGCAGCTCACCGGAGCAAAAGCTCGCCGGCGGCCACACCCAAAAGACGCCATTTTTCTTGCCACCATAGCCCCCGAGCCCTACACCAAAGTTGTAGCCCTTGGAAAGCCCTTTCCAACGCACCCAACCTCACCTTCATCCGAGCTCCGAGGTGAGAGTTATGGCCCCCGCAAGCTAGCAGCGTCG
This sequence comes from Lolium rigidum, assembly GCF_022539505.1. Lineage (NCBI taxonomy): Eukaryota > Viridiplantae > Streptophyta > Magnoliopsida > Poales > Poaceae > Lolium > Lolium rigidum. The sequence continues at coordinate 200,863,776 of NC_061510.1, read as the reverse complement.
GGAGGAAGACGACGGCCTAGCACCGTCGGATCGCCATCCGACGATCCGCGCGCCCCGCGCGTGCCCAACGTGCATGCACCATGCATGCCAGGCCCGGGCAGAAGCTGGGCCGGCCCAATTGCGTTCCTGCCCCCGTTTAAATTCAAACTTGGCTTATTTCTTTTCCTGTTAATTTACTCTCATATGCTTTGCCAAATATTTAATAACTACAAATCTACTCGGTCAATTTTGATAAATTTTATATAGTTGGAAAGCTAGAGAAAAGACCTATCCAACCCCACTGGTCTCGTTGTGAGATTCTTTGTAGATTTAATGTGACAAAAATAACAAGGCAGGGGCTTTTACAACTTCAAATAATTATTAAAAATCAACCAAAATTTATATTAAGTTGATTTCAACTCTCATAGCTCAAATTTCACTTACACTAATTGTTTCTGCAAAAATATGGTATGGTTACTTTGAGTGATCATGGCCCAAATTAAATAAAGGACTATATGGCTATTCTAGTCAAAGGATATTGTCCAAAACTATTAAGTAAATTGTATGAGAGACTTGCTCTCATTTAAATCTTGTCCTAAGTACTTTCATATGAAGTTGTGACCCTGGTATAACTACTCTCACATGGAATTACTTGGTGATATTAAATAATAAGTGGTAGTGTTAAATTGTATGAGGCACATTACCTCATTTAATTCATTTTCCCAAATGATGATTATGAATGGTTGACCTTGGTCAACAATGGTTCATGTATTATACATTTGGGGAGATTAAATCTTAACAAGATTCAATGAGTGGAAATTATTTCCTCAAGGACTTAAATGAAAACCCTAAAGTAATATTTGTAATGAGAGGGAATTATTTTCTCTTACTAAGAAAACAAAGCCAACTCACATGCTAGTAAGTGTGGAATGCTAGGGTAAGTTGTGTGAACCCATTGTGTGTGATTAGTATAGCTCATGATCCTTGTGTGGTGA
>NC_061510.1:200781219-200862702 GCF_022539505.1 Lolium rigidum | reverse complement strand
AGACAACACGTAGTGCCTCGAGGTGGACGGAACTCGGGATCTCAGGGCGGGGGGTCCACCTCATCCGGGAACGATCTCCAGCGGGTCAACAAGGACATGCATGGCGGCCAGGGGATTTGGGTTTTTTTTGTTTGAGCTTGGGATTTGGGGTTTTTTCGGATAGGGGAGGAGGAAGAGGAAGGAACAGCTGGCGTGCTTGGCGCGTGGCGGTGTGCTTGAATTTCGAATTTTTGTGAAATGTTTAAGTTCCCCGCTACAATTCGGGGGTTTTCTTGACGTGCCAATGCGTCCCGCCGGGAAGCTTCAAGTGAATTTGGGGTGCCACACTATGGGCCCCAGTTTCAGTGAGACATGTAATGACTAGTCACATCAGTAAGTTTACTGTGTAATAAAATATGTTACCCCTCCCCTTTATGTAGCCCCCCTTCTCTCCCGATCGAGTGCCGACCGATGCAAGCCGCTAGCTCGATCCCCTCCTTTCGCCTCCACCGTCTAGGCATCCAGCTTGGAGGGGCAAGCTGCATCTAGACCAACCGGATTAGGTAGTACTAGTAATGTTCTTTGCTTTCTCGATATCGGTTCTTTTTGCTCACCTCGAGATCTTGCACATCTCTTTCCTATTATGGGCGAAGGGGTGTCTTTCTGGTCACCCTCGCGCTGGGATTGATTGATGGGGGTGGGGGCCGGGGGCTACCTTTGCTTGGATTGGGGCGTTCTTCCTCTATTTGTCGACATTTGCAACCTTTGTAGTTTCTGCTGATCCTCACTGTATCTTTTGTCAGCTTCTACAGGAAAGGGAAGACCTCGGGGGGGCAATGGAGAGTAAGGCCACCACGCATGTGGGCAGTTGGCTGAGCCTGAGCTGCGTCCCCATACCCGCAAAGCAGGTACTCCATTTGCTTCTCCACTCTTTTCCTTTTAAGTGTCTGTCTGCATCCTCAATCTGTTCCTGTTCTGGAAGATGCTTAAAGTAGCACATGTCTTCAGCTGTTTGTGCGTAAAGTCTATGTGACACCATGCTCTATATTCTCTGTATCAGGTTGGTACCTCCAGGTTCCGTGCTGAGGCTGTGGGGAACGAGAATAGCGCCCTACCTGCTGCAGGAGCATGGCCCGATCTGCAGCACAAGAAGCAAAATGCCACTGCCGAGCTGGGCAGGGACCGCCCAGGGGTAATTTTTTTAAACCAACTTATCATGATGTAGTCTGAATCTGATACTCCCTCAGATCCAAATAAATTGACTCAACTATCTGTAGATACGGATGATCTAGATGTGTTTTAGCTCTAGATACTACTACCTCCATCCCAAATCTTAGGGCTTATATTATTTTTAGAAAGTCAAACTATACCATGTTTGACTAAGCTTTTACAAAAAATCATTAACATGCAAAATACAAAATTAATATCATTAAATAGATAATGAAATATATTTTCCTACGGTATCTACACAATATTATATTTGTTGATAGAATGTTCTAAAATTTTGGTCAAACTTTACTTGTTTTGACTTCTCAAAAATAAATAAGCCTTAAGCTTTGGGATGGAGGTAGTACATGCATATCTAGACAAAGCCGAGTCAACTAGTTTTTTTTGTTTGTCCATAGCTAGTGTTCATGGTGCAAAAGGCTAAGAGCATCGACTATATGCATCAGCCTATCTCATACAGTAATTCAATATCACTGCTGAGGTCTGCCTTTTGCTATTCATATGTAGACTAAAACTTTAGGGCCTTTACTCAAAAGGAAGATCAAAACTGCGGCTGATCAGGCTGCCAGTATGTTGATGCCGCCCCCATCTTCTAAATGCCTCTACAAGCACAAGGCCACGCCCCAGCTGGGTGGTGACCTTTTAGTGAATATGGTATATTTTCTTAATCCACAAAACATGCCTTGATTTTTGTCTGTTTATTGTCGGTTTTTTCTAATGCTTGCCAAAAGTTCGAAACACCAAATTCGTTTACTTACAATCATCATACAGTAATGGTCATCTACTCTCCAGTTTCCCTAACCTAACAAAAAATGATGTTAATTACGATTTTTAGATTAAAAGAGCACCATTAGGCGCTGTTAATTACGACTTTGAGATTAAAATGTCATTTGCAATTGTTAATTAAAATTTTGAGACAAATGATTAGTTTAACCTCGATCTCTTACGCTCTCCATTTTTCCCAACCGAACAAAAATGTAACCATTCCATTCCTCCGAAATGGAACCATTCCATTCCATTCCACGTTGTTTCGTAACCGAACACAACCTTGCATTGTTGTGAACTATTGTCCATACACAACCATACCCTTCCACTTACATCCAGCACTATATGCATCATTACGTCTCGCAGTCATTCAATATCACTGCTGAGATCTGTTCACATTCTTATGCAGGCTGAAACTGGTGCGCCTTTACTCAAGTGGATACAAAATGAGGCTGATGAGGCTGCTATGAGGACGATGGTGCCGACACTATCTTCCGAAACCTCTACAAGCACAAGGCCATGGGCCAGCTGGGTGGTGACATTTTAATGAATCTGGTATATTTTCTTAATCCACATACATGATTATCATTATCTATTTAATTACTGTTGGCTTTGTCTAATGCTTACCAAAAGTTCAGAAACACCGCGTTTGCTTACAATCATCATACATTAATTTTTCACTTTTCAGTCTGTCTCATCCAGTATATAAACTGTTGAGTTCCGTTGGCTTCTTTTGTAATCATTTGCATTGTTGTCAACTGTTGTCTATGCACAACCCTATTCTTCCACTTACATCCCGCACTATATGCATCAGTCTGTCTGATAGATTTTTTAAATATCAATGATGAGTTCTGTTGCTATTCATATGCAGGATGAAACTTTTGTGCCTCTACTCAAATGGATGAAAAATGATCCTGATGAGGCTGCTGTGAAGACGATGGCGCCGCCACCATCTTCTGAAAACCTCCTCAAGCACAAGACCACGGGCCAGCTGGGTGGTATCCTTTTCAAGAAGCAGGTATATTCTTAATCCTCATACATGATTTGATTTTTTTTCTGTTTATTGCCAGCTTTGTCTAATGCTTACCAAAAGTTCAAAAACACACACAACCCTATTCTTCCACTTACATCCAGCACTATATGCATCAGTGTCTCATAGATTCATTTGATGTCTGTTGCTCTTCAATTTTCATATGCAGACTGGAACTGCTAAGTCTTCATTGGTCAAAAGGATTGCAACTGCTGCTGATGAGGCATCTGCAGAGGCTGCCACCAAGTTAATGTCAGCCCCACCTTCTGGATGCCTATATAAGCTCAAGTCCAAGGACCAGCCGGGCCGTAACCATCCAAGGGTTCGGGTATATTTTCTTAAGCCACATATACATACCATGATTTATGTCCGATATTATCACCGGCTCTGTCTAATGCTTTTTGGAATTCGGAAACACCAAATTAGCATGCTTATATTCATCATACACTAAATTTTCACTGTTCAGTTTGTAACATAGTGTTATGCACTCGCTTGTCAATATTTGCATTGCTCTGAACTATGCACTTTGCACAACCTAATTCTTCCACTTACATTCGGTGCTACGCACCAGTAGTACCTCCCATGTTTCCTTCACCATCCCGATGCCGAGCTTGCAGGAATATGGCGGGCCCATGTACATACCCCACATATAACACCTCCTATGGCTCTATCTACCTTTTCTAATAACTCCTTCACAGAGTTACAGGTATGTATTATCAGTGGTTTAGCATGAATTGGCATATAGTAAAGTCTTATTTTTAGTCTTCCTGCTTCTTACATTAGTATCAATTTTCACATGCAGACTGTACCTTGTGAACTTCGTCCAATGATTAACCATATGTGTGTCCGCATGAAGGGTCTTTCACTATGCATGGCAATGGCAAATTGATGAACACCTACACGGTCTATGAGGTGTATGTCAACAAGACGCAGGCCATCACATATTTGTATGGACATGATTGAAGAAAGTTTGCTTTTGACTACGGTCTGAAGAAGGGCGACGAGCTGAGGACCAGAAACTCAAATGGGCAGATATACGTATCTGCTTGCAGAGTTGGAGACACTTTCAAATGTATAATATGTAATTTTTTGTACTCATATCCTTTGATTACTGCATTCCGAGCAGTTGTTCTAAACCATTCTCTCTGTTCTAGCTTGCTGGGTTTAACATGATCAAAGCTGCAGATCCCCTGATGGAACAGGAGCGGATGTCACAAAGGGCACCCACACCAGCACCGACTTCCCACTCTCTTGCATCAGCACCGGTTCCTGTACCAGCTCTGTTTACTACATCTACCCAGCAGGCCCTACATCAGTATTGGTTCCTGTAGAGGCCCCATATACTACACCTGCCTGCTGCATCAGCACGGGTTCCTCTAGAGGCACCGTTTACTGCACCTGACCAACAGTCTCCTGCATCAGCACCGGTTCCTCTAGAGGCACCGTTTACTGCACCTGCCCAATAGTCTCCTGCATCAGCACCAGCTCGTGTACCAGCCCAGGCTCCTGCACCTGCCCTAGCCAGATCACCGAGATCTCAGCTCATTGTTGTGGCCACCCGTGTGGTGACCAGGACGCATCTGAAGGCTATGTTCGTGAGTATATGACAACATAACTGCTCTTATCTTGATGTCTTCTCTGCTCAAAGTCTCGCATGGTTCAGTGCATTGGTGCCATTGACTAATTTTTGGTGGTATCTCTTGCTTTGAATCAGAAATTGCCTAAAAGTATCTCCAAGGATCTCAATGTTGGCCGAAGGGGCAAGATATCCCTCGTCATGGAGAGTGAAGGTCTCACCGTGGAGGGACGGTACTCCATCAGTCCCACAGATAGCCGCTTGGCTGTTACTTCCAGATGGAAAAAGTTCATTGACGGTGCCAAACTTTGCATTGGATCAAAGTTGAAGGTCAAGATCTTTCGATGCCGATGTGACATGCTGGTCATAAAGTTCGCGGTTGTCTAGTTCTGTTGTCCAATGAGCCCTTAGCAAATGCATTTGTAGTTATACTTATATAAGGTTATCTTATCCGAATTGCTAATTAATTGTATGAGTGGTAAACTCGGCATGCTTTTGCTCTTAGCAAGTATGTATGTATGATCAGCTATTATGATAACTAATGTTTGTGTTCATCTTAATTTGCATTTCCGGTTTAGAAAAAAAACTTAGTTTTTATTTTGGCTGACCTATTAGAGAACTATCAGATTGAACCCACAACATGATTCAAATAGATTCATTACACCGAGCCACATGTCTTGACCTTGCTATACACTACTTCCATTAATCGAGTGCAAGAAGGCTTACCCGAGCTGCCTCGAACCACGGCAGATTCGAATCCACCTTAGCTATCTAGAAATACAACCTTTGAAGAAAGAGGATTTGCAGTACGGGGAGGCTGACATTGGGGACCCATGAGCCAGTAGCGTCGTCAACGTTTGAAAGGCGGCATGAGATCGAAAGAAAAAATAAGCCAAAAATCAGTTGGTAAACAAAATCCAAGAAAAGAAACATTTACCTTTCTGAGAGGATGACATGCGGGACCCATGAGGCAGCAGCATCCTCAACTATTCCAAGGCGGCAGGGGATCAAAAGAAAAAAGCAAATAGCCAGAAATTAATTAGGGTCAAAATAAATCCATCAAAGGAAACTTTTATTGTTCATAGAGGATGACATGTGGGACCGACCTGCCAGCTGCGTCGTCATCGTTTCAAAGGGGGCAGGGGATCAAAAGAAAAAGGCAAACAACCAGAAATTAGGGGTAAAAATAAATCCAACAAAGAAAACTTTTATTGTTCATAGAGGATGACATGCGGGACCCATGAGCCAGTAGCCTCCTCAACGTTTCAAAGTCGTCATGAGATCGAAAGAAAAAGGCAACTGACCAAATATCAGGAGCCAAAAATAATCCAAGAAAATAAACTTTATTGTACATAGAGGATGACATGCGGGTCCCATTTTGCAGCAGCGGTCTCAACGTTTCCAAGGCGGCACAGGACCAAAAGAAAAATGAAGTAGCCAGAAATCAGGGGGTGAAAAAAATCCAAGAAAAGAAAGATTTCAATTGGGCTGCATCTAGACATTTGGGCCTTCAAACTATCCTGTTGGGCCTTTTGACTCGTACAATTTCAGCCCACTCCAAAACAGGAAAGTTCGGATTTTTCTTAAAAAAACAGGAAAGTCCTATGCTTCGCAAAAACAAAAAACAAGGAGATTCAACATATAAGTTTGTTTATGTAAAAATAAAGATTTAATTTATCCGTTTGCAATAGCTCACAGAAAATACACTGTTTATTGTCTGCAAAATAATCAAGATGTCACATGTTTCTTGTACGGGGAGGCTGACATCGGGGACCCATGAGCCAGCAACGTCGTCAACGTTTTAAAGGCGGCAGGGGATCGAAAATAAAAAAACCAAAAATCAGTTGGTAAAAAAATCCAAGAAAAGCAAACATTTATCGTTCTGAGAGGATGACATGCGGGATCCATGAGGCAGCGAGCATCCTCAACGTTTATTGTTTATAGAGGCTGACATGTGGGACCCGTGAGCCAGCATCGTCGCCAACGTTTTAAAGGCGGTAGGAGATCAAAAAAATAAGCCAAAAATCAGTTGGTAAACAAAATCCAAGAAAAGAAATATTTACCGTTCTGAGAGGATGACATGTGGGACCCATGAGGCAGCAGCATCCTCAACGATTCCAAGGCGGCAGGGGAACAAAAGAAAAAAAGGAAATAGCCAGAAATTAATTAGGGGTCAAAAATAAATCCATCAAAGGAAACTTTTATTGTTCATAGAGGATGACATGTGGGACCGACTTGCCAACAGCGTCCTCGTCGTTTCAAAGGGGTAGGAGATCAAAAGAAAAAGGCAAATAGCCGTAAATTAGGGGTAAAAAATAAATCCAACAAAAGAAACTTTTATTGTTCATAGAGGATGACATGCAGGACCCATGAGCCAGCAGCTTCCTCAACGTTTCAAAGTCGGCATGAGATTGAAAGAAAAAGGCAAGTGACCAAATATCAGGAGCCAAAAATAATCCAAGAAAAGGAACTTTATTGTACATAGAGGATGACATGCAGGCCCCATTTTGCAGCAGCGGTCTCAACGTTTCAAATGCGGCTTGAGATCAAAAGAAAAAGAAAGTTGATTGTACATAGAGGATGACATGCGGGTCCCATGAGTCAGCAACTTACTCAACGTTTCGAAGGCGGCGGGGATCAAAAGAAAAATGAAATAGCCAAAAATCGGAGGGTGAACAAAGTCCAACAAAAGAAACTTTTATAGTACATAGAGGATGACATGCGGGTCCCATGAGCCAGCAGGTTCCTCAACATTTTCAAAGGCGGCATGAGATCGAAAGAAAAAGGCAAGTGACCAAAATCAGAGGGTGAAAAATAATCCAAGGAAAAAAAACTTGATTGTAAATAGAGGATGACATGCGGGTCCCATTTAGCAGCAGCGATATCACCGTTCGAGAGGCGGCGCGGGATCGAAAGAAAAAGGCAAGTGACCAAATATCAGGTGCCAAAAAAATCCAAGAAAAGAAAGTTTTATAGTACATAGAGGATGACATGCGGGTCCCATTTAGCAGCAGCGGTATCACCGTTTGAGAGGCGGCACGGGATCGAAAGAAAAAGGCAAGTGACCAAATATGAGGTGCCAAAAATAACTCCAAGAAAATAAACTTGATTGCACATAGAGGATGACATGCGGGTCCCATTTTGCAGCAGCGGTCTCAACGTTTCCAAGGCGGCACGGGATCAAAAGAAAAAGGAAGTAGCCAGAAATTAGGGGGTCAAAAAAATCCAAGAAAAGAAAGAATTATCGTTCATAGAGGATGACATGCGGGACCCATAATCCTGCATCGTAAACGGCTCGATCGGAGAGCGTTGAACGAGATGGGGCGATCGAGAAAAAAAACAATGCTAGAGAGGCTGCCATCTGGGCCCTACATCCCTGGGCGGTGCGGATTTGCGTTGACTCGGCCGGCGAACCCTAGAATTCGTGATGCACCACGTCCCGGGCCACCATACGTGATGTTTTGAACGTTTTCGTCGGGCTAGGTGGCATCAAAAACGAGAAAAAAAGTTATGACATGCACCACAGAGAGACCAAAAATCGTCGGCCATGGTGCAGCAGCAACCACGACGCGACTTCAACTTCGTCGGCTATGGCAACTTTTCTTGTAGTGAATGCCTCGAGATGGAGAGATGGTGATGGTAGAAGGAAGATCCCGGAGAAGGCATTGAGGCATTTTCCTTTGATTCCAAGGCTGCAAAGGATGTTCATTTCAAAGAAACAATCAGAGGAGGTACAGTGGCACAAACTGAAGTAGCAACCCGTGGACAATGAACTCATGCATCCAGCTAACGAGGAGGCGTGGAAAGATTTTGACGATATACATAAAGACTTTGCCGCTGATGCAAGGAATATAAGGCTTGGACTTGCGACGGATGGTTTTAATCCCTCTGGGAATATGAGCAACTCTTACAGCATGTGACATGTATTTTTGGTGCCATACAACCTTCCACTGTGGGCATGCATGGATCATTCCAACTTCATGATGACATTGCTGATCCCTGGTCCAAGCTCTCCAGGAAAGGATTTCGATGTCTTCATGGAGCCCTTGATAGAAGAGCTGCAGTTTCTCTGGCAGGGTGTACGCACATACAATGCCATGAGTCCCGACATGCTTGATCTGCGTGCTGCAATCATATGGTGTATCCACGATTACCCAGCACTACACACTTTGTCGGGGAGGATCACAACTTGTGTGCGGTGTGACAAAGAGTCGTGCTCGAAGAGATTAAGGAACAAAATCTGCTATATTGGGCACCAGCGTTGGCTTCCTCGGCGCCATCCTTGGCGAAAAAGTGATGATTTCAATGGTGCTAGTGAAAGCCGTGACAAGCTAGCGGAATTCACTAAAGAAGAGCTGCAGCAACAACTTGATAGGGTTAAAGATGTGAGACTAGGTAAGCTTCAAAGGAAAAGGAAGCGTGAGGACGGTCAGTGTTGGAGCCGGAGGTCGTGTTTGTGGGACTTGCCATACTGGGAAGATCTAAATCTGAGGCATAATCTCGATGTAATGCACATCGAGAAAAACATCTATGACAATCTTCTTGAAACTTTCATGAATGTACAAGGCAAGACAAAGGACACACTGAATTCAAGGCTTGATTTGGAGGACCTGGGCATAAGAGCTGATTTTCATTTGCAGCCTGTTAGACGTGATCCAAAATCCTTTGAGATGCCACAAGCGTGGTATACAATGACTAAACAAGAAAAGATTGCATTTTGTGAATTCATAAAAGGTGTGAGGTTTCCAGATGGGTATGCGTCTAACATATCCAAGTGTGTTGCTGCTGATAAATGCAAGCTTCAAGGGCTGGATACCCACGACTGTCATATCCTGCTCCAAAGGATATTACCGGTTGGCCTCCGAGGAACAATCCATGAAGATATATATGAAGCGGTTGCTGAGCTTGGAAATTTGTTCACAGAGCTTTGCTGCAAAACACTAAAGGTAGACGTTCTGAATAGACTTGAAAAGGAAATCTTTTTTCGGAGTCATTCTTTGCAAACTTGAGCAGATCTTCCCTCCAGCTTTCTTCGACGTGATGGTGCATTTGGCCGTCCATTTACCAAAAGAGGCAAGGCTTAGAGGCCCAGTGCAATATGGTTGGATGTAAAAGAAGGTTGCTTACATTGAAGCGTTATGTCTGGAGCACAGCGAGGCCTAAGGGATCGATTGCCGAAGCATATATTGTCGATGAGTGCCTGACATTTTGCTCGAGGTACTTCGACGACGTGGAAACAAGATTCAACCGTCCAGGCAGAAATCCAGAGCGGGATGAAGATTCACACGTTGGTGATGTGTCTGTTTTCAACCATGGTGTGAACTTTATTGGAGCCTGTGAATATGGGGAGGCTGGTGCTGACTATGACAAGATGGTTTGGTATGTGCTCCGAAGTTGCCCTGAGGTGCAACCATACATCGAGTACGTTTCTCTTCATCCCCCATAGATATAGGTTATTGTACTCAATATAAATGCTTGCTTTGATGTTGGCATTGCAGCCTGTCCAAATAAATAATTAGAATCTATTTTCTGTTGGCATTGCAGCATGTGCAAAGAAGAGTTGAACCGACAAGGTGGTCAGATCAATGTTGATAAATGGCTTGTCAAGGGATTTGCTAAATGGTTTCAGAGTCATGTGAAATCTTTAGCTGGATTATTTTTACAGGTTGAAAAAATGCATGATATTTTCTATGTGTGTTGCTCACCCTGGTTTCACAAAATAGTGGAATCATTTCTGAGGGAGAACACGACGGTGAGATCATTGACTTCTTTGGTCAGCTCAAATCCTTCATCAAATTGCAGTACAACTGCAGCGGTGGCGTCCATCGGTCAGTTGTCCTCTTCCGGTGCGATTGGTTTGACCTTGGTGGTAGTAGGAGACCCGGAATCGACGATGATGGGCACTTCAAAACCGCGAACACATGAAGGTTTTGGTACAAGAATGATCCTTTCATTCTAACATCGCAAGCAACCAAGGTTTTTTATGTGCCAGACACGCTCTTGAAAGGAAATTGGCAAGTGCTGCAGATATTTCAGCATAGACATCTATGGACTGTAACTGAAAGTGGAGCGGGACACGGTGTTGCTGGACTGTCATACCAAGATGATGATTCCAGGGAAGCTCCTGTGCAAGATAGAGAAGGTATTGTACGAACTAGGTTGAGATGGGACCATGAGCGTGTTTTAGTTGATGCTGTCGTTGTGGAAAAAATGAAGAAAAGGAGGAAGGAGGTTATTGCTGAAGAAATCGATGATGATGAAGAAAACATGACTGATCAGACAATGTACCAGTATTGTAGTGGTGATGATGAAAATAGGAGTACGAATCCTCCAGTTTTCGATGATGATGAATAGTACCAGCTTTGTAGGTGTTGTTTTGCAATCTTTGTTCTTTCTCATGTGTTATTTGTACAAGATCATGTCCTTTTGGTTTTATTTGTGTGGAAGACAATGACAATGTATTGGTACTGATTTCTTCTGTTACAGCAGTTACATTGTCAATGTACTTGTAATGCTATTTTTGTGTGAAATACAATGGGTATTTGTGTACCCTGGAGTTTTGTGTTGGCACTGCCAAATTGCATTTAAATTGCAGTCAATATGCTGCCACAATAATTCATCTGAAGTAGTGACTACATGTTGCCGAAATTCTGTACAAAATTGACACAAGCTTGGTGCTGCACTATTGCCAACAAATAAACCACAATTACACTTGCTACACTTGTCCAGAGTGCACATCATGTACTGCAAGGAATTACACTTGCTACATTGCTACAGATAACAAAACAATCTGCTTTATCTACTCTCATATTTCAGTTGCTACATATCACCCAGGTACAATAGATGGCAAAAGCTACAGATAACACCCAAATCATGAAATGGTTACTGCCTCCATCAGCTTGCATCTTCAAAGCTTGGTTCTTTGGTTCATCGTTGCTCTGCTTCCTTCCAGCAATCAGCGAGATTTCTTCCTGGAGCCTCTCAAGTTCTTCATCTCGATCCCAAACTGCATTACGTAGATCACGGACTAAGTCTTTGAGATACTTATCCATGGGTTCATCAACCCACTCAAAGCTGGCACACCCTATGCCACCATCAATCTGAGAGATATAAAAGATAAATCAACCAAAATAGAAATGAAATTCAGAAGGGGCAATCTGCAATTCAAAAGAGGATAACTAACCGAGCAAATTTTGCAATTTCTATATCTTCGCCCAGGATTTGCATCACTCCATGAAATCCACTGGGGCATCATCTCGCCACACACATAGAGGACAGCGGGCCCGTAACTGAACGGCGGCTGCCGATAAGGGATTGGCTTGCCCGGGTGCCGGTGGCGACGTGTCGACGCTCCCGACCTCGAAGAACTGCCTGACGCCGCCATGCGATGATCCTGGATTTTGATTTTGGATGCAATGCAAGAAGCTGGTTCAATGCGATGCGAGAAGGAGGTCGAACCCTAGATGCGAGGAAGAGGACGATCGCACCTGGTGCGCACCTGGTTCGACCGCACCTGATGCACACTTGGTTCGACCGCACCGTATTTGTTGTGATATTTTTGGAATAAGTAACTTCCTATCTTTGCTATGTCAACAACTGAAGCGTAGCGCAGCGGTTCGGTCGAGGGTTCGTGCTCGGTCGAGGGTTCGACTCCTCGCAAGAGCAGTTTTTGCCTATTAATTTGCGCGAGCGCAGTGCATCCACCGCATGGGCCGTCGGACTAGCTATTCATTCACCGCTTGGGCCGTCGTGATAACATTAGGGCTGGCCCATTAAAATAGAGATATATCATAAAGATCCCAATAGAGGACAACCCAACAGAGGAGGATATCACCAACAACCCAACACAAGGGTGGGCAGCACAGGGAAAACATTAGCGAGATGCATAGGTCCCACATGTCTGAGGAAAAGTGATGACATGGCAGCCAAGTCATAGCTTCAATTATGCGGAAAGCCTAACGACGATCTTGTTTCGTCGCAATAGGCTGCACTAGAACATCGTAATCCATCCCGGTTAGATTATGGCGTTTTCGTCTAAGAAGCGAACGACGTTTTTGCCCCAGAACGTCACTATTTTCAAGGGTTTTGCCCCCCTCCAGCAGCGCCAAGGATGGCAATGGGCAGGGTATGGGCAGAGTAGAGCAATACCATACCCATACCCATATAGTCCATGGGTAGAAAATTCTACCCATACCCATACCCGCGGGTATGAAATTTTACCCACACCCTTACCCGGCGGGTACCCGTACCCATTGGGTACCCGGCAGGTATATAAAAAAACATAACTATTCCATAATTTTACATTAATCGCTAGAGATTTGACAAACAAAAATCAATATCCTAAATCAATAATAGTTAGTTCATGCAACATATCAAAATTTAGAAATGACGATCTCATATAAGCCATAATCTCATAGTTATAAATCAAAAGTGACATGACAATTGGACAACTGACATAGACACTTAACACCACAACTTAACATAGTTCAGAAAATAGTAGCCAGCAAGTAACAAATAACAACACAGGTAAATTGCATAGTCTCAGCCAACATCTAGCACCACCATCAGCCAACAGAAATAGCTACAGCAGCTAGCGGAAAACACAACAAGTGATTGGTTCTTTGGGCCTACTAGACTAGCACAAACATCAGCTTGCATCTTGCAGCTATTAGACCAACATAAACAACAGCTTGCAGGAAGCATCCATCATCATCTAGAGAGCACAAACATCAGCCATCAACCGCCAATCCAACAGAAATAGAAGCAGTGCATCTTCACTCTTGAGTGATGATTGAAGTAGACTCATCCTACACACACACACACACCAGATGATAGAGAAACATTAGTAAACTATGCACTTGTAGTTTTATATCAACGCATTTTAGTAATTTACCATCTCTTCTTCATCATCCTCAAGAACACTCTGTAATGTAGCAAAGAGAGTAGAATCACATCCACCTGATGAAATAACCAACATTAGTAAATGGCAAGTTATTTGCAAAGTAAAAAATCAAATGCAAGTGCCAAACATAATTACCTAACAAATCAGCACGAGACCAAGCTTGCATGCACATGAGAGCTTCAGCCACATTAGGAGTAAGTCTACTACGATGCGCACTTAGTACTCTTCCACTAGTACTGAATGCACATTCCGAAGCCACATATGTTATGGGAATAGGCAATATATCACGAGCAAGTTTTTGCAAGGTAGGAAATCTCGAGCCTCTAACCTTCCACCAAGTGATGATATCCAATTCTTGTGTTCTAGGTAGGCAAGCTTCTTCCAAATACAAGTCCAATTCTTGGTCAAAAATGATGTTTTCTACATTCACTTTGCCACCTTCACCTTTTGTCAACCTTAATTTTTGTTGCTTTGGGCCCATAGGTGCATGTCTAGCAGGACAAGAATCCAAATGCGAACGCAAGTGAGTGGTGCCAGCTCTAGGTTCCGAAGCAAATTTTTTATGACAGTAATTGCACTCGGCTTTCCATCCTCCATTTTCAAATTTTGATTCCATCTCTTGCCATACTGCAGATGTTAGCTTCCTCTTACAACTAACTCTACCAGATGTAACCTGAGATGTCGGAGTAGCAGCTTGAGATGCCGGAGTAGCAGCTTGAGATTGCGGAGTAGCAACTTCAGATGTTGGAGTAGCATGTTGAAACACCGAAGCATCAACGGAGATTTCATTCCCATTCCCTGAACCAGCCACAGCTGAACCTTCTGCTCCATCTTGAGAAGCCAATGATATGTACATGATACAGAACAAATAAGTTTCTGAATTGCAAAAATATATATGACAGTCCTACCACTAATAAAGCAGAACACAATTTTACTTCATTTCCTGTACCCACCATAAATTTTAGACAACGTTGGAGAATCTACAGTCCTACCACCAATCCAAAAGAATATTAGACAGTGTTGGACAATCTAAAATATATTAACACTAGTACACATTCGACTATTTTACATCATTATCTAGTTCCTGTACCCAAAGAAGTTTTAGAGGACAAGACAGTACAACATTACGATTCAACTAGCATGCAGCGTTAATAGAGGAATTGGAGGATAGCTAGGCTACAATTCATCACTAGATTCAAAGCATGTGTAGCTAGCTGAATTGAAAAATCAAGAGATACACCTCTTACGGCCAGCGTTGCCACTAGAGCAGAGAGTTGGAGCCATCAGGCTTTGTAGATGTGGCCGACTTGCCGTGGTTAAGAATTGGGGAGCGGCGACGACTGAGGAGATCGAGGGGATTGCGCTAACGATTGGGGAGACGAGGGGAGTAAGAATTAATTTGGGCGTCGGGGCCTGGTCTTGGCCGCTTGACTGAGGTGCGCTTCTTAATTATTTGGTCACTGGCTTAGCCATGGACCCATGTTTCAGGTGTTACGGGCAGGGTATGGGTATACCCGCGGGTACTAAGTTATACCCATGCCCTACCCACAATTTGGCGGACAGGGTATGGGTATTACCCATGGGTAAAAAATTGTGCATGTACCCTGCTGATGTGTGCAGTCGACACGTCCATTGGGAACCCCAAGAGGAAGGTGTGATGCGTACAGTAGCAAGTTTTCCCTCAGAAAGAAACCAAGATTTATCGAACCAGGAGGAGCCAAGAAGCACGTTGAAGGTTGATGGCGGAGGAGTGTAGTGCGGCGCAACACCGGGGATTCCGGCGCCAACGTGGAACCCGCACAACACAATCACGAGAACTTTGCCCCAACGTAACAACGAGGTTGTCAATCTCACCGGCTTGCTGTAAACAAAGGATTAGATGTATAGTGTGGATGATGATGGTTGTTTGCGAAGAACGAGTAAAGAACAATTGCAGCAGTTTGTATTTCGGATGTAAAGAATAGGACCGGGGTCCACAGTTCACTAGCGGTGTCTCTCCCATAAGATAAGCAGATGTTGGGTGAACAAATTACAGTTGGGCAATTGACAAATAAAGAAGGCATAACAATGCACATACATATATCATGATGAGTACTATGAGATTTAATCAGGGCATTAAGACAAAGTACATAGACCGCTATCCAGCATGCATCTATGCCTAAAAAGTCCACCTTCAGGTTATCATCCGAACCCCCTCCAGTATTAAGTTGTAAACAACAGACCATTGCATTAAGTATGGTGCGTAATGTAATCAACACAAATATCCTTAGACAAAGCATCGATGTTTTATCCCTAGTAGCAACAGCACATCCACAACCTTAGAACTTTACGTCACTGTCCCAAATTTAATGGAGGCATGAACCCACTATCGAGCATAAATACTCCCACTTGGAGTCACAAGTATCAACTTGGCCAGAGCCTCTACTAGCAACGGAGAGCATGCAAGAACATAAATAACATATATGATAGATTGATAATTATTTTCGGGCGCCGTTGCCGGGGAGGTAAGGTAAAAGGTATTCACATCCTCCGACTACTAAGCTATTTCCTAGCACTGTTGCTGGTGTGTGAGTGCTCGAAGCTATCTCCTTTAGATCCTGCAATTGCATCTTTTTGTTTCTTGTTTTTATTTTCACTAGTTAGGCATAATGGAAAACAACAAAAAATTTGGTGAGCTTTTTAATCTTTTTCCTAATTTAGAATTGTTTGATGCGAAAATTAAAAAACCTATGGAACCTTATTTGCATGATAGTAGCAATGTTATTAGTATGAATGCAATTACTGCTAATGCTATGGAGAAGTCTAAGCTTGGGGAAGCTAGTTTTTGTGATATTTTTAGCTTCCCATCTTTAGGGGAGAAAAATTGCTACGATAATACTTTATCTCCCGTATGCGATAACTCTAATGATGCTTGTGATATTTTAAATGCACCTACGAAAGTATTCCATATAAAATACCTATGAAAATTATTGAACGTGTTATGGATAACCGCTATGAAGGGGATGGAACTGTCCATCCTGGAGATCATTCATTGTTTTTGCATGAATTATGCGGGTTATTCAAGTGTGCGAGGTATCTCTATGGATGAAGTGAAGAAGAAATTATTCTCTATGTCGTTGTACGGTAAAGCGGCGCATTGGCATAAGCTGCTGAAGGATGAGCATTCTCTTGATTGGAAGGATATTGTGCCTCTATTTTATTCTAAATTCTATCCTCCAAGTGAAATTCACAAAGACCGAAACCGAATATATAATTTCTGGCCTCATGATGGAGAGAGTATTTCCCAAGCATGGGATAGATTGAAGTCTTTAATGCTCAAATGCCCCAATCATGAGCTTCCAGGTAATATCATCATTGATAATTTCTATGCAAGACTTTCTTTTCAAGATAAGACCTTCTTGGATACTACTTGATTACGGATCATTCACGCGCAACAAAGAAGAGTTTAAAAGGGACCTTCTTGATCGGATTAAGGAGAACGCTGAAGATTGGGAGAACAACAAAGGTAAAGAGTCAGGTATAAATTATGATTATGAATGCATTGAAACTTTTATGGATACCGATAAATTTCGAAATATGAGTGCTACTTATGGTCTTGACTCTCAAGTTGTTGCAAATCTTTATAAAGCATTTGCTTCTCATTTTGAATTGCCTAAAAAGAATTTTGATAAGTATCATGAACCTTTTAAAGAGGCTTGCATGAAGAATGAAATTGTTGTTAATTATTGTAATGAGCATGCTCAAACTTCTAAGAATGTTATTTCCTATAAGCATGTTAATTTTTGTGGAATACATAGACCTTGTGGAATTAATCAAATCAAAGATGAATATTGTATCCATCATGCTAATGAAAAAACTAGAAAGTGGTTCAGGGCTCTAGATGATCTTGGTAAAAAAGTTTGTGCCCTCTATCCTTTTATTTGTGAAGTTTGCCATGAAGTGGGTCATTTTAATTTTCAATGCCCCTCCAATGATAATTTGAACCCAATGAGTGCTGCAAATTTGTATTGTGATGATGAAATTACTCCTAATCAGCATGATGAACTTACTTTATTTTTGGGATGTGAAGAACTGTCGAGAAAAATCTCTTTGTTACATATGAGTGATCTTGATATTGATGATGTCCTGCATGGGTGTTTTTCTTATTGCATTGATAATAGCCATACAAATACTTACATACAAAATATTTTAGAAGATGACACCTTGCCAAAATATGATAGGACCGTTGTGTGTTTTCAACTAATTAATGAAAAGGAGGGATCCTCCCAAGTTTCTTCTATTCTTTCTGAAAGTAAATCAGGTTACGCGGACAAGCCACCCTTCAAGCCTCTTCCTCCTAAAGAAGGGAACGAGGAGAAGGAAGAGAAGAAGAAGAAGAAGAAGAAGAAGAAGAAGGGGACGAAGAAGAAAAAGAAGAAGAAGAAGAAGAAGGAGAATAAAAAGAAAGAGGAAACGGCGTATCCCCGCGTGAATGAGATAACGCTAGGTAACCGTAAGTATGTTGCTCCTAATGATTATTATGATAATGAATCTGAATATGATGATCTTCCTATGCCCTTTACATACATTAGCGATCATGATTTGAATGAGCACACTACTTTTGATATTACAGATCTGCGGGAAACTAATTACGAAAATGATGATAATAATTGCCATAGTGTCGGTGCTATCCATGCTTCCTCCCATAATGATATAGAAAGCTCTAAGCTTGGGGAAGAGGTGTTTGAAAATCCTTTAGCTACTGGTCATTATGTTCTTGATACATCTCCTTCTAATAACAATGATGGTGTGGACACGGATAAACCAATTGTGAAAGATAACTATTCTATTTCCTATGATGATATTGTGCCCCCGATCTCTGATGATTATTATAAAGAATGCTATGATATAGGTTCTAACTATCCTTATGAAACTTGTCATAGTCATGATTGGATTACCAAAAACAATTCCCTTAATATGCAATTTGTTTACCATGTTCAAATTCTTGATAATAATCTTACTCCAATTACTATTAATGAGAATAACTCTTCTTATGCCAAATTTAATGATACTTCTATGCATATGAACCATGATAAGAATATTTTAAGTGATGGGTATATTGTGGATTTCATCAATGATGCTACTGAAAGTTATTATGAGAGAGGGAAATATGGTTATATGCATTTCAATAATATTAAGTTTCCCCTCTTTATGTTGAGAATCTTGAAGTTACTTTTGTTTTATCCTCTTATGCTTGTCACTTTGTTCTTCATGAATTCATTTGTGTACAAGATGCCTCTTCATAGGAAGCATGTTAGACTTAAATGTGTTTTGAATTTTCCTCTTGATGCTCTCTTTTGCTTCAAATACTATTTCTTGCAAGTGCATCATTAAAACTGCTGAGCCCATCTTAACGGCTATAAAGAAAGAACTTCTTGGGAGATAACCCATGTATTATTTTGCTACAGTACTTTGTTTTATATTTGTGTCTTGGAATTTGTTTACTACTGTAGCAACCTCTCCTTATCTTAGTTTTGTGTTTTGTTGTGCCAAGTAAAGTCTTTGATAATAAAGTGAATACTAGATTTGGATTACTGCGCAGAAACAGATTTCTTTGCTGTCACGAATCTGGGTCTAATTCTCTGTAGGTAACTCAGAAAATTAAGCCAATTTACGTGAGTGATC
The DNA here is from genome assembly GCF_022539505.1 of Lolium rigidum. Lineage (NCBI taxonomy): Eukaryota > Viridiplantae > Streptophyta > Magnoliopsida > Poales > Poaceae > Lolium > Lolium rigidum. Next base: position 200,843,559 of record NC_061510.1, on the reverse strand, counting down.
CTCAGATATGTACGCAACTTTAATTCAATTTGAGCATTTTCATTTGAGCAAGTCTGGTGCCCTTTTAAAATTCGTCTTTACGGACTGTTCTGTTTTGACAGATTCTGCCTTTTATTTCGCATTGCCTCTTTCGCTGTGTTGGGTGGATTTCTTTGTTCCATTACCTTCCAGTAGCTTTGAGCAATGTCCAGAAGTGTTAAGAATGATTGTGTGACCTCTGAACATGTGAATTTTTGATTATGCACTAACCCTCTAATGAGTTTGTTTCGAGTTTGGTGTGGAGGAAGTTTTCAAGGGTCAAGAGAGGAGGATGATACAATGAGATCAAGAAGAGTGAAAGCTCTAAGCTTGGGGATGCCCGGTGGTTCATCCCTGCATATTTCAAGAAGACTCAAGCATCTAAGCTTGGGGATGCCCAAGGCATCCCCTTCTTCATCGACAAAATTATCAGGTTCCTTCTCTTGAAACTATATTTTTATTCGATCACATCTTATGTACTTTACTTGGAGTGTCTGTATGTTTCTTGTTTTTTTTTTGTTTGAATAAATGCTTGTGTGGGAGAGAGACACGCTCCGCTGGTTCGTATGAACACATGTGCTCTTAGCTTTTAATTTTCATGGCGAAGGATGAAGCTGCTTCGTTAATTGTTATATGGTTGGAAACGGAAAATGCTACATGTAGTAACTGGTATGATGTCTTGAATAACTTGATACTTGGCAATTGTTGTGCTCATGTTTAAGCTCTTGCATCATATACTTTGCACCTATTAGTGAAGAAATACATAGAGCTTGTTAAAATTTGGTTTGCATGAGTGGTTTCTCTAGAGTCTAGATATTTTCTAGTGAGGTGTTTGAACAACGGGGAAGACAATGTATAGTCTTATAATGCTTGTAATATGTCTTTTATGTAAGTTTTGATGTACTAGTTTATGCTTGTGTTTGCTTCAAACAACCTTGCTAGCCTAAGCCTTGTATCGAGAGGGAGTACTTCTCATGCATCCAAAATCCTTGAGCCAACCACTATGCCATTTGTGTCCACCATACCTACCTACTACATGGTATTTCTCCGCCATTCCAAAGTAAATTGCTTGAAGTGCTACCTTTAAATTTCTATCCTCTACCTTTACAATATATAGCTCATGGGACAAATAGCTTAAAAACTATTGTGGTATTGAATATGTACTTATGCACTTTATCTCTTATTAAGTTGCTTGTTGTGCGATAACCATGTTTACAGGGACGCCATCAACTATTCTTTGTTGAATATCATGTGAGTTGCTATGCATGTCCGTCTTGTACGAAGTAAGAGAAATCTACCACCTTAATGGTTGGAGCATGCATATTGTTAGAGAAGAACATTGGGCCGCTAACTAAAGCCATGATTCATGGTGGAAGTTTCAGTTTTGGACATATATCCTCAATCTCATATGAGAATAATAATTGTTGCCACATGCTTATGCATTAAAGAGGAGTCCATTATCTGTTGTCCATGTTGTCCCGGTATGGATGTCTAAGTTGAGAATAATCAAAAGCGAGAAATCCAAAATGCGAGCTTTCTCCTTAGACCTTTGTACAGGCGGCATGGAGGTACCCCATTGTGACACTTGGTTAAAACATGTGTATTGCGATGATCCGGTAGTCCAAGCTAATTAGGACAAGGTGCGGGCACTATTAGTATACTATGCATGAGGCTTGCAACTTGTAAGATATAATTTACATAACTCATATGCTTTATTACTACCGTTGACAAAATTGTTTTCTTGCTTTCAAAACCAAAGCTCTAGCACAAATATAACAATCAATGCTTCCCTCTGCGAAGGGCCATTCTTTTACTTTTATGTTGAGTCAGTTTACCCATTTCTCTCTATCTTAGAAGGAAACACTTGTGATTAACTGTGCATTGATTCTTACATACTTGCATATTATACTTGTTATATTGCTTTGCATTGACAACTATCCATGTGATATACATGTTACAAGTTGAAAGAAACTGCTGAAACTTAATCTTCCATTGTGTTGCTTCAATGTCTTTACTTTGAATTTATTGCTTTATGAGTAACTCTTATGCAAGACTTATTGATGCTTGTCTTGAAAGTACTATTCATGAAAAGTCTTTGCTATATGATTCAATTGTTTACTCATTGCATTAACATTGTTTTGAATCGATGCATTCATCTCATATGCTTTACAATAGTATGATTAAGATTATGTTGGTAGCATGTCACCTCAGAAATTATCTTTTATCGTTTACCTACTCGAGGACGAGTAGGAACTAAGCTTGGGGATGCTGATACGTCTCCAACGTATCTATAATTTCTGATGTTCCATGCTTGTTTTATGACAATACCAACATGTTTTGTTCACACTTTATATCGTTTTTATGCGTTTTATGGAACTAACCTATTGACGAGATGCCACAGTGCCAGTTCCTGTTTTCTGCTGTTTTTGGTTCCAGAAAGGCTGTTCGGGCAATATTCTTGGAATTCGATGAAACGAAGACCAAACCTCCTATTTTTCCCGGAAGCAGCCAGAACACCGAAGAAGAGTCGGAGAGGGGCCAGAGGGCCACCACACCATAAGGCGGCGCGGCCTGGCCTGGGCCCGCGCCGGCCTATGGTGGGGAGCCCCCAGGCACCCCCCTGCGCCGCCTCTTCGCCTATTAAAGCCGTCTCGACCTAAAAACGCGAGAACTCTGGACGAAACTCCAGAAAGACTCCAGGGGCGCCGCCACATCGTGAAACTCCAATTCGGGGGACAGAAGTCTCTGTTCCGGCACCCTGCCGGGACGGGGAATTGCCCCCGGAGCCATCTCCACCGCCGTCTCCACCGCCATCTTCACCGCCATCGCTGCCTCCATGATGAGGAGGGAGTAATTCACCCCAGGGCTGAGGGCTCCGCTGTAGCTATGTGGTTCATCTCTCTCTCTTTGTGATCTAGTTGAATATCATCTATGTGCTACTCTAGTGATGTTATTAAAGTAGTCTATTCCTCCTCCATGATGTAATGTTGGCGGTGTGTGCATCATGAAGTACTTGGTATATGCTATGATTGTGATCTCTTGTAGATTATGAAGTTAACTATTACTATGATGGTATTGATGCGATCTATTCCCCCTTTCATAGCTGATGTTGACGGTGTGCATGCTATGTTAGTACTCGGTGTAATTGTGTTGATCTATCTTGCACTCTAAGGTTATTTAAATATGAACATTGAATATTGTGGAGCTTGTTAACTCCGGCATTGAGGGTTCGTGTAATCCTACACAATTAGTGGTGTTCATCATCCAACAAGAGGGTGTAGAGTAGTCCTATTATGTGATCATTGTTGAGAGTGTCCACTAGTGAAAGCGGGATCCCTAGGCCTTGCTTCCAAGCATCGAATCTCCATTTGTTTACTGTTTTGTTGCATGTTTACTCGCTGCCATATTTTATTCAGACTACTATTACCACTCATACTCATCCAATTTACTTGCATCTCACTATCTCTTCGCCGAACTAGTGCACCTTTACATCTGACAAGTGTATTAGGTGTGTTGGGGACACAAGAGACTTCTTGCTTTGTGGTTGCAGGGTTGCTTGAGAGGGATTTCTTTGACCTCTTCCTCCACGAGATCGATAAACCTTGGGTGATCCACTTAAGGGAAACTTGCTGCTGTTCTACAAACCTCTGCTCTTGGAGGCCCAACACTGTCTACAAGAATAGAAGCTCCCGTAGACATCAATAATCAACTTGATATAGTATTCAATATTCATCGGATCCCAACAAACACAACATGTAGGATTACAAATAGATGATCTTGATCATGATAGGCAGCTCACAAGATCTAACATGATGGCACAATGAGGAGAAGACGACCATCTAGCTACTGCTATGGACCCATAGTCCAGGGGTGGACTACTCACACATCGATGCGGGAGGCGATCATGGCGATGAAGAGACCTCCGGGAGATGATTCCCCTCTCCGGCAGGGTGCCGGGGCGATCTCCTGAATCCCCCGAGATGGGATTGGCGGCGGCGTCTGCGGAAGGTTTTCCGTATCGTGGCTCTCGGTGCGGGGGTTTCGCGACGGAGGCTTTAAGTAGGTGGAAGGGCGGAGTCGGGAGAGTCACGGGGCCCCACACGCTAGGGCCGCGCGGGCCCCCTCTAGGCCGCGCCGCCCTAGTGTGGCGGCGCCCCGTGGCCCCACTTCGTCTCCCCTCCGGTCTTACGGAAGCTTCGTGTAAAAATAGGCCCTCGGGCGTTGATTTCGTCCAATTCCGAGAATATTTCCTTACTAGGATTTCCGAAACCAAAAACAGCGAGAAAACGACAACTGGCTCTTCGGCATCTCGTCGATAGGTTAGTGCCGGAAAATGCATAAATATGACATATAATGTGTATAAAACATGTGAGTATCATCATAAAAGTAGCATGGAACATAAGAAATTATAGATACGTTTGGCACGTATCAAGCATCCCCAAGCTTAGTTCCTACTCGCCCTCGAGTAGGTAAACGATAACAAAGATAATTTCTGAAGTGACATGCTATCGTAATCTTGATCATACTATTGTAAAGCATATGAGATGAATGCAGCGATTCGAAGCAATGATGAAGATAATGAGTAAACAAATGAATCATATAGCAAAGACTTTTCATGAATAATACTTTCAAGACATGCATCAATAAGACTTGCATAAGAGTTACTCATAAAGCAATAAATTCAAAGTAAAGGCATTGAAGCAACACAAAGGAGATATAAGTTTCAGCGGTTGCTTTCAACTTCAACATATTTATCTCATGGATAATTGTCAACACAAAGTAATATAACAAGCGCAATAAGTAAACATGTAAGAATCAATGCACACAGTTAATACAAGTGTTTGCTTCTAAGATAGAAGGAATAGGCAAAATGACTCAACAATAAAGTAAAAGATAGGCCCTTCGCAGAGGGAAGCATTGATTACTATATTTGTGCTAGAGCTTTTTATTTTGAAAACAAGAAACAATTTTGTCAACGGTAGTAATAAAGCATATGTGTTATGTATAAGATATCCTATAAGTTGCAAGCCTCATGCATAGTATACTAATAGTGCTCGCACCTTGTCCTAATTAGCTTGGGTTAACACGGATTATCATTGCATAGCATATGTTTCAACCAAGTGTCACAAAGGGGTACCTCTATGCCGCCTGTACAAAGGTCTAAGGAGAAAGCTCGCATTGGATTTCTCGCTTTTGATTATTCTCAACTTAGACATCCATACCGGTACAACATAGACAACAGATAATGGACTCCTCTTTTATGCATAAGCATTCAACAACAATTAATATTCTCATAAGAGATTGAGGATTAGCTGTCCACAATGAAACTTCCACCATGAATCATGGCTTTAGTTAGCGTCCCAATGTTCTTCTCTAACAGTATGCATACTCAAACCATTTGATTGTGAAAACTGCCCTTACTTCAGACAAGACGAACATGCATAGCAACTCACATGATATTCAACAAAGGTAAAAGAGTTGATGGCGTCCCCAGAAAACATGGTTATCGCTCAACAAGCAACTTACTAAGAAATAAGACACATAAGTACATATTCTTCACAACAATAGTTTTTAAGCTATTTTGTCCCATGGGCTATATATTGCAAAGGCAAAGAATGGAAATTTTAAAGGTAGCACTCAAGTAATTTACTTTGGAATGGCGGAGAAATACCATGTAGTAGGTAGGTATGGTGGACACAAATGGCATGGTTATTGGCTCAAGGATTTGGATGCACGAGAAGAATTCCTCTCAATACAAGGCTAGGCTAGCAAGGTTGTTTGAAGCAAACTCAAGTATAAAAGGTGCAGCAAAGCTCACATATGAACATATTGTAACTATTATAAGACTTTATATTGTCTCCTTGTTGTTCAAACACCTCAACCGAGAAAATATCTAGACTCTAGAGATCAATCATGCAAACCAAATTTTAACAAGCTCTATGTAGTTATTCATTAATGAGTACAAGGTACATGATGCAAGAGCTTAAACATGATCTATATGAGCACAACAATTGCCAAGTATCACATTATTCAAGACATTAAACCATTACCACATGCGGCATTTTCCGTTTCCAACCATATAACAATGAATGAAATAGTTCAAATTTCGCAATGAACATTAAAGATAAAGCTAAGAACACATGTGTTCATACGAAACAGCGGAGCGTGTCTCTCTCCCAAACAAAGAATGCTAGGATCCGATTTTATTCAAACAAAAACAAAAATAAAAACAAACGGACGCTCCAAGTAAAGCACATAAGATGTGACGGAATAAAAATATAGTTTCACTAGAGGAACCTGATAAGTTGTCGATGAAGAAGGGATGCCTTGGGCATCCCCAAGCTTAGACGCTTGAGTCTTATTAAAATATGCAGGGATGAACCACGGGGGCATCCCCAAGCTTTGACTTTTCACTCTTCTTGATCATATTGTATCATCCTCCTCTCTTGACCCTTGAAAACTTCCTCCACACCAAACTCGAAACAAACTCATTAGAGGGTCGAGTGCATAATTCATATATTCAGAGGTGACATAATCATTCTTAACACTTCTGGACATTGCACAAAGCTATTGAAAGTTAATGGAACAAAGAAATCCATCTAACATAGCAAAACAGGCAATGCGAAATAAAAGGCAGAATCTGTCAAAACAGAACAGTTTGTAAAGACGAATTTTAAAGTGGCACCAGACTTGCTCAGATGAAAATGCCCAAATTGAATGAAAGTTGCGTACATATCTGAGGATCACGCACGTAAATTGGCAGTTTTTTTTGATTTTTCTACAGGGACTACTGCTCAAATTCGTGATAGCAAGAAATCTGTTCCTGCGCAGTAATCCAAATCTAGTATTGGCTTTACTATCAAAGACTTTACTTGGCACAACAATGCATAAAATAAAGATAAGGAGAGGTTGCTACAGTAGTAAACAACTTCCAAGACTCAAATATAAAATAAAGTGCAGAAGTAAAATAATGGGTTGTCTCCCATAAGCGCTTTTCTTTAACGCCTTTCAGCTAGGCGCAGAAAGTGTGTATCAAGTAACATCAAGAGACGAAGCATCAACATCATAATTTGTTCTAATAATAGAATCATAAGGTAACTTCATTCTCTTTCTAGGGAAGTGTTCCATACCTTTCTTGAGAGTAAATTGATATTTAATATTACCTTCCTTCATATCAATGGTGGCACCAACAGTTCGAAGAAAAGGTCTTCCCAATATAATGGGACAAGATGCATTGCATTCAATATCCAAGACAACAAAATCAACGGGGACAAGGTTATTGTTAACCATAATACGAACATTATCAATCCTCCCCAAAGGTTTCTTTATAGCATTATCAACAAGATTAACATCCAAATAACAATTTTTCAATGGTGGCAAGTCAAGCATATCATAAATTTTCTTAGGCATAACAGAAATACTTGCACCAAGATCACATAAAGCATTACAATCAAAATCATTGACCCTCATCTTAATGATAGGCTCCCAACCATCTTACAACTTCCTAGGAATAGAAGTTTCAAGTTTTAGTTTCTCCTCTCTAGCTTTTATGAGAGCATTTGTAATATGTTTTGTAAAGGCCAAATTTATAGCACTAGCATTGGGACTTTTAGCAAGATTTTGTAAGAACTTTATAACTTCAGAGATGTGACAATCATCAAAGTATAAACCATTATGATCTACAGCAATGTGAGCATTATCCCCAATATTTTGAAAAATTTCAGCAGTTTTATCAGTTTCAGCAGTTTTAGCAGTTTCAGGCAATTTTGCACGCTTTGCACTAGGAGTAGTAACATTGCCAACACCAATTATTTTAACGTTGATAGTAGGAGGTGTAGCAACATGTGAATCATTAACATTACTAGTGGTGGTAATAGTCCAAACTTTAGCTACATTATTCTCTTTAGCTAGTTTTTCATTTTCTTCTCTTTCCCACCTAGCATGCAATTCAGCCATCAATCTAATATTCTCATTAATTCGAACTTGGATGGCATTTGCTATAGTAACAATCTTATTATCAATATCCCTATTAGGCATAACTTTCAATTTTAAAAGATCAACATCAGAGGCAAGACTATCAACCTTAGAAGCGAGAATATCGATTTTATCGAGCTTTTCCTCAACAGATTTGTTAAAAGCAGTTTGTGTACTAATAAATTCTTTAAGCATGGCTTCAAGACCAGGGGTACACTCCTATTATTGTTGTAAGAATTCCCATAAGAATTACCATAACTATTACCATTAACGACAGGATATGGCCTATAGTTGTTACCGAATTATTCCTATAAGCATTGTTGTTGAAATTATTATTTTTAATGAAGTTCACATCAACATGTTCTTCTTGGGCAACCAATTAAGCTAAAGGAACATTATTAGGATCAACATTAGATCTACCATTCACAAGCATAGACATAATAGTATCAATCTTATCACTCAAGGAAGAGGTTTCTTCAACAGAATTTACCTTCTTACCTTCTGGAGCTCTTTCCGTGTGCCATTCAGAGTAATTTGTCATCATATCATCAAGAAGATTTTTTGCCGCCCCCAAAGTGATGGACATAAAGGTACCTCCAGCAGCTGAATCCAATAGGTTCCGCGAAGAAAAATTCAATCCTGCATAAAAGGTTTGGATGATCATCCAAGTAATCAGTCCATGGGTTGGGAAATTCTTTACCAAAGATTTCATTCTCTCCCATGCTTGAGCAACATGTTCATTATCTAATTGCTTGAAATTCATTATGCTACTTCTCAAAGATATAATTTTAGCGGGAGGATAATATCTACCAATAAAAGCATCCTTACATTTAGTCCATGAATCAATACTATTTCAAGGCAGAGATAGCAACCAATCTTTAGCTCTTCCTCTTAAGGAGAAACGAAACAATTTTAATTTTATAATGTCACCATCTACATCCTTATACTTTTGCATTTCACATAGTTCAACAAAATTATTAAGATGGGCAGCAGCATCATCAGAACTAACACCAGAAAATTGCTCTCTCATAACAAGATTCGATAAAGCAGGTTTAATTTCAAAGAATTCTGTCTGTAGTAGTAGGTGGAGCAATAGGTGTGCATAGGAAATCATTATTATTTGTGCTAGTGAAGTCACACAACTTAGTATTCTCAACAGTACCCATTTTAGCTGTAGTAAATAAAGCAAACTAAATAAAGTAAATGCAAGTAACTAATTTTTTGTGTTTTTAATATGGAGAACAAGACAGTAAATAAAGTAAAGCTAGCAACTAATTTTTTGTGTTTTGATATAAGTGCAGCAAACAAAGTAGTAAATAAAGTAAAGCAAGAAAAAAACAAAGTAAAGAGATTGGAAGTGGAGACTCCCCTTGCAGCGTGTCTTGATCTCCCCGGCAACGGTGCCAGAAAAATAGCTTGATGCGTGCAGTCGACACGTCCGTTGGGAACCCCAAGAGGAAGGTGTGATGCGTACAGTAGCAAGTTTTTCCTCAGAAAGAAACCAAGGTTTATCGAACCAGGAGGATCCAAGAAGCACGTTGAAGGTTGATGGCGGAGGAGTGTAGTGCGGCGCAACACCGGGGATTCCGGCGCCAACGTGGAACCTGCACAACACAATCACAGAACTTTGCCCCAACGTAACGGCGAGGTTGTCAATCTCACCGGCTTGCTGTAAACAAAGGATTAGATGTATAGTGTGGATGATGATGGTTGTTTGCGAAGAACGAGTAAAGAACAATTGCAGCAGTTTGTATTTCAGATGTAAAGAATAGGACCGGAGTCCACGGTTCACTAGCGGTGTCTCTCCCATAAGATAAGCGGATGTTGGGTGAACAAATTACGAGTTGGTCAATTGACAAATAAAGAAGGCATAACAATGCACATACATATATCATGATGAGTACTATGAGATTTAATCAGGGCATTAAGACAAAGTACATAGACCGCTATCCGAGCATGCATCTATGCCTAAAAAGTCCACCTTCGGGTTATCATCCGAACCCCTCCGGTATTAAGTTGTAAACAACAGACAATTGCATTAAGTATGGTGCGTAATGTAATCAACACAAATATCCTTAGACAAAGCATCGATGTTTTATCCCTAGTAGCAACAGCACATCCACAACCTTAGAACTTTATGTCACTGTCCCAGATTTAATGGAGGCATGAACCCACTATCGAGAATAAATACTCCCTCTTGGAGTCACAAGTATCAACTTGGCCAGAGCCTCTACTAGCAACGGAGAGCATGCAAGAAAATAAATAACATATATGATAGATTGATAATCAACTTGACATAGTATTCAATATTCATCGGATCCCAACAAACACAACATGTAGGATTACAAATAGATGATCTTGATCATGATAGGCAGCTCACAAGATCTAACATGATAGCACAATGAGGAGAAGACGACCATCTAGCTACTGCTATGGACCCATAGTCCAGGGGTGGACTACTCACACATCGATCCGGAGGCGATCATGGCGATGAAGAGACCTCCGGGAGATGATTCCCCTCTCCGGCGGGGTGCCGGAGGCGATCTCCTGAATCCCCCGAGATGGGATTGGCGGCGGCGGCGTCTCTGGAAGGCTTTCCGTATCGTGTCTCTCGGTACTGGGGGTTTCGCGACGGAGGCTTTAAGTAGACGGAAGGGCGGAGTCAGGAGAGTCACGGGGGGCCCACACTCTAGGGCCGCGCGGGCCCCCTCTAGGCCGCGCCGCCCTAGTGTGGCGGCGCCCCGTGGCCCCACTTCATCTCCCCTCCGGTCTTCTGGAAGCTTCGTGTAAAAATAGGCCCTTGGGCATTGATTTCGTCCAATTCCGAGAATATTTCCTTACTAGGATTTCTGAAACCAAAAACAACAGAAAACAGCAACTGGCTCTTCGGCATCTTGTCAATAGGTTAGTGCCGGAAAATGCATAAATATGACATATAATGTGTATAAAACATGTGAGTATCATCATAAAAGTAGCATGGAACATAAGAAATTATAGATACGTTTGGGACGTATCACCTGCCCATACGGGTACGGTACCCGCGAATACCCGTGCCCGCGGTAAAAATTGCCATCCTTGAGCAGCGCACGACGGTGTGGCTAAAAAACTTCATAAAATTATGACGTTTTCCTACAGCGTCACTATTAAAACGTTATAGTTGGACAGTTTTCTTGTAGTGTCTCCCTCCATGGACAGCGCCTGCGGCCTCCTCTCTCCTCGTTGTTCTCCACGGACGGACGGTAGGCGGCGGCGAACTCCTGCGCGCATGACGGGGGCGGTTAGATTAAGAGACGAAGGGTGGGCGGCGGCGGCTTACACCGCAAACGGATGCGTGCGAGAGGTGGAAGATGAAGTTTTGGAGCCCCCGGTTCGTGCTTCGAACCGAAAGAGGAGGAGGCGGCTATTTATAGCCTAGGACCTTTAGTCCCGGTTGGTGGCCACCAACTGGGACTAAAGGTCCATTTTCGGCCCCTCAACATTTCGCGTGCCCAAAGACCTTTAGTCTCGGTTGGAGTAACCAACCGGAAGCAAAGATGTCTTTTTAGGTTTTCTGTTTTAAATATTTCAGATGTGTTTTAAATATTTGAGAAGTGTTTTGTATAAGAATTAAATTAACTTTTGTATACTTTTGAATATGACAAAACTTTTAACATTAAAAGTGAATGAATTTGGATAAGTAATACAAAAAATTCTAGTTTCTAAAGTAATTATTGTAACTATTCAAACTATTAGATATTAACTATTCAAACTATTAACTACTTGAGTAAGAATTAAATTAAATTTTGTATACTTTTGAATCTGAGAAAACTTTCAACATGAAAAGTGATTGAATTTGGATAAGTAATAAAAACAAATTTCTTTTTTCTAAATTAATTATTCTAACTATTGAAACTATTAACTATTCAAACTATTATAAATTTAATGAAATACAATTATTACAACTTGAAATATACTTGTCTTAATGAAATACAAAATAATAAGAGGAAGATCGTACACGTAGAATACATTACACGTCACCAACATCTCCATCTAGTGTTTGGGTTTTCCTATGTGTCGTAACCATGGAACGTCTTCCTTATTTAGCGGGATGCTTGGGTCACTATTCACTATAAAAGGTGGAATTTGATCAAACATATTGTAATCTACGGACATGTTTGTTTTGTCCTCCACTCCCACAATGTTTCTTTTCCCTGAAAGAACTATGTGGCGCTTTGGCTCATCGTATGATGTATCTGTTTTCTTATTTTTCGTGTTCCTCGGTTTGGTAGACATGTCCTTCACATAGAAAACCTGAGCCACATATTTGGCTAGGAGGAATGGTTCATCTATGTACCAATATTCTTGAGATCCACTATTGTCATTCCGTACACCTTGTCTATCTGAACTCCGCCTCCCGTTAGCTTGGCCCATTTACACATAAACAAAGGGACCTTAAAAGAAGTTCTGTAGTTAAATTCCCATATCTCCACTATGTAGCCATAATATATGTCCTTTTGGCCATTGTCGTTTGTTGCATCAATGCAGGCACCACTATTTTGGTTGGTGCTCTTTTTATCTTGGGCGATCGTGTAAAATGTATTCTCATTTATCTCGTACCCTTGGTAAGTCAATATAGTCGAAGATGGTGTCCTAGCCAACATGTACAACTGATCTCCAACAGTGTTGTCATTAATGAGATGTGTTTGCAACCAACCACCGAAATTCGCCATGTGTTCACGTGTAATTCAATTGTTAGACTGCCACTGGGTTGTTGGAGCGTACAATATCCTTGTGTACCTTGATATACTTGAGCCACCAAGGTGGAACTTTGTAGAAGCTGTGTAGTGTGATTGAGTGAAATGATGTTCGTCCATACTTATCATTGATTTCTTTCCTAGCATGCATTTTCCACTCAGTCTCCCCTCATGCCGCGATTCAGAAACACCAATCTGCTTAAGGTCAGGAATAAAGTCAACACAGAACTCAATGACTCCTCTGTTCCATAGCCCTTGGATATGCTTCCTTTTGGCCTAGCATGGTTACGAACATATTTCTTTAAGACTCTCATGAACCTCTCGAAAGGGAACATATTGTGTAGAAATACAGGACCGAGAACTTTAATCTCATCGACAAGGTGAACCAAGAGGTGCGTCATAATATTGAAGAAGGACAGTGGAAACACAAGCTCAAAACTGACAAGACATTGGACCGCATCATTCTGTAACCTTGGTAGACTTTCTGAATCGATTACCTTCTGAGAAATTGCATTGAGGAATGCACATATCAAAAGATCGAGATGTCGCCTAGAGGGGGGGGTGAATAGGCAATTACAAACTCTTGCGGATTTGTCTTGTAAGAATGCGGAATTAAACTAATGTTTAGTTTACAAGCACAAACCCTAAATATGCTAAGCTCAACTAAGTGTGACAATGGCAACTAGAGCTAAGCAAGATAGGCACAAGATATATGTAGCACAAGTGATAGCAAGATATATGTACTTCAAGCACGATGGCTATCACAAGGAAAGAGAGCTCGGGTATAGAAATAACCGAGGCACGCGGAGACGAGGATGTATTCCCGTGTTCCCTTGCTTTGCAACAAGGTACATCACGTTTGGAGGAGTGGAGGTCCCACGAAGGATTCCCCGCGCCACGAAGGCTCACCCTATTCTCCGAACCACACCCACGAAGGATAATGGCCCTTTCCTTATGGTTAGCTTTTCCTCCGCTCCGGAGATGGCAAGCTCCACAACCACTTCACAAGCTCCACGAAGGAGAAGCCCGGGCCTCTTCACAATCTTCTTGAAGAGATCACCGGAGCACCAACCGCCAAGCCAACTAGGAGGTTTCCCTCCAAGAGTAACAAGCTCACGGTCTCTCACTCGAACTAATCGTGGTGGAGAGCTCAACACTATGCAATGATGCAAAGCAAGAACACCGGAGGTGTTCAAGTCCTTCACACTCAAATCCCACCAAAGCAACGAATGCTAGGATGAGATTGGAGAGGAAGAACAAGGGGAAAGTCAACTAAAGACTCCAAGATCTAGATCCCAAGAGATTCCCTCACTTAGAGAAGAATTGGTTTGGTGGAAGTGTAGATCTAGATCTCCTCTCTCAAATCCTCAAATATGAGCAAGAATCATGGGGGGAACAAGAGAGAGAGCAACTTCTTCAAATGCAACAATGGAGGTGAGAGAATGGGGAAGAAGTAGTTGCTCAAGGTGGAAGAAGGGCTATTTATAGTCTATGGAGAAAAATAACCGTTGGGGAGAAAACGGGGTGTAAAACGCATAAAAAACGAGCTGAAAAACTGCCCGGGCCGGCCGGCGGGCCGGTCGAGCCGAGCACTGGGCCGGAGAGACCGGTGGCCTGTCCGGTCGGACCGGCCCACCGACCGGGCGGGGCAGAAGCCGTGCTGGGCGGCGGAAAGGCCTTAGGCGCGCGGCTGGGCCGGCGGGGCGGTGAGGCCCAGCACAGGCCAGGAGGCCAGCCAGGCAAGGGCGCGCGGGTGGGCCGGCGGAGCCGACGGCCCGGTTGCGCACGGGCGGCGCGGAGGCTTCAGGCCGCGCGGGCCTTCGGCGGCTGAGGCGGCCCAGTCCGGGTCCGGTCGGACCGGAGGGCAAGCTGGGCTGCCCGGCGTCTGGGCCGGTTGGCCGGTCGCCAACCGGGGCTGCCCCGGGTGGGCCGGCGTGTGGCCCGGTCGACCGGTCGGAAACCGGGCAGCCGTCCCCTTTTTTTCTTTTCTTTTTCTTTTTCTTCTTTTACCTTTTCTTTAATAACTATTGCTCCCGAACTCCGATTAACATGAAACCAATTTTGTTGGAAAGATAACAACAAATGCTATCCAATAGAAAGTGCAAACACAAGAAACTGTAGGAGGGGATTTTATCATGAATATAAAAGGATAGAACCTTATATCATGAATAACAGGTAAAATCACCCAACCTCGAAAACGCAATAGAAGATGCATGCGAACTCCGTTTTCGATGAACTTGGGCTTGTTGTAAAGCTAGCAACAAGCTCAAGAACCTCACATAGAGAAACACCAAGAAGCAATAAGGATATGCAAAGTATGCAAAGGATTGAGCTCCCTAAGATGATGTGATCAAGTTACCCAACCGAAAGCCCCTCTTAATAGTGCGGCTATGTATCCTATAATCCGGTCTCCCATCAACCACCTTGAGACCGGTAAAAGGAAAACCTAGCAAAGCCATACCTTTGCCTTGCGCATCCCGCT
Organism: Lolium rigidum; assembly: GCF_022539505.1. NCBI lineage: Eukaryota > Viridiplantae > Streptophyta > Magnoliopsida > Poales > Poaceae > Lolium > Lolium rigidum. The sequence continues at coordinate 200,828,352 of NC_061510.1, read as the reverse complement.
TGATCTTGATGATAGCTCTTCAAGCTCCATACAAGCCGGAATGCCACACTTGATTAATGTTGCTTTGTGAAGACTCACAAATGCTCCCCCATACACTATGATGGGGAAGCTCCATTGATGCACATCTTCACATATCCATTATCACCAAATGGACGGCAAGCTTCAAGCATGTGATCCACTTGAGATGCTCATCTTGAACTTGCCCAACTCAATCCTTGTATCTTCTCATACTCACATAAGATAGAGCATGGCTAATATTGAGTTCCACATAAGAACTCCATCTTCATTTCTTCTTCTTGATCATATCACATATGTATCTTCATACCGATGATCTTGATGCCAATACACAAGATATACCTTTATCTTCATGGCATCCATACTTGAATCCAACACATGGAGTACAAGTAGTACCTATGGAATATTCCTTCATATAAACTCAATGAAAACATTAGTCCATAGGGGTTGTCATTAATTACCAAAACCACACATAGGGGCAATGTACCCTTACAATCTCCCCCATTTTGGTAATTGATGACAACCACAATAAGAGGGTTTATATAATGAATATTAGTGACAAGTACGCAACTTATCCGAGAATAAGTTGTATACAAGAGGTTGTATTTGATATGGTCAAGTAACACAAAGCAACTAGTCCATATCAAAACCGGCTCTACTCACACAACTACAACAAATGCAATGGATGTGAGTAGAACCAATATATATAGAGAAAACTCCCCCACAATGTATGCACGTGTGATGAACATGAATTCATTGCATATATTGTCAAGATTAACCTTTGGGATAGTTTCCACTATATATATACAACCATGCAAGACATATAAATATGGAATGCATGAGAGGCAAAACACTTAAGCACAAACCAAGCTTAAGTATAAAACCATTCCCTTAAACCCTCTAAACTTCTCCCCCATTGGCATCGATTGTCAAAATGGGTGAAAAATTTAGAAGGCCAATATAATGTGAGTTCCTCCCCAAAGTGTGCACTTCTCATACTTTGAGTGGAATCAAGTGCACATATCCAATGATGAATACTTGAAGGAAATCAAACTATATTGAGGATCAAAGATTGCATAAAGATAACATGGTGAGGTGAGCTTCAACAAATAAAGCAAGCAATCAAAGATCCAATTGGACAAACAAAGATATCATGATAAGTGAAATATAGTGCTCAAAAAAATAAGAAAGCTCCCCAAGGTTCGTGCACAATTTATAATGTTTGCATTTGAATACAATATGCACAAACATGGAATCCTCACTCCCTATATATCATTTAGAACACAACTAAGATAAAGAGAGTATGCTTATCAAGAACAACTTTAATCCAACAATTACGAGATATGAGTGCATGAAGAAAATAAATAAACCAAGCACTCATAAATTTTCTTTACCAACCCACCAAAAAAAAACAAAAGGGGTAAAAGATGGTCGGCAAAGATCAAGGATATCAAGGTGATGGATTAACACTCTTATGTATATGAGTTTCTAAAGTGGACAAAATGATCCATAAAGAAACATGCACACACAAGAGGTTAACAAAATAAATAAGACTAGATATCCAAAATGAAGTCATAAAATATACCAAAGGATATTTGCTTAAAAAGCATATATAGCCTATGGCTCCAATTTTTACTAGTGGTATATGAATGAGCTTCAACTAAGAAAATCTCAAAAACATCACAACCAACAATAAGGGAAGTAGAGTTAGTTGGAATGTTTTGAGAAAGGCAACAAGTATCATAAATATGGATTTATTTCACAAATTCATCAATATTGCACACAAGAGCTCAAATGTGATAGGTGAATCATAAAATATGATATATATAACCTATCATATGCATCTTCTCAAATTACTCAAATGTTCAATAAGAAGTTTTATTATAAAAGGATTTTTCAAGAACCGCAATATTTTTGAAATAAATAATTTCATGCCAAGATACAACCTACAAGAGGTTGGATGCTATATGAGAATGCATGAATAAGATACTTGTTACCGAGATAGCAATGGCTTGATGTAGTAGATAAGAGTTCATCGATCATCCTAGCTTGACTCCAAATCTCATATGGTGACTACACCTTCCTTATAGATGAGACAAGCCTCCATTGCATCTCCAATATACCTAAAACATCATTCAAGTACATCTTGGTCCCCAAACTTATTGGGTCCAACATGGTTAGACTAACCACAATATATAGGACACACTCCATATAAACATGTGCATATTTAGATGAAGTTTGAATTTCATGCACATCTTAGCCATTTAGGATTTGATGGAGTATATCCTACATAATGGATCAAAAGAAAGCAAGCATGATACAAGTATAAACAAATTACATATAAGCATGCACCAAAACCTTTAAAGATCCAAGAAAGATATACTTTGGACAAAACACCAAAAGAATTAGATAAGGCATAGAGGTGCCACAAAACAAATTTGTTGTCCAAGTTATATCTAAGAAGCAAATCACAAAAGATTTGTTCAACAAAGTTCAACAAATGAACTAAGAAGAAACCATTGAGCATAAAGGATGAAATAAAGCAAACATGCTCAAGGATTTATCTCATTCAAGCAAATAAATCATGTAAGAAAGAATGAGATAGCAAACTCCCCAAAAGAGCAAGGTTCAAACAAAATAAACCAAACCCTATACACTTTTCACAATGGCACAATGTACTGTAAGGAAAAAGGTTTGTCTTCCAAAACAAACACTTGATATGAATCAAGAGAATTTATCAAAACATTTTTCAAAGGGACAAGGAAGACACATGGGAGCAACAAAGATTTGTTGGAAGTAAAATAAGGCAATAAGAAACAATCCAAGGTGAAGATGATCCATGAATTCAACCACATACAAGGTTATAAATTGTCAAAGACAATGAGTATATTGGAAATAATTTCCGGTGGTGAATTTACAATGATAGTAAGGATCAACTTCACAATAAAAGCCATAGGATAAGTATATAGAATTAAGCACTATGCACGTATGAAGATTCTTGATAGCTTCAATTAGTCAAACAATCACGCACGGAAATGATTAGAATAACTTGAAGCAAACGGTGTCCCAAATAAGATATAGAGATATGTATTTGAGGAAAAACCGCACCAAGAATTTCTTATTCAAACAAGAACCCACAAGATGAGTAATAAAAGCTTTTTACTACAAGTGGAGCTTGTTTGAGCAAACATGCCACCTAGGATCAAGATAATTACGTGTATCAACACTAAGTGGCATAACCTCATATGTTCACATTTTCTAGGCTTGTGATATGTACATAACATATTACTCCCCCATAATGTGATAAGTCATTTCTTCTAAAACAAGAGGCAACTAAAATTCGACTAGAGATGATTAATGGACATTAGAATTTAAATTTCTCATGAGTATGACACACCACATAGTGACTAGATAATCTCTTAATATCAATACTAAGTGGTGGTACCCATGTACACACATTTTAAAGAAAGAGAGATGCATAAAGCATATCACTCCCCCAAAATGGGATGTTCCGTTAATCACTCAAAGAGAGCCAAATAAGATGTCATCAAGATGAATTAGGCTCACAACAATACACAAGTATATGATGAGTCAAACAAACATACTTGAATACACAAGATAGGTAAGTAAGACACAACACATACACACAAATATTTGGTACAAAACCAAACATGCAAAGGGGCAAGTAACTTACAATAAATATGATGAGTTGAAGTATAAGTTACCGCAAGGAGGAACATTGGATATAAGATATAGATGATAATCCATATGACTTGGCTTGGTCAAAATATAATATATGAAGATCCCTTAATTCTTCATGAAGTAGCCAAATCTCCAATGACCTCCAAATACACCTATTGATCAAATTTGAGCTTGTTGGTCCCCAACCAAGTTGGGTCCTAAGAGGTTAGTCACAATAGGCTTGGCAACCCAAATGGTTCTTTTCTTGAAACCACTTTGAGTTCCAACAAACTTGGCAAACACATTGCCATTATTATCCTTCCCTAGAGAATAATCATCATCAACAATTATAGGGTTAGATAAGGTACCACCTAAGCAAGAAGAAGCAAAGTGCCCCTTCTCACGGCATAAGTAGCAAGTGTTCCCCTTTCTCTTCTTTATTGATTTCTTCTCTTGGGGAACAATATCTTGATTCTTCTTGGGAAGTGGCCTATCTTCAACTTGAGGTCGAGCATGAGCTTGACCTTGACCTTGTGGCCGTTTCCCTTGTTGTTTCTCACTCAAGTGCTTCTTCTTCTTAAATGGGCATGATCTAACATGATGCCCTTCAACCTTGCACTTGAAACAAACTAACTTGGCCGGATCCTTGATTTTGTCTTGGCCCTTCTTCTTGTTGCTCTTGCTCTTGGACTTGTTCTTGTTATTGGAGTTGAATCCAAGTCCACTCTTGTCATTGGGGGATTGTTGCACACTTAGCATCTTGTCAAGTGCGGATTTCCCTTCATGACGCTTTTCCAAGTCTTTCTTCAAAGAAAGAACTTGAGCCTCGAGCACTTTTATTTCCTCTACATGGTTAGTAGACATACAAGTACTAGAGGAAGTAGAAGCTTCATTGTTAGAGCAACAAGGCAAAGTGAGTAATCCAACACAAGGTGTATTAATAGTTTGACTAGATGGATTACAAGGACTAGCACATGGCAATATAACATTTGTAGTAGAGATTGTGCTAACATCCATATGAGGCTCACAAGATGTTACCTTAGTGATACTTGCCTCATGAGCTAACTTTAGCCCATCATAGGAAATTAGAAGATCATCATGAGAGCTTGAGAGCTTTTTATGACTTTCTTCCAATTCCCTATAATTGCTAGTTAGCAACTCAAGTTGAGCCCTTAGCTCAACATTCTCCTTTAAGGTCGATGCTTCACAAGAATTAGAGTTAGTAGCACAAGCATCAACAATAGTTTTCTCATTTTCATGCATATAGGATTCAATTTTTTGTGTAAGCATAAAATTAGTATGCTTCTCATCTTTTAGCTCATGCTTGAGGAGAGTGAATCTCATTTCCTCATTTTCAACATGGGACTCCAACTTCACTATGGTTTCCCTATATTTATTCAAGGTATCCATAGAGTGTTCGAGATTAGCACGAGCTTCTTTATTACCATGAAGAGAAGCATATACTATTGCCATATTATGCACCAAGGTATTATATTCTTCATCATTATTATCATCATCATTCTCATCATTAGAGGATGTGTTAGGAGTCAAAGTAGGAGATACCTTTGATCCATTTGCCATAAGGCACATGTGCATACCAGAGGATGAAGATGAAGATATTCTTGAATCCTCATTTGAAAACATGTCTTGATCCATAGAGTGTTTGGTTTCCTCTACATTGTTAGTCAACAAGCAACTAGAGGAAATATAAGCATTTTGATTATGGGAGCAAGACAAGGCAAGCATATCATCATGGGATTTATGTAAGCAATTTACACATGATATGCAAGGACTATCAACACAAGCATGTAGATTATTTTCAATGCTAGATGTGTTTAAGTCCAAGGAGGAAGCATTGCAATGGGATAGAGATGAAGAATCGTCACTATTGAGCACAATATCAACATTGCAATTTTCCTCACCACTCACCATATCATTACCTCGTGTCTTGCTACACGTTGGTGAAGTGGAAGAAGATGAGAACTCATCACGGCCGGAGGTGTAGCGATCCGACCCGGTACGGGTTGAATCTCTGTGCATAATAGTGCTAGTCCCTGGATCAATCGCTAGCACACACAGTTTAAGATGTAATACCAAGAAACAAAGGTCTTTATTACATCGCATGATCCAAAATTACAAAGTAAACATTACCAATTGCATAGCCCGAAGCTAGCATTATATCAGAGTTTACAACGAAACATATCAGCATGGAGTCCTTCGTCTTCATGTGCCACAGGCGAGCATGTCGAGTATAGACTCGTAACCCTAACCATCGAACCTCACTCGTTCATCGGAATATCTGCAACATAAAACGTTGCAGCCACGCAGGGTCAATACATTTGGAAATTGTATTGGCAAGTATCGCTAGAGACTTATAACAAATCTATCAAGTACATTTTCAAGGCGAGGGTTCAAACTTTTATTTTATTTTGCACAAAGCAATCATAGTATCGTCCTAGTTTTATTCCAGCAATTTTAGTCTCCGAACTCCTATAGTGCACATGCGAGTAGGTCAAGCTCAGGCCCCTACCATGCTAATCTCCTTTTCTTCATTGCACATGTCAGTAAGTCAGGCTCAGTGCCCTTGCCATGCCAATCTCCATTCCACTAGTGTACATGTCAGCAAGTCAGGCTCAATACCCTTACCATGCCACCACCAGTGTACATGTCAGTAAGTCAGGATCAAAGCCCTTACCATGCCACTCACTACCAGTGTACATGTCAGTAAGTCAGGCTCCATTCCCTTACCATGTCACTCGACCTATACATGTCAGTAAGTCAGGATCAAAGCCCTTACCATGTCGGTCGACCTACAACCTTCTCAAGTACTATTCATATCCGCCCCAATTCATCCAATAATTGTTTTGTCAACTCAAAACTAACCTTTCAACTAATACATACTCATGACATGATATTCCACTCACTTATAAAGTAAGCATATCCAAGCAATCAAACATAGGTTGACTACAAATGAATCCAATCATAAAAACATATGGCTATCCTAAGCCGGGTTTCATAGCAATAGCACACAATTCATCACTAACAATCCTACACATGTACTTGTACTAAAATCATACTACACGTATAGAAAAATAATAGATATGTTATGATCAAAAGTTCAACTTGCCTTATTTGTCGCTGGCGTTTGCACTCTCCTTGCAACAAAAGGTATTACACTCCGTACGATCTAGATGATATAATAATCACAATAAATATCCAGAGAGTACAAACTGCGAATTCACATAACAAAGTAATGCATGCATGCTCTGGGAATAATTTAGATTCGAAAATACTTTATAATAAAGTTGTTTATTCAATAGGAATTTCAAATAGGCATTTTAACACGGACAATATCCTTCTATATAAAATAGTTTCATAAATGTTATAAACATGTACTAATTTATAGAAAATCTCCGTATCTTTAATTTGATGTTGGAATCAAAATAAAAGCGTTTACCAAATTTATAATACATTGAAAATACTAAAGTACTAATTATAAATTTAAAAATCTGCAACTTCCGTAAAAATACAACCTAACGTACCAAGGTGTTCTTCTCATTTTTGTGAGTTCAACGACATATTATTTGTTAGAATCCGAGTTTCCAACATTTGTTGTGAATTTACAAGATTAAACATGTCGCGGTTAAATTTTAATGTTGTACGAAAGTTGTCCGGAAAAGTTTATTGGATGGAAAAACTTTCTAAACGAAAGTTGTAGATAATTTAATTACAAACTTAATGCAAGAAATATTACCTAAAACCGAACTATAGATCATTTGATATGAAATTTTAAAGTTTAACATCAGCTAGCTAGTAGTCACGAACCGATCGATTGGTCTGAGCAAAACAGATTCACATAGTACAGATAGCTGGCCTAGCAGAACCCTTAGATCTAGATCAAACGATCTAGGACGGATCTGCAAAAATCTATTACATTGGCTTACAGTGGCAGAGATGTCGCGAGGTGGCGGGCGGACGTTATGGACCCGATGGTTCTCGGCATCCTCAGGGTTTCTGCCGCCGCGATGTGAAGACGTCGACGAGGTCCAGCACGACGCAGGGAACCTGATGGTAACAACAACGTGCTTAGGCGCTTCCTCGAACTTCGAGTGGAGGTGAGGTTGAAGACCAGTTCGTCGATTGGTTGCGCTAAAATCGAATAAAAAGGTCGGGAAGATGCGTAAGGACGAGTGTAGACGAATGTCACCAAAAGGATGCAGTGGGGCTTACGGTTTTCGTCGGAATCGACGAGTGTCGAAGGCGGCCGAGATGAACTCTGGCAAGAAAATTTTGGCAGCCCTGACGGCTCAAATTTGAAGGCTTTAAAGGGGAAAAACGGAGGAGAGATATGTGTATTTATAGGGGAAGAAATCGTGGTTAGGGATAACAAATTCCGCGAGATTTTCCGGGGATTTGGATCAAGATCGATCCCGTGCTCGCGGTGGATTCCTGGCTGGAGGTTGAAGATGCTTTGGGTGGGACCCACGGTCAGAAAATAAAAAGGAACGCGGACTGGTTGCTGTTTGCTGGTGCCGCCGGGACGCGCTTTGCCACGCTAGACTAAGTTGCTCACGCGCGCGCGAGCCTGGGTGCATAGCTGGTTTGCTGGTTCATTCTGGCCTGGCCATTTTGGTTTTTTTTTTTCTATTTTTCCTTTTCTTTTTTCTGCCTTATTATTCCTAGCAATAGATTTAGGTCTCCAAATAAGCCTCACACAGATTGTATTTTTTTTGGGTAAAATACCTAGTAATATATCTGGATAATGTGGATCATTGTTCCAGTCTAAACAAAACAACGGAATACATTTTTATGCATTTAGCCTAATATCCATTTGGTGACACTAGAAACTAAATTTTGATTTTATGAAATCAAGAACTTCAAATACTTCCTGGAAGTGAAATCTTTCGTAGGTCTTATTTCAACATGAATTTTGGTATTAGAGTCGGAATGACTAGATTGACTTTATAATTTTCTTTTTACAAAAATGTTATTATGCGTACGTTGCCTTATAGGGCTATTTGGACATTGATTCCAAAATATGGTTTGGGCTTTTGTCTTAAATAAATTCTTATATGATTTCAAAACCATGAAACAGAAATAGGTTTGGTTTGGAAATACTTTGAAAGCAAATCTTTGTGAAAACTTATTTTGGGAAAGGACTTTTAAATAAAACTCAAAAAATTTAATTCCTTGTGAAATTTCAACAAAGACAAACAATTCAATCAACTGAATTTATTTATTTTTACATTCCAAAACTTGAATTTTTTTTGGGATGTTACATACTACCACCCTTAAAAGGAATCTCGTCCTCGAGATTCGAGAAAGGCTAGAAAAAAAGATGGTTTTGCGATATGTTGTGGTGGGCTACCACCCTTAAAAGAAACTTTTGTAGGCAGTCTTATGTCTTGTGTTCAGGCTAAGCTTATCTTGGGTATGACTTAGCACATCCTAGGATATGACTTGACACCAGGTCATCTTTGGGAGACATCTATGGCTTCTAAGTTAATATCTGGTAGGTTGGTGTTCATTCACGTATAGTGAACAACATATATTTTCAAAATGATTTGAGTAGGCTTTTCCTCATGGTTGGGTTCCTAACCCAAATGGTGGTTGTTGAACTACTTTTGACACTGATGGGTCACTCTTTGATTCAATCAGAAGACCAAGATAAGAGGACTTCACGACATCCTTCATCCTCGTACTTGTTAGTGTCATCGACGGTCTTCCACTATCTTTATCTTGTAGTTGGATGTTCAATCTCATTGTAGTCCTACGCTTGGCAGCACATGCCTACTATAAGGGTATAATATTATCCACCCTAGGGCTTAGGCTTATCATAACGTATCTTTTGTAGGTATATCTCTCTAGATTCGCAAAGTCAATATTACGAAAGCGAATAATAAGAGTAGTAGGAATGGTGATCAATCCATCCAGCACCCAGATCATTACTCCGTATTTGATTTACTGAATCTCGTACTCTAACACTTGGTCAACCTCACAAGTTTGATAAAAATTTCCATGGAATAATTGAATCAATGTTTCAATCCCCATTATTGAATTGTTTTGAAAACATTTCTATCGGTTCTTATCTAGGTTTTTGCGTATCTCACACTCCATGCTTCCTCATCTTGATAGGAAACATCAATGTTCGTTTAACAAATGTTGTCTTCATGGCGAATTACCGAGAAAATATTTGTTGGGTTGGATATAGATGAGAATAGATAGAAATATTCTAGAGAAGATTCCTACCCGCAAAATAGCAGATCAAGGCAATTCATCTTACAAACAAAATCTAACAAGCATCAAGCAATATGTTTCACACAAACAAACTAGCATGGTCATACCTCAATTTGGTATGATCAATATTTTGTTACTTTATCGTTGGTTCGCTAAAAGATAACCAATGGTGGTCTACTCAATTTCTATATTGGATGCATCAAGTTTCTATTCTAGTCCTTCGGTGTATCTTCAGGTGTTGTGCAGTCTGCATCGAAGTCTTCTGCAAATTCTTCGTTTGTCTCCCATGCAACACTTCTAGGAAAGTCGAAGAATGTCACATGAAACCGCAGTCCTCTCTTCAGGTACAAGGTTATCATCTCTCCTTGTTAATAGTTTTGATAAGGTGGTCATCTAAAGTGAGAGGAAAACAATTTTGAAGATGGAATAGATGAGAATACCAGAAGTTTAAAATCAAAACATCTTTTGATTCAAATAGGACTAGACAAATTTTTCATCCTAGCGTCTTCCTATTTCTAATCCAAACCTAGGGTCACGAACCTACAGTCAACACAATGCTGTGATACCATCTGAAGCGAGTCGATCCAGGGACTAGCACAATATGCACAGAGATCCAATCCTTACTGGGTCGGATCGCTTCAGGAGATGGAAGCAACTTGGAGCTCTTCATGATGTGAAGGGGGAGAGAGCTCCTCGGAGACACCACCGACCAATTGAGAAGTGGATCCACCAAACATTTCCTTAAGCTTGATCCACATCTCATGAGACGATTTTCGCTTTATATATATCAAGAACCTACGAAAATCGGGTCTCAAGGAGAATAAAAGCTCATTAGATACTTGAGCTTCAAGATGTAAGTTTTCTCATCCTCTAAAGATAGATTTTGAGGATCCATCGGAGGAGAAAAACCTACATCTAGAAATTGCTCAATGTTTGGACACAAGGTCCGAAGATTGCAAAGCAAGCAATTTCGCCACAAATGATAATTTGTGCCAACAAAGATAATTGTGTCATTGTGCACTATACTAGCCGACATCTTTACTCTCAAGGCGGTGAAGCCTAAAACAAGGAGAGACCTTGCTACGATACCAATTGAAAGATCGAGATGTCGCCTAGAGGGGGGTGAATAGGCAATTACAAACTCTTGCGGATTTGTCTTGTAAGAATGCGGAATTAAACTAATGTTTAGTTTACAAGCACAAACCCTAAATATGCTAAGCTCAACTAAGTGTGACAATGGCAACTAGAGCTAAGCAAGATAGGCACAAGATATATGTAGCACAAGTGATAGCAAGATATATGTACTTCAAGCACGATGGCTATCACAAGGAAAGAGAGCTCGGGTATAGAAATAACCGAGGCACGCGGAGACGAGGATGTATTCCCGTGTTCCCTTGCTTTGCAACAAGGTACGTCACGTTTGGAGGAGTGGAGGTCCCACGAAGGATTCCCCGCGCCACGAAGGCTCACCCTATTCTCCGAACCACACCCACGAAGGATAATGGCCCTTTCCTTATGGTTAGCTTTTCCTCCGCTCCGGAGATGGCAAGCTCCACAACCACTTCACAAGCTCCACGAAGGAGAAGCCCGGGCCTCTTCACAATCTTCTTGAAGAGATCACCGGAGCACCAACCGCCAAGCCAACTAGGAGGTTTCCCTCCAAGAGTAACAAGCTCACGGTCTCTCACTCGAACTAATCATGGTGGAGAGCTCAACACTATGCAATGATGCAAAGCAAGAACACCGGAGGTGTTCAAGTCCTTCACACTCAAATCCCACCAAAGCAACGAATGCTAGGATGAGATTGGAGAGGAAGAACAAGGGGAAAGTCAACTAAAGACTCCAAGATCTAGATCCCAAGAGATTCCCTCACTTAGAGAAGAATTGGTTTGGTGGAAGTGTAGATCTAGATCTCCTCTCTCAAATCCTCAAATATGAGCAAGAATCATGGGGGGACAAGAGAGAGAGCAACTTCTTCAAATGCAACAATGGAGGTGAGAGAATGGGGAAGAAGTAGTTGCTCAAGGTGGAAGAAGGGCTATTTATAGTCTAGGGAGAAAAATAACCGTTGGGGAGAAAATGGGGTGTAAAACGCATAAAAAATGAGCTGAAAAACTGCCCAGGCCGGCCAGCAGGCCGGTCGAACCGGAGCCTGGGCCGGAGAGACCGGTGGCCTGTCCGGTCGGACCGGCCCACCGACCGGGCGGGGCAGAAGCCGCGCTGGGCGGCGGAAAGGCCTTAGGCGCGCGGCTGGGCCGGCGGGGCGGTGAGGCCCAGCCACGGGCCGGGAGGCCAGCCGGGCAAGGGCGCGCGGGTGGGCCGGCGGAGCCGGCGGCCCGGTTGCGCACGGGCGGCGCGGAGGCTTCGAGCCGCGCGGGCCTTCGGCGGCGAGGCGGCCCAGTCCGGGTCCGGTCGGACCGGAGGGCGAGCTGGGCTGCCCGGCGTCTGGGCCGGTTGGCCGGTCGCCAACCGGGGCTGCCCGGGTGGGCCGGCGTGTGGCCCGGTCGACCGGTCGGAAACCGGGCAGCCGTCCCCTTTTTTTCTTTTCTTTTTCTTTTTCTTCTTTTACCTTTTCTTTAATAACTATTGCTCCCGAACTCCGATTAACATGAAACCAATTTTGTTGGAAAGATAACAACAAATGCTATCCAATAGAAAGTGCAAACACAAGAAACTGTAGGAGGGGTTTTTATCATGAATATAAAAGGATAGAAACTTATATCATGAATAACCGGTAAAATCACCCAACCTCGAAAACGCAATAGAAGATGCATGCGAACTCCGTTTTCGATGAACTTGGGCTTGTTGTAAAGCTAGCAACAAGCTCAAGAACCTCACATAGAGAAACACCAAGAAGCAATAAGGATATGCAAAGTATGCAAAGGATTGAGCTCCCTAAGACGATGTGATCAAGTTACCCAACCAAAAGCCCCTCTTAATAGTGCGGCTATGTATCCTATAATCCGGTCTCCCATCAACCACCTTGAGACCGGTAAAAGGAAAACCTAGCAAAGCCATACCTTTGCCTTGCGCATCCCGCTTGATCTTGATGATAGCTCTTCAAGCTCCATACAAGCCGGAATGCCACACTTGATTAATGTTGCTTTGTGAAGACTCACAAATGCTCCCCCATACACTATGATGGGAAGCTCCATTGATGCACATCTTCACATATCCATTATCACCAAATGGACGGCAAGCTTCAAGCATGTGATCCACTTGAGATGCTCATCTTGAACTTGCCCAACTCAATCCTTGTATCTTCTCATACTCACATAAGATAGAGCATGGCTAATATTGAGTTCCACATAAGAACTCCATCTTCATTTCTTCTTCTTGATCATATCACATATGTATCTTCATACCGATGATCTTGATGCCAATACACAAGATATACCTTTATCTTCATGGCATCCATACTTGAATCCAACACATGGAGTACAAGTAGTACCTATGGAATATTCCTTCATATAAACTCAATGAAAACATTAGTCCATAGGGGTTGTCATTAATTACCAAAACCACACATAGGGGCAATGTACCCTTACAACATAACTTAACAATGGGTACTCGAACATTATCCGGTAGAAGCCCCCTCAATGCAACCAGAAGCAATTGCGTTATAATCACGTGGCAGCCATGAGACTTTAGGTTTTGGAACTTTTTCTCTGCCATATTTATTATTCCATTTATATTCGTCGAGAAGACAGACATAATCTTGATAGTGCTCAGGCATTCAAAAAAGATTTCCTTCTCTGCTTTGGTAAGAGCGTAGCTAGAGTAATGAAGACCTTTATCCGTATCATTCTCTGGATCTTTGTCGTCTCGTACTTTCATACGTTGTTGGTCATGTCGTGATTCTGGTGTATATTTTTTCCTGCCATACATGCTGAGGAAGCCTAGCAGGTTCACGCAAAGAATCTTCATCACGTGCATCACATCATTGAAGAGCGGACCTCTAGTACTTCCCAATAGGATAGCTCCCAAATTATAGATTTCTTCTTCCACATGGTCGCGTGTCCGACATCGTCATCCAGAATAGATTGTCCGCCAGGACCCTTTCCAAAGATTACTTCTAGATCCTTTACCATACCAAATATATCGTCACCAGTACGGCGGATTGGTTTGTTCCAGTGATCTTCCTCACCTTTGAAATGCTTCCCTTTCTTTCTTACAACATGATTCTTCGGAAGAAATCGACGATGCCCAAGGTACACAACCTTCCTAGATTTATCCAAATATACATGGTCCGTCTCATCTAAACAATGTGTGCATGCATTGTATCCCTTATTTGTATGTCCTGAAAGATTGCTAAGAGCAGGTCAATCATTGATGGTTACGAAAATCAATGCTCGTAAGTCAAATGACTCATGTTTGTGCTCGTCCCACACACGTACACCATTTTTGCCCCACAACTGTAAAAGTTCTTCAATTAATGGCCTTAGGTACACATCAATGTCATTACCGGGTTGCTTCGGGCCTTGGATGAGCACTGACATCACAATGAACTTTTGCTTCATGAACAACCAAGGAGGAAGGTTATAGATACATAGAGTTACAGGCCAGGTTCTATGACTGCAGCTTTGCTCCCCAAAAGGATTTATGCCATTTATACTTAGACCAAACCTTAAGTTCCTTGCGTCATCTGCAAATTCAGGGAACACTCTCTCGATTTTTCTCCACTGTGACCCATCAACGGGGTGTCTCAACATCTCGTCTTTCTTACGGTCTTCTTTGTGCCATCGCAGTAACTTCGCATGCTCTTTGTTTCTGAACAAACGTTTCAACCGTGGTATTATAGGAGCATGCCACATCACCTTGGCAGGAACCCTCTTCCTTGGGCGCTCACCCTCAACGTCATCAGGGTCATCTCGTCTTATCTTATACCGCAATGCAGTGCATTGGGCATCATCCAGATTCTCGTACTCATCACCGCGGTAGAGGATACAGTCATTAATACATGCAGGTATCTTCTGCACGTCTAATCCTAGAGGACAGACAACCTTCTTCGCTTCGTACGTACTGGCGGACAATTCCTTACCCCTTGGAAGATGTTTCTTCATTATTTTCAGCAACTTTCAAATCCCTTGTCAGTCACACCGTTCTTTGCCTTCCATTGCAAAAATTCCAGTGTTCTACCAAGTTTTTTTTGGCCATCTTCGCAAGTTGGGTATAACAATTTCTTGTGATCCTCTAACATCTGCTCGAACTTCAGCCTCACCTTTTCAGTTTCACAAATCTCTCTTTGCATCAGCAATGGCCCGGCCAAGATCATCAACAAGCTCATCTGATGCCTCCTGATCTTCTGCTTCCCCCGTTGTAGTATCATCGTATTCAGGGTACATAGAATAGGTTTCATCATCATCTTCTTCTTCTTTATTGTCTTCCATCATAACCCCCTTTTCTCCATGCTTGCTCCAACAATTATAGCTGGGCACGAAACCGAACTGAAGCAGGTGGACGTGAAGGGTGTCCGTGGAAGAGTAATCTTTCTTATTCTGATAGACAACACATGAACAACACATAAAACCTTCTTGTTTGTTTTCCACGACAACTTGGAGAAAACTTTTCAGGCCCTCAATGTACTCGTCACTGCGTCTGTCAACGTACATCTATTGCCGGCTCATCTGCATTATACAATTAAGTACATCAAAAACCATGACAGAAAATCATGACTAGTGAAGCAATATACATCGACACATGAATTTTATCAATGACGGATGAAAGGATAAAGTTATTAACCACGATCGAGAGGAAAAAAAGGATAAGAAAGCTTAAGTGTGGCTCGAGCACTTCATATCATATTTGTATTGTGTGAACTCAAGTGAAACATGCTTTAGGCCATTTCATCAAACACCTCTTGAGCATAAGAAGAGAAAGTCAACCAACATACACCTCTTGTGCTTGGAAGGGGAAAAAACTAAGTGTGGCTCACAACCTTAGGGAGAGCTGGGTATATATAGAGATGTACATGTAGTTCTGGTTGGTGATATCAACCGGGTCTAAAGGTGATCGCACCCATCACATCTCCTTTAGTCCCGGTTGGAATCGAACCGGGACTAAAGCTTGCCGCGCGTTCGAATCGGGACTGTTGCTAGCAATAGTCCCGAATCAAATAGCGACCGGGACTAATGCTCCTTGCAGCTCCGAACGAAAGATCCATTTTCTACTAGTGTGTGTTATCACATCTATATTCACATACTAGCACTCTGTTGGGAGTTACTGTTTATGATAGGGATACACATCAATGAATGAATATTTAAATTGTGTTATTGTTCAGAAATAAATTGCACTTGCAGTTTCTTGTATGATATGTTTAACTCAATTTACACATTTACAATGTTCTAGGTGGAGCTAAAGGAAGGTTTTCTGGAACAGTTTTCCCATGAAATAACCCTTTACACACAAACAAGTACTGCCAGTTCGCCTAAACAGAGGTTTGTAGCTCCATTACACTCACACAACTCCTTCAAGCTACCGGGCAAAATGGCTGGATTTACTAAAGTTTCACCATCGTTGGTGCAGGTGTTGTTGAATTAATTGCTGACCATGTAGTTTGTGAAGAAGGGAAAGCCCCTTTCACCAGAAGCAGCACACACTCTGGTATGTATAAAATATCATGCATTATTAGCTGAATATTTTAAAGTGATAGACCATAGTGGTATTCTGTGATCAAGTTATGGGAAGCGGAAAGTCTTACTCTTACACTTGATTAGAGTATTCAATACATCTGGTACAATTTTTGCTCGTAAGTGTAGAACTGTGGAAGCATACGTGTAGAACTGTGGAAGTATACATGTATCTTTTGTAGTAAGGGTATCTTCATCAACCCGACACAAACGGATCATGGGTTTCTTTGATTCATATGATAGAAAAAAGTATAGGAATGGAAAAAGTATAGGACTGGGATGTCATATCTCTCTTTGAATCCTTCAGAAGATAAAGTGTGTTTGATTGTAGCTAACGAATATTTCATGATATATGACCTATTTTTTTTTATTTATAGGATTTACACTATAAGATTTCATAAGATTAATATTGCTATATGATATGTTTCTATGAATCAAACAACATGTGTATGAAATTTTCTCATAAGATCTAAATCCTACATAATTTCTATGCAAATCCTATTAGACATGTCCATTTCGGTCCACAGACAGGAAATGGGTAAGACCCTAACCTAGCGGCTGGACGTAAAGTGACTGATTAGGTTGGGAATGCATCGGCGTGGACACAACACAGACACGACGAGTGTCCCCCCTCGACTTTCCAAGGGGCCCGCCTGCCAGGTACACCATAAGGAGTTTCCACCAAAAGGCACCCTTCCTTCACTCCCTTTGCAACCCTAGAGCGGCCCCGCCACCCGCCCTACCCCCTCGCCATTCACAGCGCGTATGTCCGGGCCGCAGCTCATCGGAGGCCAGGACTGGTTCCAGCGCCCTAGAGAGCACTTGTTGGTATCGTTGCCAGACCTGTTCGCTGCCCGTCAGCGCAAACCCGTTCACCGTACCGGAACCAACGCCTTCGGTTAATTGCGAGGCGGACTATGAGGTACAAAATTGTACACAATTTTCACAAATTCGATCCATGTAGACTGGACATTCATGCGTCCTTGTTAGCCGTAGATGGACCTAAGCAAGTCGATCGAATTCTACTTCAACACCGTCCTTGTCGCAGCGTTTGCTTGTGGTGCAGATGGCGACATTCTGACTAAACCTGAGCATTTCTCGGGCCGGGCCCAAAAAAGCTCGAACCTAAATTCCCAGGCCTAAGCCTAGCTCGGCCCGACATTCGGGCTTACCAACCAAGCTCGACCCCGGCCCGAACAGAAAAAGCCTGGCCCGGCCTGACAAGGCCGACCCAAACTAAGCCTAAATCATGTTCCTTGCAAGCCCGAGCCTGGCCCCGGATTTTCGGGCCGGGTCGGGTCGGGCCGTCCGGGCCGGGCCGCCCATGCCCATGTGTAATTCTGACTATACCTTGCACTGCTTGCTGCTCTTCGGATGACTTTCGGGTGTACAAAGAAGGCCCGACGCAGGCGACAGCTGGCGAGGCTGATTTTAGATAAAAGACCATAGGCCCAACCTTAAATTAATAGCGCCATCAGCAGTGAAACAAATACAAGATGTTAAACCCAACTTACAAGGTAGGACTGCACACACACACACAAAACAAGGGTCACCCGAGGTAGCTACACCCGACATGACTATTACAGTCTACGATGAGGAAGTGTCGTTGCCTAATCGACGGTACCTCGGAGGAGGGATCCTCACGAGGGGGAGAAGAAGTAGGGGCCATAGGGCGGAGTGCACACGGGACGGTGGTACGCGATTTACCCAGCTTCGGAACACCTGCACGATGACGGGGCCTACTGCTGCTTGTGCCGGAATTATCCGGGCGCTTTCGCGTTGTTACAATGAGTTGTGGTTGTGCCTCTAGGGCTCCCGAGGATCCGGCTTATAAAGGCGCACGGATCTAGGGTTTACATGGAGAGTCCTAGCCGGAATACAAGTTGCCTAACTACGGTTCAATGTCTTGCCGTGTACGTCAAGGATCCGCCTTCCTCCAAGTACGTGCTTGGATCCGGATACTTCATGGGCCGTCACGGATCCGGCCTCCTTCGTAGGTCGGTAGAGATCCGGCTTCCTGTTCTGAGGCTGGACTTCATCCTTCGGGATCTACGGCAAGCTGGGCCGCCCGATGGGCCACATGCCTCACCACCATCTATGGGCCACCCGGGCTTGCCGGATCTAGGCCATGCCGTTGATATACCCATAAAGTATACCCACAACAGTAGCCCCCAAAGTTCTCCGAGATTCATCATTCCTCCGGCTTCATTCAGCTTGGATCCGAAGAGAATCTTGAAGAGCTTCAAAAACTTCTACTTGATTCCGGGTTCATTCACTCGGAACTTCTTCGTCTTCAGATTAGGTCTTCAGATTAGGTATCGCAACGGAGATTCCGTTTTTCCCGCGCACAACCTCCTTTTTTCCCGCGCTAAATTTTCGCAGATGCAAATCTTTAGCCGGAAATTTCGGGAGCGCATGGTTAAGTTACCTCCACGTCGTTTTACCGCACTTGACCTAAGACACGTGTCATTCATCCAACGGTGCGACCGTTCCGTTTCCACCGTTGGATCCGAATCCCGAATCTCCGCGCGTGGCCTATAAGTACCCCCGCGGCTCGGTAAATCCTCATTCTTTCACCGCGTCTCACCACTTCATCTTCTTCCTCGCGCCGCGCCGCCCGATAGATCTCAACTCCGGCGAGCCTTCCGCGCGAAAGCTTCACGCGCCGCCGCCTCAAGCCTCTCCTCCAACCAAGATCGCTGCGGTTGACCAAGAAATCGACTCCGCCGCCGATTCGTGGTCATCGGAGGCTCGAAGCCGCCAGTTTGTTGACCTCCACTTCATCGGAACTTCGCCGGACCGTCGCGCCATTGACATTACGTGCACCGGACTTGGAGAAGAAGAAGTAGTCGTAGTATAGAATTTCCGGTTACTCAAATTAGCTCGCATGGGTGCAGCCGGAAGCATGCCTCACGGTTCTCCTCACTGCACTGGTAGTTCTCCGAGCAACCCGGAACCCGGTCTGCGTGGAACCAATTTGCCCGGATCCCATTGCGTTCCTACCACCATATGTTTCCGACATCCGGCTAGCTCAACCGTTTTCCGCATCTTCCGGCACCACTCCGGGCCGGATCCCTTCCCTCAAAGAACTCCAAGAAGAACTTGAAGGTCAAGCAAGGATGGCAACCAAGGTGCGGGAGGCGGAAAACAAGAGGGCTTCAAAAGCTCGGATCCGCGAAGGAGAACGGGGTCAATGGTGGCCCTATGAAACCAGCGATGTGGAGCTCGGAGAGCTTCGAACGAGGGTATGATCTCCGCCTCTCTGGAGCTTCATTCGTGACACCGACGTCCCCAAGCCCGGAGCCGATGAAGTGGTCATGACCAAGGCTTGGGTGGAGCGCGGATTGTCGCTCCCCTGTTCAAAGTTTTTCCTCTCCGTCCTCAGCACATATGGGCTCCAGCCGCACAACATCTGCCCAAACTCATACCTCCTCCTCTCCAACTTCGTTACACTTTGCGAAGGGCACCTCGGAATCCATCCGGATATCAAGTTGTGGCAGTTCTTCTTCCGAGTGAAGAAAGAAACAAAGGAAAAAGTAATGGTGAACTGTGGGAGCATGACGTTCATGCTCCGACACTGGACGCATGTATCCGCCTCACGACTCGCACGAACCCGTCCGGTGCTTGGAACGCCGGATGGTTCTATGAAAAGAACATCTCGAGTTCCGAACGTCCACGACGGCCTGCCCAAGTTCGTCAACGAACCTCCGGGAGGAACTTGCGAGCTGGAGCTTCGTTCCCTCACTCGCCCAAACTCCGATCTTGGAGAAGGCAGCGCGGAGAATATCTTGGCTAGTCCACGATGGGCTAGCCGGAGCTCGGCTTACACTTAGGCTGGTTCACCCGGCGGATCCAGCCTCTGCGGCATAACGCGCGATTGATTTGCGCATACACCGGGGCGGACGACCTGCTCCGGGCTACCCGCCACGACCTTCCGGCTGATTCTCTGAAAAGGAGAATCAAGACGCTCGTGAAGATAGGCCGGGGCCAGCCGGTCCCGGAATTGATCAAGGACATCTACACCAACGACCAATGTCCTCCGGTAAACTCGATTCCCTTTGTTACTCCAATCTTCACAAGTTTTCAGATATTGATCTTATGCTTATATGCTTATTTCCTCCAGCTCGATACTGCGGCGGAGGAAAACCTTCGCACCATTCTTCGTGTTCTGTCGGCGGCGATGGGGCGGAGGAGGATCCGGACGACGAAGAAGAGGAAGAGGAACAGGCACCCCGCAAGGCAGCCCCTCGACCTTCGAAGCGTCCCCGCGCCAAAGCTTCCGGTTCAGAAGCCGGAGCCAGCGGCGAGGCCTCCGCCAAGAAGCCAAAGACTGTGAAGCCCCCTCCGCTAAATTCGAAGAGAGCGGAGCAAGCACGTTTGAAAATGCTGGCAACAGCTGGCAAACGCTCGCGCCCCATCATCCCCGGAGCCCCGTAAGTTTCCGAATATGGTACATCTCTACTTGGATAAAATTGTTTATGACGTAAACCCCTTCGCTTGCATGTAGGAATCCAAGCACCGCCGCCACCAAGACCACCAACCAAGAGCCCATCACCAAGTATATGAAAAAGTCTCCGGCTGTAGGTCCACCCACTCCAGCTCCGCCAAGCACATCTCATACTGCTCCCCAAGCATCCCCTTCCCAAGCTGATCGTTCTCCCCCTCCTGCCACCAACACTCCACCGGAAATTGTTCCGATCAGCAGCGAAAAGGTGGGCGGAGAAGATCCTCAAGACAAAGGACCTGCTCAAGATGAAACAGGAGCACAAGGTCAAGGAGAAACTGAGGTTACTTCTTCCGAAAGAACCGGAGCTGGTACTGGCGACGTTGTTGTATTTCCGAAGAATTTTGGAGATCCGACTGACCTCACCTCCACCCCCAAGGCATACGCAACTAAGTTTTTCAATAAACTTACTGAGGCGGAGAAATGGGATCTTGAACAAGACTTGCTCAACGCTATGTTGGACAATGCACGGGGAAATCTGATGTCGCCACGGCGGAGATTCGGGACTTCAAGAAGAACGTCGGCCATTTCCTCGACAAACTCGTACTGCAAGCAAAAGGTACTCCCCGGTAGCCCCCAAGCATGCAAGCGGAAACGTAGATGTACGTTAGCGCTTAAATGCTTAGACGAATATCACTTCTGGAAAGATTTTAAGTCGATGCAGTAGCCCCCAAGCATTATGGCGGAAAAATTCCGGCAATAATGCTTTAAAGGAATCCACTGAAGCAGGCGGAATTCTTACTCCGGCTCTGTCTAACTTTACAGGAACAGCAGGCGCTGCATTATGAGCTGCACAAAAACATTGCCCTTCAGCGCCGCGTTACCTTGAGTCAAGCGGAAAATATCCGGACTACGAAAGATGCGAATGCAGATCGACTAAACAAGCGGCGGAAGCCCAAGGTTGGTTTCGCCCTGTGCTTATCACTGAATTCGTATTGCGATTTTAACTTGTGTTATTATAGGTGCATCCTCGTCCCTTGCTACAGCCTCTTCGGAGCTTGAGAACCTGCGCTCCTCGTACCAAGCATTGGAGACGAAGCTAAAGGAGGCGGAACTGAAAAGGGAGCAGGCCGAGAAACGGTGGCGGAGAAAAATTCCGAGCACGCCGAGGAAAGGGGCGAATTTGTATTGAAGAGAAATGCTGACAGCGAGACCATCAAGAGGCAGCAAAAAGAACTCACTGGGCTCCAAAAATATATGGAAACCGCGGAACATCATTGGGACGTGCTTAGTGAGAACGTTTTGGGTACTATTCTAGAACCTGCTGGAAGACCTTTTCTCCGACCTTTCTCGTGTGCTCAAACTGTTAACTTATATCCGATTATCTCGTGCAGAACCTCTTGGGTATCCGGAAAAGCGTCGGAATTTGTTCCCCGGGACGATCTCCTTCAACTTGCGGGCGATGATTGCAAAGACCTCATTTCCGCCTCCCGGAAGATATGCTACAACTTGTCCATCAAAAGGAGTCGTACTTGCAAAGTGCGCAAGCTTATACAAAAGATGGACGTTCTTCCGGAGTTGGTGACGGATCTTCAAGCATCATCAGCCCGAGCGCAGCTGCGATGGCCTTGACCATGTGCTTGGCGCATAACCCGGAGCTTGATCTTGACCAGGTGACCGCCGGAGTTCCTTCGGACGCGGATGTCAATGCGCTCTTAGATGCGATAGCGGCTATGACACCCGCATCGCGCGCAGGATCCGGCATGAAGAATTCTACGACAAGTTCGTGCTTCCCGCGGACGAACCCTTGGAAGCAGAACTTCAAGAGAAGCGTGACGCGGAAGCACGTCCTGTGGAATCCGGCTCCCAGTTTACCTGGACCAGCTCCAAGGATGCTCCCCAAGAGGAACCCAAGGACGGTGCTGCGTCTTCGTCGGAAGAAAGTGACGAGGACGTGTCGTCTCCGGCAAAGGATGCCGAGAAAAGTGACCCAAAGGGCAAGGCTTCTCCTGCTAAGGGGGAGTGAAAACTTTCTTCCTGCGGAAAAAACAATGCATCATTTTGGCCCCAGCGAGGGTTTGTAATAAGACTTTAAATTCTTAAGTAGCTAGGGACGAAACAACTATGCGTGGGCGGAAACAACTTATCCTGCTATCCCTTAATATTATTCCGCATGTTTCGTTTTATGTTGGAAAGCAAGTGCTGATGTCGTTGTTTTTCGGCTTGCTCGCTTGACCTTCCGCGAGCCGGAAGACCTTAGCCGGAAACACTCACCAGCGGCGACGAAACCCAATGGTAATCCGTCAATAACCGCGGAAACAAGCCCCCAAGCATAGGTGCCGGAAATCGCTACTAGGAATCCACGAGTTCGCAACAGATAACAATTTAATCAGAAAACTTAAGCTTACGTCCTGAGGGACGATTTTCGAAAAAACACAACTTTCATACACGCCTAGGCGGAAATATCCAGCTCTGCGGTTTTAGTCGGAAAACATACACGATCTAAAAATGAACAAGTAAAGGAGGTAAATGACTCATAGCGTGAACCAAAAGCTTTATTTCATTGATCATGTATAATATTGTTACAAGGTATGCAATTCTATGCTAAGTGTGGAAAGGACGTAGCTGTGCAATGTTCCAAGGGCGATCTGTCTCGTCGTAGATATCATCCGGATCCTCACGCTTGCGTTTCCGGCGCCAATTAGCAGGTCTATCCCTCAGCTCTCGGAAATCAACAAGGTAGTACGATCCGTATTGAAGCACTTTGCTAACGACGAAGGGTCCTTCCCATGGAGATTGCAACTTGTGATCTTTCACCTGGCGAAGGCGGAGAACCAGGTCTCCGGCCATGAACGAGCGATTCCGGACTCGACGGCTGTGATAACGTCGGAGCTTCTGCTGGTAGATGGCGGAGCGCTGGTCAGCTAAATTCCGAGCTTCTTCGATCAGGTCCACAGATAGCTGTCTGGCCTCGTCAGCTGATTCTTCATTATAGGCGGAAACTCGCGGCGAATCGTGGATGATGTCGGAGGGAATCACGGCTTCGGATCCGTATACCAGGAAAAATGGGGTAAACCATGTTGACCTGTTAGGGGTAGTTCGCAAACTCCACAAGACAGCGTCCAACTCGTCAGCCCAAGCTCCGGCTGCTCGTCGCGGCGGTTCCTCGAGCGTGGCTTGATTCCCGATAATATTAGACCGTTTGCCCTTTCAACTTGACCATTGGACTGTGGGTGAGCCACGGATGCGAGGTCCAATCGAATCCCCATTGTCTCACAATAATCCTTCAATTCTCCACTGAGCGAAGTTTGTGCCATTATACGTGATTATCTTGTGTGGGATGCCGAATCTCATCACGAGGCTGCGAGACAAATTTTAGTGCCGTAGCACCGTCGGCTTTTCTCATCGGCTTTGCCTCGATCCACTTGCTGAATTTGTCAACGGCGACCAATAGGTATTCAAAACCGCCAGGAGATGATCTTTTTAACTTACCAACCATATCAAGCCCCCGGACCGCAAATGGCCGGGTGATAGGTATGGTCTTCAGCTCTTGGGCTGGAGCGTTTGGTTGAGTAGCGTAGTGCCGACAACCTCGGCGGGTCTTGACTATCTTGTCGGCATCTTCTTTAGGCTGTGAGCCGGTAAAAGCCTAGCCGAAAAGCTTTTGCAACGAGTGACACAGGAGCGGCATGGTGCCCGCAATCCCCTGCATGGATCTCTCTGAGGATTTCAATGCCATCTTGATTAGAGACGCATTTGAGAAACACCCCTGTTGCGCTTCGTTTGTAGAGCTGTCCATCAACAATTGTGTAGGATCTTGCTCGTCTAATGATCTGGCGCGCGAGGACCTCGTCCTCCGGCAACTTCTGATCGATGAGGTAGTCCAGGAAAGGCTGTGTCCAAGCCGGAATGGTAGCCAACACCTCTTTGGCCGGAGACACTGCCACTTCTGGGTTTTCCGGGTTAGCGCCCTTCACCGAGGGTATCCGGAGATGCTCCAGGAAAATTCCAGGCGGAATTGGCTTTCTGCCGGATCCGAGCTTGGATAGCATATCAGCCGCTGTATTGTCGTCTCTCCGGACATACTTGACTTCGTATCCTAGAAAGCACTTGGCGATCTCGTCAACTTCGTCTCTGTAAGCCGCCATGACGGAATTTCTGGCGTTCCAGGTTCCGGCTACTTGCTGTGCCACAAGGTCGGAATCTCCGCAACAGATGATGTGCTTGATCCCTATTTCCTTAGCGATACGCAGTCCGTGTAGTAGAGCCTCGTATTCCGCCATGTTGTTTGTAGCTTCGAAGTGGATCTGCGAGACGTCCTGCGGTTCTTCTCCGGTAGGGGACTTCGGGGTGACTCCGGCTCCCGAGCCTTGATGCTGCTTGGATCCATCGAAGTGCATAACCCATGTCTCCGGTTCCGGCTCTAGATTAGCATCCGGAGCTTCGTCCAATCTGCAACGAAATCCGCCAAGACCTGTGATTTAACCGCAGTCCTGGCTTTGTAGGCTGATATCGAAGGCGGATAATTCAATGCCCCATTTTGCGTGCGTCCTGTTGCGTCGGCGTTGTTGAGAATCGTTGACAGCGGAGCTTTGCTCACGGCCATTCTTGGATGTTCTTGGAAGTAATGTCTCAGCTTCCTGCTGCCCAGGAATACTCCGTAGGCAAGATTTTGAAAGTGAGGGTAGCGCTGTTTGGATTCCGTAAGGACCTCGCTGATATAGTAAACTGGCCTTTGGACTCCATATTCGTGACCTTCTTCCTGTCGTTCCACCACAATGACGAGGCTGATGACCCTGTTGGTGGCTGCCAGGTAAAGGAGCATAGGCTCTGACTCTCCTGGAGCTGCTAAGATAGGTGGGGAGGTAAGTATCTCCTTCAACCCTTGTAGTGATGCATCCGCTGCCTCGTCCCAGACAAACTTGTCTGTTTTCTTCAATAGCTTGTACAGGGGAAGTGCCTTCTCGCCAAGACGGCTAACAAACCTGGCTGATTGCTGCGACACAACCGAGTGAGCCGTTGCACATCTTTGAGACAAGTTGGCCTTTTTATGCACAAAATTGCCTTGTTTTTTCCGGGTTTACTTCAATGCCCCTGTTAGAGACAATGAAGCCAAGGAGTTTTCCGGCTGGTACGCCAAAGACGCACTTCAGCGGATTCAACATCATCTTGTACCGACGGAGATTCTCAAAGGTTTATGTGAGGTCGCTGATCAAGTCGGATCCTTTCCGAGTCATGACCGCGATGTCGTCGACGTAGGCGTGTACGTTCCGGCCAATCTGGTCCTTCAAGCACCGCTGCATCGTACGTTGGTAGGTGGCACCTGCGTTTTTCAAGCCAAAGGGCATAGTAACATAGTAGTAAGTGCCAAATGGGGTGATGAATGAGGTCGCCTTTTGGTCAGACTCCTTCATCCGGATCTGATGATACCCGGAATACGCATCAAGAAAACACGAAGTTCCGCCCCTGCAGTCGAATCAATGACTTGGTCAATGCGCGGCAGGGGAAACGGATCTTTCGGGCAATGTTTGTTCAAGCCAGAGTAATCGATGCACATTCTTAGTATTTCGGTATTCTTTTTGGGTACAAGGACGGGATTTGCGACCCAATCATTATGGATTACTTCTATTACAAAACCTGCCTCTAGTAACTTTGCTAATTCCATTCCTATGGCGCGGCGCTTCTTATCTCCAAAGCGTCGCATAGCTTGCTTCACCGGTTTAGCCCCGGGTTTATGTTGAGGTAGTGCTCGGCGAGTTCCCTTGGTACTCCGGACATGTCGGAAGGTTGCCATGCGAAGATATCCATGTTAGCACGGAGGAACTCGACGAGCGCGTCTTCCTATTTGGGGTCCATGTTGGCTCCGATCGAGACCTGCTTGGAATCGTCGCCTTCCTTGAAGTTGACTTTCTTGGTCTCTATCGCGGCCCTCGAAGGAGTTTTTGTGTTCGGAGATGCTGCTTCTTGGTGGTCTGCATTTCGGTCGGATCCACCGCGGCTCCGTAGCCTTTCAGCTCTTCTCCGGATATGACAGACTCTGCGAAGGCGGCTTCGCCCAACTCGCACTCGTGAGCCTTTTTGTAGTCTCCGGTTATGGTGATCATACCATTAGGACCCGGAATCTTGAGCTTGTTGTAGATATAGCACGCTCTTGCATGGAACTTGTGGTAGGTGGGCCTGCCGAAGATGACATGGTAGGAGCTCTTGAAGGGCACAACTTCAAACGTGATCTTTTCTTCGCGGAAATTGTGAACATCGCCGAAAGCCACGGGAAGTGTGATGCTGCCGAGGGAATTCGCCTTCTTACCCGGAACCACGCCGTGAAACTCAGTGTTGCTTGTGTTTGAGCTGTTCCTTGGTGAGGTTCATCCGCTCCGAGTCTCCAGGTACATGATGTGCAAGCTGGCTCCGCCATCCATGAGGCACTTGGAGAAGTCATACCCGTCTATGCGGGGACTTACAACCAAGGCGTAGTATTCTTTTGGCACAATGGCGGGATGATCCTCCCTGTCAAATGTGCACGGAACTTCCGACCACGACATACTGCGGCACGGCCGGAACCGTGGCGTTCGGGATCCGGGTAGCTGATTTTGTAGCGCGGACTGTTGGGGTTCCGAGGAAGGTGTGGTAAGCCCCCACGCTCTTTTTCTCGAAGGGGTTGGATTTACTTGCGGATCCGGCTTTGGGATCCGGCGAGTTATCATCCTCGTCCATCGCCTCGGAACTGTCCTCCTCCTTGTCCTTGTTCTTGCCCTTGCCTCCTTTGCCGCGTGGGCGGTGCTTCCGGGCTCGCTTGTATCCTGCTTCCGGGTCGTTCTTTAGGTCGTTGACCCACTTGCAGTTGCGGTTGGTGTGAGTGGACTTCCCGTAGCCGGATCCAAGTGGGCCAGGCAGGGCATGTCTCTATACTCCTCGTAGGTTTGCGGGGCGCGGGATCCGCCAGCCGTGACTTCAGTGCCATGCTGCTGACCCCTGCCGGCTCCGCCTCCACGGCCGCGTCCTCTTCCGCCTCCTGAACCTCCGCGTTGGAACGCCATGGCGACCATGTCGGATCCGCCACTCTTACGGTCATCAGGGTTTTTGCGTTTATGGCCGCTGTTGTTGCCGTTATCACGGTTCTTCTTTTGTTGGTGCAGGGGGATTGCTGTAGCTGCGATATCACCGTCTGCGTCGTCATCGGCGGCAGTGTGGTCACTGGCAATGGAGATCATCTCATCCAAAGTCAGTTTATTGGCGTTAGCCAAACATGTGAGCTTGTGCCTCGGCAATCCTCCTCTCTGCGGACCACCAATGAAGGCGTACATGGCGGTGGTGTGGTCGATGTTTTCGCACTCGTTCTCGCATGCCAACCATCGTGTGAGGAAGTTTCGTGAGGATTCTCCCTTCTTCCGGATACAAGCTTGTAGGTCGCTTGCCGTGGCAGGTCTTTTGTAGGTGCCCCTGAAATGTTTCTCGAAAGCGGTCTTCAGGTCAAACCAGCAAAAGATGGAGTTTTTCTCGAGGTCACTGAGCCAGATCCGGGCTGGACCTACAAGGTACAACTGGAGCATGCGGCAGGCAATATTAGGGGTTCCTCCGGCAAAGGTTACTCCATTATAGTAATCCTCAATCCAGGTATCCGGCCTTTCGGTGCCATCATAATGCTTCAAGTTTCCGAGTAGCTTGAGGGAGCTCCTTGGCTTTGGTTCCTCTCGAATCATCCTGCCAAAGCACTTCGGTCCGATGTAGTCGGTTCTGTATTCGTTGAGGCGTTCCCGCACGTCGCGCGAGCCGTGACGGGGGGACTGTGAGCGAGAGCGAGATCTCCGGCCACCGCCTCCGCCTCCACCTCCGCCGCCACCGCTAGGTGGTGGTGAGGGAGACCTGCGAGGGGGCCGATCCAACCTCTTGCTTCCGCCTTCAGATTCTCCCCGGCCCTCCCGGTGCTGGCTCCGGCTCCTGTGGCTGCCTTCGCCGTGACGCCGGCTGCCCGGTCGTTCCGGCTCCGGCGGGGCTCCGGGTCGCGCTCCTCATTCCGGCTCCTCCTAGGCTCGGGCTCACGATCGTTGTTCGATTCCGGCGAGGTTCCGGCGTGCGCTCCCCGCTCCTCGTTTCTTGAGGGCAGCACGTTGTCGCGGATAACAATTCCACCATGCCCCCGAGGCCTGGTGTTTCCGGCTGGACTACGGCGGCGGGGGGACGCGGGTAACCATTAGGCGGAGGAGAGGCGTTGCGGTACTTGTCTCGTCCGGAGTACATTGCATCCTTTCCCTTTCTCGGATCTGACGGTGGCGTCTTTGATGGTACGGGGATCGGATTTGGGTGTTCCATGGCTTTCCTTCTGCGTTCCGAGGATCCGGTTCGCGATTCGTCATCTCGATGGCGATTGTCGCGGGCGTCCTTCTGCGCAGTGGAGACGCAATGCTCCGGATTAGATTCCAACTTGCGCGAAGTGTCCGCCTTGCTCGTTGTTTAACCGCTGAAGCGACGAGCGTGCGTACGTAGTCGATGTCAATCTCCTCGTTACTTTTCTTCAGGATCTCTGCAGCTTTCGTCATATTGTCCTTTGGGGTTGCGAACGGCTGCTGCTCCGTTGGAGTTGCGAAGGTGATCTTGCGGGGAGCTATCATCTCACGTCGGACCTTTTCGACCTCCTGGTGAGCTTCAACGATCTTGTCCTCCCAATGCTTTCGGAGTTCCTTGACTTTTGCCAATCCTTCGTCCACCTCCTGCTCACGCTGGATGAAGTCTTCCACAAAAACTGCGGCGTGCTTCCTTTCCTCCAGCATGGCGGCTGCGGTGACCTTGAATTTCTTGGCCGTGGCCAGCAGCTCCACTCTTTTAGCTTCTAAAGCTTCTACGTCTTCGGGAGTGATGGGTTTGTTAAGAATATCCGAGCGATAAACCGCATCCATGCCTGCTTGTGCGACCATCTCTTCAGGCGACAGGAGGCTTTCCGAGGAAGAATCCCTACGGGGCCGCTCCCGCGACATCGGAGATCCGTGGTGGGATGGCTGGGGGTCGGATTGGGTGTCTGCCTCTTCTGATCCGTTTTCTCCCAGCGCCGCTACAGTTGCAAGTACCTGCTTTGGCTGGGCGGAATCAACTTCAGGCTGTTCACCGTATCCATATTCCTTCACCTTGCGATCGAACTCTTCAGTGTCCATGGATTGGGTGTCTCCGGAAATTGGGCTTAGATTTCCCAAAATTGACTCTTCAGCCGGAGTTCCGCTTTCTCCGACAGCCTCTTGCTGATCCGGAGCAGCGTTGTTTTCCGGGGCCACGACCTGCTCGGGACCAGCTCCGACTTCTTAAGGGGCGGTTCCGGCGGTATGGGCCAAGAAGTGTACGAAGTGACACCTTTGCTTCTCTAACACCTGGGAGACCCAGGTGGATCTGCATTGGTCTTCCACCGTTATTTCCTGCTCAGGGGCGGATTGGGTGGGTTTTGATTTTTTCAGATCTAAGGCGGAATCTTCGCTAGGAAGTTCCTGCGTCTCAGATCGGATCTTCGCGGCTGCGTCCAGCTCAGCGGCGGTCGCGTCAGCGCTACTTACCAGTGGGTTTCCGTCGGAATCGACGGTTTCCCCGATGAAGATGTGTATGCCGCCAACTCGGGACAATGGAGAGCTTGACGGGGTCGGTTTTAGCCGGAATCCAACACTCATCCGGAGGGACGATCGGCAGATTTCCGGCGTAAAGGACACGCCCCACAGCGATGGTGTCGTCGTAGCTTCCCATGGCGGAACCCTCCCGGTTCCGGCCTCCAGACGCCGCAGGCGCCACGGTGGGCGCCAACTGTCGTTGCCTAATCGACGGTACCTCGGAGGAGGGATCCTCACGAGGGGGAGAAGAAGTAGGGGCCATAGGGCGGAGTGCACACGGGATGGTGGTACGCGATTTACCCAGCTTCAGAACACCTGCACGATGACAGGGTCTACTGCTGCTTGTCTGGAATTATCTGGGCGCTTTCGCGTTGTTACAATGAGTTGTGGTTGTGCCTCTAGGGCTCCCGGGATCCGGCTTATAAAGGCGCACGGATCTAGGGTTTACATGGAGAGTCCTAGCCGGAATACAAGTTGCCTAACTACGGTTCAATATCTTGCCGTGTACGTCAAGGATCCGCCTTCCTCTAAGTACGTGCCTGGATCCGGATACTTCATGGGCCGTCACGGATCCGGCCTCCTTCGTAGGTCGGTAGAGATCCGGCTTCCTCGTTCCTAGGCTGGACTTCATCCTTCAGGATCTACAGCAACTGGGCCGCCCGATGGGCCACATGCCTCACCACCATCTATGGGCCACCCGGGCTTGCCGGATCTAGGCCATGCCGTTGATGTACCCATAAAGTATACCCACAACAGGAAGAGCAAGCGCAAGACGGGATATGTTATCGGACCGGTGCTCACCCTAGCACGGGGAAACCGGCAACAAAGTACCACTGTCGCAGACGCCACCAGAGGCCAGCCATCACTAGGAATCGACCAACAACCCTCACAAACCGGCGAGGAATACCAAGGAAGCGCGCCACGAGAAACACCACAGGTGTAGAACACAAATAAAGCTTTGCCGAGGAGGGCAGACAGAGGAGGACCTCCGCCACCCAACCATGGAGAGCCGCGCTCGTGGGAACTCCAAGGTGGCATCTTCAAGAAGATCACGACGCAGAAACGCCGCTACCACCAAAGTTAGAGGAGCGACAGAGTACCGCCACACCGATGCCTTCAAGAAGGGAGTGACGTCCGCAGACACCGTCGTCGTGGCCCCAAGGGCAAGGGTTTCCGCCGGTGATAGCACTCTACCGTCCCCACAGGGTAGCGGCATTCGCCAAAGCAACCAACATACCACTGCCATAACACGCCAGCTGTACGACCAAGGAAAACCGAGGGACATCGCTGCGAAGACACTGGACTCCGATGAGGAGCAAGCCGGACCACCGCACCATCGCAGCTGCACATGGCGAACACCACCGGCCAAATCAGCCCCCCCCCCCCCAACAACCCCCGAGGCTGCGGGCACCCGCAGATCCGGGGCGGAGGTGAAAGGGCTCGAAAGGGGGGGGCTGCCCTGGCCCGACTCGAGGCAGGCAGAACCCATATCTGGATACGCACAACCCGCACCTCGCCAGGTCTCCACTATGAAGGCCGGATGGACGTCACCGCCGACCACGCCGGGATTTGCCCGCGACGCCCACGACCACCACCACGAGCTGAATATTCCCTCGCGCCAACTTTTCTAGAGCGACCTACGAATCTAGGCTTCAAGTCTGTGTATATGCAGCATTTCAAGGAGCAATGCGGGTTTTGCTAAAAAAAAAATGGAGCCGTCCATTTTTCCCGTGTGTGGGCGGTATTTTTTTTTTTTGGTCCGTGCTGCAAACTGATGGTTATTTTCCGTTTTTGGTGCGGATGGGTACTTGCTACAGTGCTACACCGTGAAAACCCCCAAAAAAGATGTTGCACCAATTAAGGAAAAAAATAACGATGTCGGTCAACGCGGCACAGATCCGAATCCCGCGTAAACTCTATGCAGTCTGAGTTCTAATTCATGTCTGAGACGGAGCCGCCTTCCGGTGGATTTGATGCCGTTGAGAATTCTCCTCCCGGGCAATCTACACATCAAGTTACCTAATTTCAGTCATCGCCGGTGTCTACGATGCACATAACACATAAAAGGTAAGGAAACGCACCTCCTCCTCGCCTATGAACACGCCGGACGCGCTGCTGAGCACCTGGTGGGTGTGCCTGTCGTCGTCGGGGAAGAGGTGGCGGGGAAGGCCCGTACCGTCTATCACGTGGCCCTCGGTGCGGCGCAGGTCAAGCGACGAGTTCAGATCGGAGAAGCGAAAGGTGCCGCTGCCCCTCGCCGCTGAATCCGGCGAGAACGACGCGTTGCGGTCGACGGCCATGTCGTTGTCCCCGTACTCGGGGGAGTAGCGGGCGCGGCCGTCCATCTGCGATAGCCGCATCTACAAGATCAACGGCCCGTTCGTGTTGTACCCCGCATAGTAACCCGGTGACGACGGTGAGCTCGAGATGTTGCTGAGGAGGCCGCTCAAGCTGAGGCACGCTTCCGTAGTGGCCGCTGCTTTCACTGCGTCGATAGCGGCGCCTTCTGCGGTCAGCCGTTATGAAGGAGCGGTGTTCCATCCCCTTGTTCCACTCCTCCTGCGACATGGTCACCGGCTTCTCCTTCAGCGCGACGGTGCGCGGCTTCGGCGGCGCCTTCGTCGACGCCTTCGGTGCCTTCGCGGAGCATTTCTCTTCGGTGGCATGGCGCGGCGGCGAGGGTTTTTCGGGTTGGAGGCTGGATGGGAGATGGAGCGGCGGGCGGGAGAAGTGAGCGGTGGAGGGGACGAGGTTTGGGGGGAGAAGATGTATAATTTGGGGATGTGTGGCTGACAGGAGCTCCCACGCCCAAAATTTTCAGCCTCGCGAGGCGCCGGCGCGCCCGATTCGCGCCCTTTGCGAAGGGGCCGACGCTTCTATTGGGCTCAAAAAATCGCCGGCGCCGTTTGCGGCGCACCGGTGTGAGCCCATTTTCACTCCCGGCCTCCAGATCGATATTGGGACCGCTATAGGGGGCGTCGGTTGAGATGCTCTTATCTGCTAGACCATGAAAAAAAAGGAATTCTTGCAAGCACGTGTACATATCAAGGTTTAAAATAACAAGCTATTTCTCCGCTAATAGCGTGCTATAGCATATCTAGAGGGTCCACGCTTAGTAATTTTGCTCGCTGTGGCGCTATTTGCGAAACAGCATGCTATATCGCCGTAAAACTTCATAGCGTTAGCGCGCTATTTTTTTCAGGCAAGTTGCTTTCACTTTTTCGTGGTGATGAACTACAATCTGTTGGTTCCACTTCTAAATCAGAAGATAATATCGATAATGCTAATATTTTTTAATAAATAATTTATACTATGTTGTTGCCTTGTGAAATGTTGATGTTAGCCTTGTAAAATACTTGAGATCTATTTCTATATGTGGTTATGTATGTATGATTCAGTCACTTTTGGACTATATATATCTATTCGTTCTAGCAAAATCATTTATTTTTAGGCTATATTTAGTATTATTTTGAAAATATTATTTAAAATATACCACGCTATTACTATAATATAGCGTCCATATCGTTTGAAGGAGACTGCCGCTAATTCATTTAGCACGCTATTTTAAACCTTGCTACATATCAGTCCCTAGTACCAACACGCGAGTGCAGCAAGAGCCAAAGAAAAAAGTGACGCACGCACCAATCTCTACTACTTAAAAAGACTAAAGTGGTTCCTTATTCTGCCATCCACGATACGTTTCGTCGTCAATGCATCGTATGTCGCTCCCAATCGCAACCTCGCGCAAAAGCCCATTAGCCCAATACCGATTGGAAAACGCTCACGTTCCCCCGGGGGAACAACTCTCTTTTCCTCCCACTCGACGCTCGTTGGATCGTTTCCATCGAACCGTTCTCCTTCCGCCACGTCGTCATCTTATCCGTCCGCGGACCGCGTCGCTCCGGACCGCGCCGCCCCCGACCTCATTACTGCGCCTCGCCGCGCCCCTTAATCACGCTCTCGCGCGAGGTGGCGGAGGAAGCGAGCGGCGGCTGGGGAGCGGTTCTGGGAGATTCAACCGCCGCTGACGACGATTTCCTCCGCCCACTGGAGAACGGCGGCGCCAAGCTTCGTAGTAGAGGTTCGTCGTCCTCTCGTGCTCCTCTCATGGAACCCTAGACCCCGATCCCCGCCATTCGCTCCATTTCTGAACCCCTAGCTATGTAGGTTCATCGGCGCCGATCTCCTCCCCCGCGTCGGGTTCTTCTTCGTTGCCGATCTGTTCGGGTGAGTAGCTTCCCCTCTCATCTCTTGTTCCTGGATGTCCTCCTCCCTGATCTGAAGCATGTTCCCCCCCCCCCCCCCCTCACTAATGGAATTTCCTTCCTATTTCTGGCATTTCTGGCATAGTATTGAAGGTAGATAGCGCCCCGATCTATTGGGAGACGACGAAGTGAGAATCTTCCACTTTTGCTACAGATGGATGTGAGTTTTTTCCACTGAAATATCATGCTGTACTAGCAGATGTTCCTTTCATTCTACCAGCAGATGTTCATGTGTTAGTTATTTTTTGTTTATGTAGCATTATGTAGTGTGCTCATTGATCCATTTGCAGCATTTTTGTGTTTGTTTATGATAGCATGTACCAAACTTTTGCATTTTAGGAATATCTGTCCATGTCCATTGATGTCTACGGGAGCTTCTATTCTTGTAGACAGTGTTGGGCCTCCAAGAGCAGAGGTTTGTAGAACAGCAGCAAGTTTCCCTTAAGTGGATCACCCAAGGTTTATCGAACTCAGGGAGGAATAGGTCAAAGATATCCCTCTCATGCAACCCCGCAACCACAAAGCAAGAAGTCTCTTGTGTCCCCAACACACCTAATAGGTGCACTAGTTCGGCGAAGAGATAGTGAAATACAGGTGGTATGAATAAGTAGTAGCAACGGCACCAGAAAAGTGCTTTGCCCAGGAAAGTAAACAAGCAGTAGTAACGCAGTAAAACAGTAAACAAGCAGCGATAGCAGTATTTAGGAACAAGGCCTAGGGATTAGACTTTCACTAGTGGACACTCTCAACATTGATCACATAACGGAACGTATAAATGCATACTCTACACTCTTGTTGGATGATGAACACATTGCGTAGGATTACACGAACCCTCAATGCCGGAGTTAACAAGCTCCACAATAATGCTCATATTTTAGTAACCTTTAGTGTAAGATAGATCAAAAGACTAAACCAAGTACTAACATAGCATGCACACTGTCACCTTCATGCATATGTAGGAGGAATAGATCACATCAATATTATCATAGCAATAGTTAACTTCGCAATCTACAAGAGATCATGATCATAGCATAAACCAAGTACTAACACGGTGCACACATCTGTCACCTTTGCACACGTGCAGGAGGAATAAAACTACTTTAATAACATTGCTAGAGTAGCACATAGATAAATTGTGATACAAACACATTGCAATCATAAAGAGATATAAATAAGCACCTCACTATACCATTCAACAAGTGAATAAGTATTCTGTGAAATATAGCCTAAGAGACCCACACGGTGCACACACTCGTCACCTTTACACACGTGGGACAAGGAGTCTCCGGAGATCACATAAGTAAAATTCACTTGACTAGCATAACGACATCTAGATTACAAGCATCATCATATGAATCTCAATCATGTAAGGCAGCTCATGAGATTATTGTATTGAAGTACATAGGAGAGAGATGAACCACATAGCTACCGGTACAGCCCCGAGCCTCGATGGAGAACTACTCCCTCCTCATGGGAGCAGCGGCGGTGATGAAGATGGCGGTGGAGATGGCAGCGGTGTCGATGGAGAAGCCTTCCGGGGCACTTCCCCGCTCCGGCAGGGTGCCGGAACGGAGACTCCTGTCCCCCGCATCTTGGATTCACGATGGCGGCGGCTCGGAAGGTTTTCCGTATCGTGGTTTTTTCGCCTCGTGGTTTTCGCGACGGAGGCTTTATATAGGCGAAGAGGCGGCGCAGAGGGTCGAAGGGGTGGCCACACCATAGGCCGGCGCGGCCAGGGCCCGAGCCGCGCCACCCTATCATCCGGGGCCCACAGGGCCCCTCCGCGGCTCTCGGGTGTTCCGGATGCTTCCGGTGAAAATAGGAACCCGGGTCTTCGTTTCGTCCAATTCCGAGAATATTTCGTTACTAGGATTTCGAAACCAAAAACAGCAGAAAACGAGAACCGGCACTTCGGCATCTTGTTAATAGGTTAGTTCCGGAAAATGCACGAATATGACATAAAGTGTGCATAAAACATGTAGGTATCATCAATAATATGGCATAGAACATAAGAAATTATCGATACGTCGGAGACGTATCAAGCATCCCCAAGCTTAGTTCTGCTCGTCCCGAGCAGGTAAAACGATAACAAATATAATTTCTGAAGTGATATGCCATCATAACCTTGATCATACTATTTGTAAGCATATGTAGTGAATGCAGCGATCAAAACAATGGTAATGACATGAGTAAACGACTGAATCATAAAGCAATGACTTTTCATGAATAGCACTTTCAAGACAGGCATCAATAAGTCTTGCATAAGAGTTAACTCATAAAGCAATAATTTAAAGTAAAGATATTGAAGCAACACAATGGAAGATAAAGTTTCAGCAA
This sequence comes from Lolium rigidum, assembly GCF_022539505.1. Taxonomy (NCBI): domain Eukaryota; kingdom Viridiplantae; phylum Streptophyta; class Magnoliopsida; order Poales; family Poaceae; genus Lolium; species Lolium rigidum. Next base: position 200,791,160 of record NC_061510.1, on the reverse strand, counting down.
TTGCTTTCAACTTGTAACATGTATATCTCAATGATAGTTTGTCAACATAGAGTAATATAACAAGTGCAATATGCAAGTATGTAGGAATCAATGCACAGTTCACACAAGTGTTTGCTTCTTGAGGTGGAGAAAGATAGGTGAACTGACTCAACATAAAAAGTAAAAGAAAGGTCCTTCAAAGAGGAAAAGCATTGATTGCTATATTTGTGCTAGAGCTTTGGTTTTTGAAAACATAAAGAGAGCATAAAAGTAAAGTTTTGAGAGGTGTTTGTTGTTGTCAACGAATGGTAGTGGGCACTCTAACTACCTCATCAACCAGACTTTCAAGAGCGGCTCCCATGAAGGACGTTATCTCTACCAGACAAGGTAGATCATCCCTCTTCTCTTTTGTTTACACATGTACTTTAGTTTAGTTTTTCTTTATTTATGGATGACACTCCTCCCAACCTTTTGCTTACACAAGCCATGGCTAACCGAATCCTCGGGTGCCTTCCAACAATCACATACCATGAAGGAGTGTCTATTTGCAAAATTAAGTTGCTTACTGATGAATCATAGCAAAACATGTGAAGAGAATTATTAATGCAAGTTAATTAACCGGGCTGGGAACCCCATTGCCAGCTCTTTTTGCAAAATTATTGGATAAGCGGATGTGCCACTAGTCCATTGTGAAAGTCCGTCGAAGTAAATGACAAGATCGAAAGATAAAACACCACATACTTCCTCATGAGCTATAAAACATTGACACAAATCAGAGGTGATAAATTTTGAATTATTTAAAGGTAGCACTCAAGCAATTTACTTTGGAATGGCGGAGAAATACCATGTAGTAGGTAGGTATGGTGGACACAAATGGCATAGTTATTGGCTCAAGGATTTTGGATGCATGAGAAGTATTCCCTCTCGATACAAGGTTTAGGCTAGCAAGGTTATTTGAAACAAACACAAGGATGAACTGGTGCAGCAAAACTCACATAAAAGACATATTGTAAACATTATAAGACTCTACACCGTCTTCCTTGTTGTTCAAACTCAATACTAGAAATTATCTAGACTTTAGAGAGACCAATTATGCAAACCAAATTTTAGCATGCTCTATGTATTTCTTCATTAATAGGTACAAAGTATATGATGCAAGAGCTTAAACATGAGCACAACAATTGCCAAGTATCAAATTATCCAAGACATTTTAGAGTTACTACATGTAGCATTTTCCAATTCCAACCATATAACAATTTAACGAAGCAGTTTCAACCTTCGCCATGAAAATTAAAGGCTAAGAACACATGTGTTCGTACGAACCAGCGGAGCGTGTCTCTCTCCCACACAAGCATTTATTCAAACAAAAACAAAAACAAAAACAAACAGACGCTCCAAGTAAAGTACATAAGATGTGACCGAATAAAAATATAGTTTCAAGAGAAGGAACCCGATAATTTGTCGATGAAGAAGGGGATGCCTTGGGCATCCCCAAGCTTAGATGCTTGAGTCTTCTTGAAATATGCAGGGATGAACCACCGGGGCATCCCCAAGCTTAGAGCTTTCACTCTTCTTGATCATAGTATATCATCCTCCTCTCTTGACCCTTGAAAACTTCCTCCACACCAAACTCGAAACAACTCATTAGAGGGTTAGTGGACAATAAAAATTAACATGTTCAGAGGTGACACAATCATTCTTAACACTTCTGGACATTGCATAAAGCTACTCGGACATTAATGGATCAAAGAAATTCATCCAATCATAGCAAAAGAGGCAATGCGAAATAAAAGGCAGAATCTGTCAAAACAGAACAGTCCGTAAAGATGGATTTTATTAGGCCACCAGACTTGCTCAAATGAAAATGCCCAAATTGAACGAAAGTTGCGTACATATCTGAGGATCATGCACGTAAATTGGCTTAATTTTATGAGCTACCTACAGGGAGGTAGACCCAGATTCGTGACAGCAAAGAAATCTGGAACTGCGCAAGTAATCCAAATCTAGTACTTACTTTACTATCAAAGACTTTACTTGGCACAACAAAACACAAAACTAAGATAAGGAGAGGTTGCTACAGTAGTAAACAACTTCCAAGACACAAATATAAAACAAAGTACTGTAGCAAAATAACACATGGGTTATCTCCCAAGAAGTTCTTTCTTTATAGCCATTAAGATGGGCTCAGCAGTTTTAATGATGCACTCGTAAGAAATAGTAGTTGAAGCAAAAGAGAGCATCAAGAAGCAAATTCAAAACACATTTAAGTCTAACATTCTTCCTATGCATAGGAATCTTGCAAATAAACAAGTTCATGAAGAGCAAAGTGACAAGCATAGGAAGATAAAACAAGTATAGCTTCAAAAATTTCAGCACATAGAGAGGTGTTTTAGTAACATGAAAATTTCTACAACCATATTTTCCTCTCTCATAATAACTTTCAGTAGCAACATGAGCAAACTCAACAATATAACTATCACATAAAGCATTCTTATCATGAGTCTCATGCATAAAATTATTACTACTCCCAACATAAGCATAGTTATTCTTATTAATTGTAGTAGGAGCAAATTCAACAAAGTAGCTATCATTATTATTCTCATCAAGTGTAGGAGGCATAGTATAATCACAATAAAATTTACTCTCCATAGTAGGTTGCACCAAAAGACCACTATCATTATCATCATAAATAGGAGGCAAAGTATCATCAAAGAAAATTTTCTCCTCAATGCTTGGGGGACTAAAAAGATCATGAAAACCAGCCTTCCCCAAGCTTAGAACTTTCTATATTATTATCAACAATGGTGTTCAAAGCGTTCATACTAATATTACTACCAAGCATGCAAATAAGATTTCATAGGTTTTTTAATTTTCGCATCAAACAATCCATGTTTTAAATCAGGAAATAGAATAAGAAGCTCATTGTTGTCCATTATGCCAAACTAGTGTAAACAAGAAACAAAAAGATGCAATTGCAGGATCTAAAGGAAATAGCTTCGAGCACACACACGACAGCGCCAGAAAAATACTTTACCTGGAACCGGAGTATGAGTGCCTTTTTACCTTTCCTCCCCGGCAACGGCGCCAGAAAATAGCTTGATGTCTACGGGAGCTTCTATTCTTGTAGACAGTGTTGGGCCTCCAAGAGCAGAGGTTTGTAGAACAGCAGCAAGTTTCCCTTAAGTGGATCACCCAAGGTTTATCGAACTCGGGGAGGAAGAGGTCAAAGATATCCCTCTCATGCAACCCCGCAACCACAAAGCAAGAAGTCTCTTGTGTCCCCAACACACCTAATAGGTGCACTAGTTCGGCGAAGAGATAGTGAAATACAGGTGGTATGAATAAGTAGTAGCAACGGCACCGTAAAAGTGCTTTGCCCAGGACGAGTAAACAAGCAAGTAGTAACGCAAAGAAACAAGAAACAAGCAGCGATAGCAGTATTTAGGAACAAGGCCTAGGGATTAGACTTTCACTAGTGGACACTCTCAACATTGATCACATAACAGTAACGTATAAATGCATACTCTACACTCTTGTTGGATGATGAACACATTGCGTAGGATTACACGAACCCTCAATGCCGGAGTTAACAAGCTCCACAATAATGCTCATATTTTAGTAACCTTTAGTGTAAGATAGATCAAAAGACTAAACCAAGTACTAACATAGCATGCACACTCGTCACCTTCATGCATATGTAGGAGGAATAGATCACATCAATATTATCATAGCAATAGTTAACTTCGCAATCTACAAGAGATCATGATCATAGCATAAACCAAGTACTAACACGGTGCACACACTCGTCACCTTTGCACACGTGCAGGGAGGAATAAAACTACTTTAATAACATTGCTAGAGTAGCACATAGATAAATTGTGATACAAACACATTGCAATCATAAAGAGATATAAATAAGCACCTCACTATGCCATTCAACAAGTGAATAAGTATTCTGTGAAATATAGCCTAAGAGACCCACACGGTGCACACACTCGTCACCTTTACACACGTGGGACAAGGAGTCTCCTGGAGATCACATAAGTAAAATTCACTTGACTAGCATAACGACATCTAGATTACAAGCATCATCATATGAATCTCAATCATGTAAGGCAGCTCATGAGATTATTGTATTGAAGTACATAGGAGAGAGATGAACCACATAGCTACCGGTACATGCCCCGAGCCTCGATGGAGAACTACTCCCTCCTCATGGGAGCAAGACAGCGGTGATGAAGATGGCGGTGGAGATGGCAGCGGTGTCGATGGAGAAGCCTTCCGGGCACTTCCCCGTCCGGCAGGTGCCGAACAGAGACTCCCGTTGACATAGGCATCCCAAATGGGCCTCGCCGAATATAGTACCCGGGTTTATTGAAGGCCCATTACCCGAAGAATAAGAAGATTCGGAAGCCCAAGATGTATTTAAGGAAAAGATAGAGTTGTAATAGGAAGTGTTATTTGTAATCCGGCGGGATGAGTTAGAAACCGTCCCGGACTCGTAACTTGTACAAAACGAAACCCTCGGCTCCACCTCTTATATAAAGGGGGAGTCGAGGGACGAGGAGATCATCGAATCATTGTCCGCAAACCCTAGTTTTCATATTCGTCGAGTACTTTTCGGCTGAAACCTTCGAGATCTACTTGCCCTCTACTTCTAACTAAACCCTAGCCTACAATCCATAGGCATTGATAAGTTAATCCCTTGTCAATTGGCGCCGTCTGTGGGAATTAGAGGCGTAAGGAGCTGGTCTCGATGGCACGTTCAAGATCTTCGACATCGTCAACCGGGAGCAACACTATGGATCGAGGTAAACAGATCGCTGCTGGTCTTGTTGATTTTGTTCCTCACCCACCTTCCCGTTTGGATGCATATGCGTATCTGGCGGAGCCCTTGGAGATGACGTTTGGAAGGTTCCACTTTCGCGTCGAGAAGGAAGGATCGTATCGTGTCGAAATTCCGATTTCGTCGGGATCGTCGGCGGTCGATTCTGATTTTTCAAGCTATGCATCGTCAACTGAGTCAGAAGAAGAAACTTCGGCAACACGTTACGTCGCATCGTAACAAGAGAGAAACTCGCTAAGATCTTCGACGACACATCGTTTGAGTCATCTCGTGACTCATATATAAGCGATGGCTCAAGCGATGTCGACAATTACGACTTCATCGACAAATCCATCACAAGGGCAAGGTCTTCATCAATCTCAACAATGATGTCACCAAACCCAACATAGATCTGAGTACCAAATATCATCAGATTTATGCTATCGAAAATCAAGAGGAAACATCGGAGGCTTTCGACGAGTTGGGAAATCCTTTTGTCGATCCCTCAGATCTAAGGAGAGGTATGGGCACTAAATATGTTGGGCCCACACCACGTGTCAGAGTTCAACTTCCACAGGCAGCTTGGGATAGAGCGGCAAAAGCCCTAGATGGTTCGGAGCCAATGACAACGACAGCCACAGCTCAAGAACTGCAAGCTTATCAATATAGGCTCGCACGAACTGCCCGAGAAATAGAAAAATGCATGACCTGAGTTGAATGCAGAGAAAGGAGGCAGCCTTCGCATCCAAGCAAGAGAAGGGCAGATCTAAGTAGACAATCTAGAGTTTCGGGTGATAGCCACAGTGGAAGATCGGAACAGAGGAAGATCAAGGTTACAACACATACCCGAGGCGTAAAGAGAATACTTGGTTCAAAACCTCGACATGTCCTTTATGTCGATAGATACAAGAGGAAATATTATCCCTAAAACACCGGAAGCCGGGTATATGGCGACACAAGCTTACATCCTCGCATCCGTGCCACCCCCAGGAGATCCAAGGGAGACATTATACAACATGGCGTTAGCAGGAGTTGGAGCTATGGGGACAAAGCATTCGTAGCAACGCCTCCCGAAGGAGCGCCAAGGCAAAATAGTCCACGACCTGCGGCAACGAACGGCGGCAGCTCCCGAAGGACCAAGTGGAGCAAGAGACACAGGAGTACAAGCAAGGGTCGATAGAGCAAGGCAAAGCGTAAGGGATCATCGGCAGTCCCCGGAGCTTAATGACGAGGATATGTGCGGTCCACCGTGCTTCACGAGAAGAGTCCGAAAAACTCGAGTCCTCTCGAGATTCAAGTTACCCGATCACTTCAAAAATTTGACGGTTTGCAAGATCCGGAAGATTGGTTAATTGATTACCTCGAGACGGTGAAGCTAACCGGAGGAACTAGAGCAACAACGATGCAAAGTATTCAGGTGCACTTAAGTGGAGCCGCACGATCTTGGATCAAAAAACTTCCGCCGAGATCCATCGACACTGGGAAAGTTTCGAGGACGTATTCGTCAAGAACTTCAGGTCCACATGCAAAAAGCCCGCGTCGTTAGAAGAGCCGAGGGCGTGTCGACAAAAGCCAGATGAGTCAATGAGAAAATACATCCAAAGGTGGAACATCATAAAAAACTCGGCAGTAAAATATATCCGACGAGAGAGCAATAGATGCGTTTGTCGCAGAATCAAGCGTGGAGATTTTGTCGAGGACTTGGGAAGGACCAATCCAAAAACAAGTATCCGCGTTGATGGAAATAGCAAATAGATGGGCAGACGGAGAAGACGCTGTCCACAATAAACGACACAGTCGCCAGAAGAGGACCGTGGTCGAAATTATCGACCGAGGCGACGATTTCCTCGGCAGTATCCGAGTTATGACGCCCCAGGGCAAATTTCGGCAGGATTTCGGGCAAATACAGGAGGAAGCAACAGAGACGATTATCAGAGAAGCAATGAGCAGCGAAGCGATAATAGGGACGACTCCCGCAACAGGCAAAATAGTGGGCCAAGGTTTCCAAGACCTTTTGTGTCTCCCGAAGAAATGTTAAATGGACCGTGCCGTATGCATTTTTTCCTCGATAGCAATGGGAAAAGACAAGTCAGACACCCGCGTAAAGATTGTCGAAATTTTCAAGCAATGTTCGGATGTGCGTAAAACGCTCACGCACGAGCAAGACAGCAGAAATCCTCGGGAGCCTAGGAGCGAAGTTCACCTACCGCCACCTCCCGCGATTACGTACAACAATCGACATCAGCTCAGAATAGCGGCAGCACCTCCACCACCACCTTATGTTGATCCTAACTCAAATGGAGCGGTGTCGATGATTCAGAAGGGAAGGCCGTCCAACAGAACTCAAAAAGTAATCTCGAGACAAGTGTTCATGGCAGAGAAAATGCCTCCACCAACAAGCTGAGTACCTCAATTGGTCGTGACAAGATATCGGCTTCACAATAGCAGATCATCCGCAAGCAAGTTCCTCGACCAGGGCAGTCAGCACTTATTCTGCCAGCAGTTATTGCGGGTTTTGACGTTTCCCGAGTATTCATAGATGGTGGCAGCAGCTTAAACCTTATGTATGCATATACATTGAGGAAGATGAACATATCCTTAGCAAACCTGAAGCCAACGGACACAAGGTTCCACGGCATCACACCGGAAAAACCAAGTTACCCATTGGGGAAGATCAACCTCGACGTTCGGCTTTGGAACCCGAGAAAATTATAGAATCGAGAAACCGGAGTTTGAAGTCGTGGATTTTCCATCGCAGCACCACGCCTTGTTGGGACGACCAAGCATATGCTAGATTTATGGCAGTACCACACTATACATACCTGTTATGGAGATTGCCCGGACCCAAGGGACCAATCACGGCCAAAGGGAGTTTCGCCTTAGCCGATAAGTGCGACAAGGATTTCCATCGGTTATCAGAAACCTTCGGGATGCAAGCTGAATACTTGGCGTCGAAAAGCATGACCGATTACGACATATCGCCAGACGTCGGAAGGCCAAACAAAGAATCAACTTTCAACACAGAGAAAAATTCTAAGGAGGTGCAGATTCACCCGACAGTATCCAAAAAGACGACATCCATTGCAAACAACATGGATATCGCATAGGAAAGCGCGCTCGTCGAGTTCCTCCGTGAGAACTGGAAAATCTTCGCATGGTGTCCAGCTGACATGCCAGGAGTACCTAGTGGAACTTGCCGAGCACCACCTAAATTTGGATCCAACAAATAAACCGATCGGACAACCTTTGCGGCGTTTTTCGGAACCAAACCGCAAAGCCATGCTTTCGAAATAAATCGACTAGAGGAAGCTGGTTTTATCGTAGAGATATCTACGTAAGCCACATGGGTAGCTAACCCAAGTGATGGTGCCGAAGAAAAACACGACAGTCCTTCGCATGTGCGTCGACTTCACGTGTCTCAACAAACATTGCCCTAAGGATCACTTTCCCTCCCAAGGATCGATCAAATTATCGACTCCACTAGCAGGTTGTGAACGTCTTTCCTTTTTGATGCATACTCTGGTTATAACCAGATCAGATTAAAAGAAGATGATGAAGCCAAAACAGCGTTTATTACACCTTACGGCGTGTTTTGCTACAAGACAATGCCCTTTGGTCTAAAAAATGCGGGAGCAACATATCAGAGGATGATGCGTAAGTGTTTAGCAACACAGATCGGGAAAAACGTGCAAGTATACATCGATGATGTCGTCATAACATCAAAAAAGGGGACAACGCTGATCGAGGATCTCAAAGAAACTTTTGACAACCTCGACAAATTCCGCCTCAAGCCGAACCCGACGAAGTGTTCTTTTGGCGTCCCAACAGGAGAACTTCGGGGTTTCTAGTTTCAGCAAGAGGGATTGAAGCAAATCCCGACAAAATACAAGCCATAGTAACAATGAGGAAGCCAACGAAGTTGAAAGAAATACAAGCAGCTAACCGAGCGAGTCGCAGCTTTGAGCAGTATTCGTCGCAGTGTTAGGAGAAAAGCGTTACCATTTTATGCGCCGATAAAACAAGGAGATAAATTCCAGTGGAACGAAGAGGCCGATAGAGCTTTCGAGGATCTGAAGCGAAAAATCTCGACACCACCAATCCCGGTGGCTCCAAAGGAAAAGGAACCTCTCCTGTTGTATATTGCAGCCACACCCCAAGTGGTTAGCACGGTGTTAGTTGTCGAAAGAGAAGAAGAAGGGAAAATCCATGGAGTGCAGCGACCAAGTATACTTCGTGAGCGAAGTCTTGTCGCCCTCAAAACAAAGGTACCCTCAGCACTCAAAAGCTAGCATATGGAGTGTTCACGACGAACACGAAAATTGCGCCACTATTTTTCTAAGCACACCCGATCATAGTGGTCAATGAAGCTCCTTTGTCAAATATACTCGAACAACCCGAGAGTTACTGGTCGTGTCTCCCTTTGGGGAATAGAACTTTCCCTCGGACATCACGTACGAAAAAGAAAAGCAATAAAGTCGCAAATACTACCGGACTTCATCGCAGAGTGGATGGAGTTGCAAAATACAGGACCCCAGCATTTATCGAGAACCCGGACTATGAACTTTGATGGGTCCAAGAGACTAGAAGGGGCTGGCGCAGAGTAGTACTCATATCACCCGAAGGCGACAAGTTGAAGTACATCCTTCGGATGACGTTCCCTAACGCATCTAACAATGAAGCAGTAATATGAGGCTCTCATACACGGGATGAAGATGGCGAAAGCCTGCGGAGCAACTCGATTAAAAATCTTTGGCGATTCACAGCTGGTAGCTCAGCAAGTTATGAACCAATGTGACGCAGTCAATGATAGCATGATGGCATACAAGGAGGTGTACAATGAGCTCGAGAAGTTGTTCGATGGATGCGAAGTAAATCATATTAGTAGATTGAGCAACGACGAAGCCGACGTTCTTGCAAACATCGGGTCGCAGTGCCTTGCGGTCCCACCAGGTGTATTTTGGGAAGAGATAACAGAGAGATCCACTGAGTCGACAAAATCAAAAAAGAAGGAGAAGAAACCCCTGGGGCTACCAAGGAGAAGCAAGAGGAAGAAGAAGAAGAGCAAGACCTCGGTCATGGTAATACGTATACCGTGGATGCAGCCATACATATCATATATACTCGAGAAAGAAATACC
>NC_061510.1:200629502-200781119 GCF_022539505.1 Lolium rigidum | reverse complement strand
GTCACATGACCCATCTATACAAGATAGCCTCGAAGGGACCTAATCTAATCATCGGAGTACCGGAATCACTTCAAGAGCGTAGAGCCCAAGTCATCCGCCTTAACCCTACGAGCAACCGATCGGGAAGACGTTCCTAGCTCGCATAGACGTCGTCAACTCCTTCTTCATCCGTCGAAGTCCTCCAGGTCCGGCCAAGTAAATAGCCAGTGGACAAAGCCGTGAGTACATTTGAGTTGTACTCGCAAACCATCAAGAAGGTGATAACAATTCTAACTAAAGAAGACAAGAGAGGAAGAATAGTTTCTCTGGTGGATATAGCATGTGAAAGAGAATCAGTTTCTCTTGTGGATATAGCCTCCCACATCGCAGTTGAAGGGGACACTAAGAAAGTCCTATGACATCTCTATATCTTTGTTAAAGCAGAGTTCCTCTACATGAAACACTAGGAAGGGTCACCCTCTTTTGTTTCATTTTCCTCGACCATCTCCACATGGTCGGCACACCATCTTTCCCGTACCCTTCCGGTCCTTCCAACACACATTTCCTTTGGAAATCATTTTCAAAACCAAAACTCGACACAACTACGTAACGGCCATCCCAACCGTCCATGACCGCGGACGCGGCTATTCGAATAGTTTTGACTCTGCAGAGTTTGCACACTTTCACCACAACTATCCGGATACCTATCGTGTGGGCATCATCCCCGCATAACGACATATGCCACGACGGATACCCGGACATAACCTTTCGCCCATTCGACTTAACACGAGGTCCTACCCTATGGAGTATGTACCTCCCCGGCACCGTGGCAGCTCACCTCCTCTAGAGCGTGGCTCCACCGCCAAGCCGGGAGACCCATAGTGTCTTCCGGACGGGTCAGCCCCGAAGGCCTCCCGTTATACTATTGTCCCAACCTCGACAACCCGGACTCGGGGTAACCGTACCCTTGTATAGTTGTGCGGTGCCTCATGCTAAGAAGAACAAACGTCAAGTTAAGCCCCGTGCCCACGTTGGAGTAGCTATGGTTGCGCTGTGTAATTGTTCCGGGCGAATACAAAGAACCATGTGTCGTTTTTCTCAAAACCCAAGTCACACACACATTCCTTTTCTCAAACATCTTTGACAAGATCCTTTTTTCCTTCATAAACCATACACTTGGGTAAGGTTACCTCACCCAAGGTTTTCATAAACATTTACAACAAGGTAAACCTTGAGGGGTTCCCAACCTAAAGTTTTATGTAAGAGCTAAGATACATTGATGGCACGATGCTAGCCATCATACCACTAAGGAGATGATAATTGAGGTGTCAAGGAGAGCATACATACTTAGAATAAGCATGCATAGGGACAACATAAGTAAGATGATTCAACAAGGGTCATGATGTTAATCATCATACCGCTAAGAAGATGATAATATAGATGGTCAAGGGGGCATACATGCTCAGGGTGTGCATGCATAAGATCAACAAGGGGTTCAACATACTCGAGAGTAAGTATGCGAGAACATCAACAAGGGGTTCAAGAAGGGTGTCAAGAGGTCGACACACACAATATAAGTGGGCATACCCATCACATTTAGAGGGTACACCAAGATCATGGTGTTGACAACCACCATTTACAAAAAGGGGTTTGTCGGCGAGGTGCCAAAGAGAGTAAACATGCTCACGGTAAGCATGCTCCAACAACAAAAGTAGAAATCACACAAGATAGATCGAGAGACAATAATAATAACAAAGTAACCAAAACATGTGATTCAATACTCAGAGATCAAGAGATGGCTTGCCTTGGCTTATTTGTCCCTGGGCTTCTTCAACTCCATTAATATAAGAATCCCAACAATATAAATAAAATCCTTGTCCGATCCACTTCTTCGTCTTCTCCGTAATTGTTCGCATCTATCGCCGGAAAATATAAAAGGAACACAATCAACACATTGCACTAATAAAACAAACAAGCAACAATCAGAAACTAACCACTCAACTAAGGGCTATCATGTTAAGGACTTATAGATATTTCAAAACAACTTTATAAAAGAAAACCCATTTATTTTACTTGATAAAAGCATGAAAGCTTCACAAATGAGCAATTGCCTCTATGGTCACCACCAAGGCATGAATTTAAACATCCCCTGGTAGGTAACACTATCAAGAAGACAAGTGCAAAGCTTTTGGCCTCAAAACATTCATCTTTTATTTTCAAACATTTTTGAAGAGGTAGAAATTATTTATCTCTTTTATTTTGTTTGCACAAATACTACCCAATACTAGGAAGTAAACAATATGCCACACCATTTTGAAAACTTAAGCAAAACAATAGATCTTGGTTTAATCTTGGGGGTTTTGTTTGGCAAGAATAAAACATAGGTTGGCTACTTTTAAAACAAAGTGATGACAAGGGTTTGAATAACTCAAAGAGATTTCAAATCATCATTGCATGTGACACATATACACTTGCAAACAGAGACAAAAATTTCATTAACAGAGACTAACAGTATTTTTCCTAGATGGCCAGTAACAAAACAAAGTCAACACAATTGGATTCATCCAAAAATATTAATCCTACAATTTTTAAAATTACAAACACTAAACAGAATGCAGTGATCATGTTTAATGCACTAAAATTCGTACAAAAATCCTAAAAATATGAGGCCAGTGGCATTGGAAAGGTAATTGAATTTCTGATCTAATGCAATTGGTTCCATTTGATTTGAGTTTTTATAACTGAAGTTATTAGCATTTGAGTGCTACTGGTTTTTGAACTAAAAGCAGAAATTTCAAATCTTTAAAAGGGGCGGGAAAGCCTGGGCCGTGCGGGGGTGGGGGTCTTGGGCCGGCCCAGGAGGGATTTCCAGGTGGGGAAAAAAAGAAGAAAAAAAAGAAAGGGAGGGGAGAGGGGCCCGGGGCGGGGCCCAGCATGCATGGGCCGACGTGGCTAAGTGGCCACGCATGCACGATCGGATCGGGAGGGTCCTCGTCTCCCTCCCGCGATACGCACGCACGCGGCAGAGAAGATGGCGGCCAGGGGGCTTACCGGCGCAGGCGGCTGTCGGCGGCGAGGCTCTGGCGGAGCAGCGGTGGGTCGGGGGCGTGTCCGAGCGCGCTCGGCGCCTTCCTCTCTTCCTGCGGGGGTTCCTCCTGAGGACTCCTTGCTTGCAGCAGCTCCCGGTCATGGACGACGGCGACGTCTCTCCGGTGACCCTGGCAGCGAAGATGAGTTGGTTAGGATCAGCAGGGCCTGGTGAGCTTCGTGGTAGGGAAGGTAAGGAAGAAAGGGGCCGGGCGACGTCCCCGTCACCCGTCACCACCACGGTGATGGCCACGCCGGCGTGCAGCGGCGTCCTCGTTGAGCAGCAGCCAGAGGCATGCTTCGGCACTTCTCTGGGGAGGGTCGGGAGAGAGGAAGGAGTGGTGGGAGTGAGGCAAGGGGCGAGGTTGGGGCCTGCGGCTTTTATAGTCGAGGTCAGGCGCATGGTGGACATGGTGCAGGCGGTGATGGGCGCGCGAGGGTGAGCGCGAATGGGCAGCTGGGTGGGGGCATCATGAAAGGCATCCGCAGTAGGATCTAGGGCAGGCTGAAAACCCGGGGATACGCATGCTGCACAGGTCACAGCGGGGTGGTCTCCGAGGCTGCCCGCAGGTGTTCGATGGCGTGCGCGAAACCGTGGGTGAAGAAGAGTGGCTTGTCGCCATTGCATTGCTGTCCTGGCACTATGCCATTGTAGGATATGGCTTGGTGTGGTCAAAGAAGCACTGCTGCCCTGGGAACGCGAGAGCATGCTTAGATGGGGTGATCATCGAGGTGGCGAGCTCGTCCGAGCCAGTAGGAGAGGAGGCTTTGCCTCGGGAGCATGCGCGGTGGATAGTGGGGAGATAGGGTGTCTTCATGGCGCAGCCTCAGACGCTGGGGTACTGGCTGCCGTGCTGATCAAGAACGTGGTGACCACCAGGTTGGCATGCTCGGGTGAGAGGATGGGAAGCCTTGGGGCTCGGGGGAATAGCACCACACGTCTCCAGGAATCAAGGGAGGGGTGCTAGACAAGGCTAGGGACGCAGAGGTGCGGTATAGGATCCTTTGTCCAAGGTCTATGCCATTCAATGGCATTGGGAAGGAGAAGGGGAAGGAAAGAGGAAGGGGGTGCTGGAGGGGTGGTGTAGAGATGCTTAGGGAAGCCAGGTAGGGTGCAGGTTTGTTGTTCCCCAGATTTGACCAAGAGAAGAGGGAGGAAGAAAGAAGGGAGTGATGACAAACATTGTAATACCCATCATGGCCGGCTCCTAATCTCCCATGAAGGTCGAGTGACCAATATGATCAAGCATGGGGAAGTTGTTCGGTGGTTTCATGTCATGGAGTGATGCTCAAATAAATTAGAGAGGGAGAGAGAACAAGGAGGAGCTAATGCATGGAGAGATGGCATGGCATGGCCGGCCACTTCCCTAGTGCCATGCAAAGGTGGTTCACCACTTGATCACATGGACAAGATAGGTCAAATAGTTTTGTTTGGATGGTCATCAAAAAGGAGGGTGTGGTGAAGACTAGAAAGAATGTTAGGAGAAAAAGGGATGGAAGTGGGCATTAATGCCATAGTTGATCAAATGAACAACTAATAAGGTTATGGGTAGGTAGATGGAGGTGATTTGATGCTATATGGATCATAGAGGTGCAACTAATATTTCAAAAGTTTCCATTTAACTTTGAGTTCATCGTGTAGGTAGTTGAATCTACTCAATTGTCTAAGGAGAAATGGAGAGGAATTCAATTGAAAAGTAATTGAAATAAAAAGAGGAGCTAAAAAGAAAATAGGTCTTTAAAAAAAGCTCTACTCACTTTGTTAAACAAGGTAGATTTTCTTTAAATAAAACAAATAGAATCAAGAGAATAATTATATAGAAATTATTTTTGGGTGGAAATAAGGTGATATGGTATACCACACCCATTTCCCATTTTTATTTGAGAAAATCATTTGGAAAACTTTGATAACACTAGAAGTGGCTTTGTAGTGAAAATTGGAGAAGAAACTTAAATAGGATTTCTGGTAAATAAAAATATTTACGAAGAAGTGATCTCAAGGGTAGAGTGTGGCTACATAATGTAACTACAATCTTTACTCTTGGTTTTGGTGGAGATTAAACTTGGAATAAGGATATACAAAAGATAAGAGAGGAGAAAGTGATCTAGTGCTGAAATAATGGATAGGGTGCAAGATCAAGTGAAAATAAGAATTGTAAGGGTTGCATGGGACATGCACGACGTGGAAGTTGTAGAGGGTGTTTCATAGATGAGATCCATACATTAAGATTACCAATAACAGTTGCTGGTGCTTAAGAAACAACTACCAAAGTTTGAACATTTTAAGCCTGCCAAATCAGATTGTTGACTTGGCTTCAAAGCCATCAAGGACAAGTGGGTAAGAGAGATGGATGTATTAAGGGGTAGATGATTCCAAGTTTTAAATTCAAGGGTGATTTTACCACTAGAGGTGTTGTTCTTTGAGGTAACTCAAGACAGAACTCAACAAACAGAACATGACAATTCATCTACCAACAGATCAAAACAATTCATTATAACAAACAGATCAAGGCAATTCATCTAATTAGTCTTTAGAAAAAAGTTTTTGTTCCCCCTGATTTTTGCAATATGGACAACTAATCAAGGTTGCAAAAGTTGGGGTGTGACAGATCTTCCACCCTTAAAATAATCTCGTCCCGAGATTACTAAGCGTAGAACTAGAGGGGTTGTAAAGTTTAACTAAAGTTAGATTCCATTCTTCTGTAGATGTGCCATTGTTGAGAAGGTCGTTGCTCCATCTTCTGGGAGACATGAGGGATTCCTGCCGATGGCGAGCTTCGTGAAGAGGTTGATTACTCCATGTAGGTGTTAGATCTGTAACTTCTAAACGATCCTAGCGGGGGTTCAAGATTATGGGAGAGTTAGTGCACTCCAGCGGTGCTTTAGCAGGGTTGAAAACCTTTTATAGTTAACTTTAAATTTTAGTGGAAGACGAAGTCTTCCACCCTTAAAAATTTTCATCGTGCTTTTTGGAAAAACTAAGAGCTTCTGCCTTGTAGTCCTTTTTGGGGCTTCTGAAGAAGTCGTCGATCTTCCGTAATCAGTTGAAGAATCTTCAGGAGGCGATGTGTAGTCCACGACTTCAAGAGGCACTCACGGTGTTTACTAGACCATATAACGCGCGGTAAGTTAGTAAGTTGATGAAGCGCCTGGTTGTTGTCCATATGAAGCATCATCAAAGGTCGTCGGAGACAATCTTCAGCTTGAGGGTCGGTGCTGACTTTTACTAGTTAAGAAGTGAGCGGTTAAATTACACCTATTCTTGAGTCTTGAGGTATCTTCATGAGCTTCACTTGATGAGGACCAGATGAACCACATGATGTAGCTTGGCTTTGATGCTATTGTCCTCTCAGCTTGTTAGACGGTGTGTTAGAGGGTAGTTTCAAAAAGTTATACATGAAGTTAGCGCGATTATACTCCAAGGTTAGACAAAGTTAGTATTATATCGACGAGGTTGGTGAGGTGAAAACATATTAGGGAGGCTTTCTAAGCTAGGTTATCACACCAAGAGTGTTTTTCAAACTGAAACACCAACACAATCATACACACAACAAACAGATAAAAACACTCAAGGCAGCACACTAGGAAACAACAAGCAATCATCACACCAGACAAGGCACTCTAAGCATCTAGGGATGCCTAATACGCAGGGGTAGCTCAATCAAAGCGATTGAGTTTGTCCTATCCATCCTATTGGTTTGGGGCTGGTCACTTATGTTGGCGTCTTCAGCTTGTTGACATCGTCTTCAACAAGGATTCTCGAAGCAGAGGGTGGTGATGCGGCCTGGTGTTGAGTCGTCGATGTTGAGGTAGAGGATAAACCGTGTAGTCTTCTTTCTCAACATCCCGAGGACGTGAGGTCTTCGAAGGGGTAGCTGTTGAGGTGCTCCTGAAGCCGAGATATTCTCGTGGCTGGCCTAAAAATTACTAGTCAAGAATTGAGTACTCGATCCCTGGCGACTGCAAAAGTGCAAGTCCACGGAGGAACAAGGTCGGCTCCTTGACATACTTTGGTGACAACCAAAGACATGATCTTATTATTCTTTTATGTGCACACTAAGTCGGCCTCCAATCTTCAATAGCTGTCGTTGGAGATTCATGAGTCTTCCTGAGGGATTGATGTATCTTTGAGTTCGAGTCTCCGGTCTGAGTTGGGTACATCGTCCAATATGTAGGTTTGAAGTGGATGAGACAATAGAGTAAGAATTTTCAAACACTCTATAAAGAGGAGAGATAAGAATTTAGAAGTTTTGAAGAAACAAGAGGAGTAGAAGCTATGCTTCCGACTAAAGAAAGAATTTGTTTCGTAAATAGTTTTTCCCAAGTATTTGTTTCCTAACTAACGTCCATGCTAACTAAGGTCTCCTACAGTCAGGATAGCTCTGATACCAGCTCGTGGGGACCCCGGACTAGCTGTCCGAAATACCCTGTTATGTATACAGTTCACGTTCCCATGATCAGTGTGTCGTGAACACATAACCGAACTGATATCAAATTACATCATCCTTTACAAAACGGAATAAGAAAATTACAATAAGGTCACATGACCCATCTATACAAGATAGCCTCGAAGGGACCTAATCTAATCATCAGAGTACCAGAATCACTTCAGCAGCGTAGAGCCCAAGTCATCTGCCTTAACCCTACAGGCAACTGACTGGGAAGACGTTCCTAGCTCGCATAGACGTCGTCAACTCCTTCTTCATCTGTCGAAGTCCTCCAGGTCTGGCCAAGTAAATAGCCAGGGACAAAGCCGTGAGTACATTTGAGTTGTACTCGCAAACCATCAAGAAGGTGATAACAATTCTAACTAAAGAAGACAAGAGAGGAAGAATAGTTTCTCTGGTGGATATAGCATGTGAAAGAGAATCAGTTTCTCTTGTGGATATAGCCTCCCACATCGCAGTTGAAGGGGACACTAAGAAAGTCCTATGACATCTCTATATCTTTGTTAAAGCAGAGTTCCTCTACATGAAACACTAGGAAGGGTCACCCTCTTTTGTTTCATTTTCCTCGACCATCTCCACATGGTCGGCACACCATCTTTCCCGTACCCTTCCGGTCCTTCCAACACACATTTCCTTTGGAAATCATTTTCAAAACCAAAACTCGACACAGCTCTGTAACGGCCATCCCAACCGTCCATGACCGCGGACGCGGCTATTCGAATAGTTTTGACTCTGCGAGTTTGCACACTTTCACCACAACTATCCGGATACCTATCGTGTGGGCATCATCCCCGCATAACGACATATGCCACGACGGATACCCGGACATAACCTTTCGCCCATTCGACTTAACACGAGGTCCTACCCTATGGAGTATGTACCTCCCCGGCACCGTGGCAGCTCACCTCCTCTAGAGCGTGGCTCCACCGCCAAGCCGGGAGACCCATAGTGTCTTCCGGACGGGTCAGCCCCGAAGGCCTCCCGTTATACTATTGTCCCAACCTCGACAACCCGGACTCGGGGGTAACCGTACCCTTGTATAGTTGTGCGGTGCCTCATGCTAAGAAGAACAAACGTCAAGTTAAGCCCCGTGCCCACGTTGGAGTAGCTATGGTTGCGCTGTGTAATTGTTCCGGCGAATACAAAGAACCATGTGTCGTTTTTCTCAAAACCCAAGTCACACACACATTCCTTTTCTCAAACATCTTTGACAAGATCCTTTTTTCCTTCATAAACCATACACTTGGGTAAGGTTATCTCACCCAAGGTTTTCATAAACATTTACAACAAGGTAAACCTTGAGGGGTTCCCAACCTAAAGTTTTATGTAAGAGCTAAGATACATTGATGGCACGATGCTAGCCATCATACCACTAAGGAGATGATAATTGAGGTGTCAAGGAGAGCATACATACTTAGAATAAGCATGCATAGGGACAACATAAGTAGGATGATTCAACAAGGGTCATGATGTTAATCATCATACCGCTAAGAAGATGATAATATAGATAGTCAAGGGGGCATACATGCTCAGGGTGTGCATGCATAAGATCAACAAGGGGTTCAACATACTCGAGAGTAAGTATGCGAGAACATCAACAAGGGGTTCAAGAAGGGTGTCAAGAGGTCGACACACACAAGATAAGTGGGCATACCCATCACATTTAGAGGGTACACCAAGATCATGGTGTTGACAACCACCATTTACAAAAAGGGGTTTGTCGGCGAGGTGCCAAAGAGAGTAAACATGCTCACGGTAAGCATGCTCCAACAACAAAAGTAGAAATCACACAAGATAGATCGAGAGACAATAATAATAACAAAGTAACCACAACATGTGATTCAATACTCAGAGATCAAGAGATGGCTTGCCTTGGCTTATTTGTCCCTGGGCTTCTTCAACTCCATTAATATAAGAATCCCAACAATATAAATAAAATCCTCGTCCGATCCACTTCTTCGTCTTCTCCGTAATTGTTCGCATCTATCGCCGGAAAATATAAAAGGAACACAATCAACACATTGCACTAATAAAACAAACAAGCAACAATCAGAAACTAACCACTCAACTAAGGGCTATCATGTTAAGGACTTATAGATATTTCAAAACAACTTTATAAAGGAAAACCCATTTATTTTACTTGATAAAAGCATGAAAGCTTCACAAATGAGCAATTGCCTCTATGGTCACCACCAAGGCATGAATTTAAACATCCCCTGGTAGGTAACACTATCAAGAAGACAAGTGCAAAGCTTTTGGCCTCAAAACATTCATCTTTTATTTTCAAACATTTTTGAAGAGGTAGAAATTATTTATCTCTTTTATTTTGTTTGCACAAATACTACCCAATACTAGGAAGTAAACAATATGCCACACCATTTTGAAAACTTAAGCAAAACAATAGATCTTGGTTTAATCTTGGGGGGTTTTGTTTGGCAAGAATAAAACATAGGTTGGCTACTTTTAAAACAAAGTGATGACAAGGGTTTGAATAACTCAAAGAGATTTCAAATCATCATTGCATGTGACACATATACACTTGCAAACAGAGACAAAAATTTCATTAACAGAGACTAACAGTATTTTTCCTAGATGGCCAGTAACAAAACAAAGTCAACACAATTGGATTCATCCAAAAATATTAATCCTACAATTTTTAAAATTACAAACACTAAACATAATGCAGTGATCATGTTTAATGCACTAAAATTCGTACAAAAATCCTAAAAATATGAGGCCAGTGGCATTGGAAAGGTAATTGAATTTCTGATCTAATGCAATTTGTTCCATTTGATTTTAGTTTTTATAACCGAAGTTATTAGCATTTGAGTGCTACTGGTTTTTGAACTAAAAGCAGAAATTTCAAATTTTAAAAGGGGCGGGAAAGCCTGGGCCGTGCGGGGGTGGGGGTCTTGGGCCGGCCCAGGAGGGATTTCCAGGTGGGGGAAAAAAAAGAAGAAAAAAAAGAAAGGGAGGGGAGAGGGGCCCGGGGCGGGGCCCAGCATGCATGGGCCGACGTGGCTAAGTGGCCACGCATGCACGATCGGATCGGGAGGGTCCTCGTCTCCCTCCCGCGATACGCACGCACGCGGCAGAGAAGATGGCGGCCAGGGGGCTTACCGGCGCAGGCGGCTGTCGGCGGCGAGGCTCTGGCGGAGCAGCGGTGGGTCGGGGGCGTGTCCAGGCGCGCTCGGCGCCTTCCTCTCTTCCTGCGGGGGTTCCTCCTGAGGACTCCTTGCTTGCAGCAGCTCCCGGTCATGGACGACGGCGACGTCTCTCCGGTGACCCTGGCAGCGAAGATGAGTTGGTTAGGATCAGCAGGGCCTGGTGAGCGTCGTGGTAGGGAAGGTAAGGAAGAAAGGGGCCGGGCGACGTCCCCGTCACCCGTCACCACCACGGTGATGGCCATGCCGGCGTGCAGCGGCGTCCTCGTTGAGCAGCAGCCAGAGGCATGCTTCGGCACTTCTCTGGGGAGGGTCGGGAGAGAGGAAGGAGTGGTGGGAGTGAGGCAAGGGGCGAGGTTGGGGCCTGCGGCTTTTATAGTCGAGGTCGGGCGCATGGTGGACATGGTGCGGGCGGTGATGGGCGCGCGAGGGTGAGCGCGAATGGGCAGCTGGGTGGGGGCATCATGAAAGGCATCCAGAGTAGGATCTAGGGCAGCTGAAAACCCGGGGATACGCATGCTGCACAGGTCACAGCGGGGTGGTCTCCGAGGCTGCCCGCAGGTGTTCGATGGCGTGCGCGAAACCGTGGGTGAAGAAGAGTGGCTTGTCGCCATTGCATTGCTGTCCTGGCACTATGCCATTGTAGGATACGGCTTGGTGTGGTCAATGAAGCACTGCTGCCCTGGGAACGCGAGAGCATGCTTAGATGGGGTGATCATCGAGGTGGCGAGCTCGTCCGAGCCAGTAGGAGAGGAGGCTTTGCCTCGGGAGCATGCGCGGTGGATAGTGGGGAGATAGGGTGTCTTCATGGCGCAGCCTCAGACGCTGGGGTACTGGCTGCCGTGCTGATCAAGAACGTGGTGACCACACGGTTGGCATGCTCGGGTGAGAGGATGGGAAGCCTTGGGGCTCGGGGGAATAGCACCACACGTCTCCAGGAATCAAGGGAGGGGTGCTAGACAAGGCTAGGGACGCAGAGGTGCAGGTATAGGATCCTTTGTCCAAGGTCTATGCCATTCAATGGCATTGGGAAGGAGAAGGGGAAGGAAAGAGGAAGGGGGTGCTGGAGGGGTGGTGTAGAGATGCTTAGGGAAGCCAGGTAGGGTGCAGGTTTGTTGTTCCCCAGATTTGACCAAGAGAAGAGGGAGGAAGAAAGAAGGGAGTGATGACAAACATTGTAATACCCATCATGGCCGGCTCCTAATCTCCCATGAAGGTCGAGTGACCAATATGATCAAGCATGGGGAAGTTGTTCTGGTGGTTTCATGTCATGGAGTGATGCTCAAATAAATTAGAGAGGGAGAGAGAACAAGGAGGAGGTAATGCATGGAGAGATGGCATGGCATGGCCGGCCACTTCCCTAGTGCCATGCAAAGGTGGTTCACCACTTGATCACATGGACAAGATAGGTCAAATAGTTTTGTTTGGATGGTCATCAAAAAGGAGGGTGTGGTGAAGACTAGAAAGAATGTTAGGAGAAAAAGGGATGGAAGTGGGCATTAATGCCATAGTTGATCAAATGAACAACTAATAAGGTTATGGGTAGGTAGATGGAGGTGATTTGATGCTACATGGATCATAGAGGTGCAACTAATATTTCAAAAGTTTCCATTTAACTTTGAGTTCATCGTGTAGGTAGTTGAATCTTCTCAATTGTGTAAGGAGAAATGGAGAGGAATTCAATTGAAAAGTAATTGAAATAAAAAGAGGAGCTAAATAGAAAATAGGTCTTTAAAAAGCTCTACTCACTTTGTTAAACAAGGTAGATTTTCTTTAAATAAAACAAATAGAATCAAGAGAATAATTATATAGAAATTATTTTTGGGTGGAAATAAGGTGATATGGTATACCACACCCATTTCCCATTTTTATTTGAGAAAATCATTTGGAAAACTTTGATAACACTAGAAGTGGCTTTGTAGTGAAAATTGGAGAAGAATCTTAAATAGGATTTCTGGTAAATAAAAATATTTACGAAGAAGTGATCTCAAGGGTAGAGTGTGGCTACATAATGTAACTACAATCTTCACTCTTGGTTTTGGTGGAGATTAAACTTGGAATAAGGATATACAAAAGATAAGAGAGGAGAAAGTGATCTAGTGCTGAAATAGTGGATAGGGTGCAAGATCAAGTGAAAATAAGAATTGTAAGGGTTGCATGGGACATGCACGACGTGGAAGTTGTAGAGGGTGTTGCATAGATGAGATCCATACATTGAGATTACCAATAACGATTGCTTGGTGCTTAAGAAACAACTACCAAAGTTTGAACATTTTAAGCCTGCCAAATCAGATTGTTGACTTGGCTTCAAAGCCATCAAGGACAAGTGGGTAAGAGAGATGGATGTATTAAGGGGTAGATGATTCCAAGTTTTAAATTCAAGGGTGATTTTACCACTAGAGGTGTTGTTCTTTGAGGTAACTCAAGACAGAACTCAACAAACAGAACATGACAATTCATCTACCAACAGATCAAAACAATTCATTATAACAAACAGATCAAGGCAATTCATCTAATTAGTCTTTAGAAAAAAGTTTTTTGTTCCCCCTGATTTTTGCAATATGGACAACTAATCAAGGTTGCAAAAGTTGGGGTGTGACACGTGCCACCTGACCTATACCTGGTCAGGAAGGTGTTGGATGATGCCTCGCTTAGTTTCCTGCATGGCATACACGTAAACGTTAAATACGAGCCTCGATCGGCTCTTCAGGTTATCCTGTGAATCGGCTCAAGGAGCCGATCCACCCATGATTCGTACAAGGTGTCCGAATATATGGTGGTCCTGCTTGATCAAGATAAAGTTAAAACGATCTACGACGATTTAGGGTTTTCACAGCATAATCGGATCATCCTACTCACGATTGGGCCTCGCGCTCGCGTACGGTGACCGTAAGCCGATCCTAGACAGGGCCTAAAAACCAACACGAGGTTGATCCCCGGAACGTCCTGTCTAGGGCTAGCGAACTCCACCCTACACGCCGCTGGATCCTCCAACCCTTTGTAAGGCCTAACTATTGCGGATGTTAAACTAATCCTTGATGAACAAGGAGCAACCGTAACGGATCGGATCTACTAAACTATGATCAAGCGGGGTGCCGCCCCTACACCTAAGATAGGTATAAGGGCGGCTAGATGTATAAGGGTTGCACTACGACGAGCATATGATACGAAGAACAATGCTAACCCTAACACATCTAAGATAACTACGTTGCTCGCCATCAAAAAGGCTTCGAGCACGAGCAACGCATGAACAACGAGATAGGCTTGTGCTGCCTAGATCGCAAGATGCGATCTAGGCAGCATGGTGCTTACCGGAGAAACCCTCGAGACGAAGGAGTTGGCGATGCGCCGAGATTTGTTTGTGTTGAACGTTGGTTGTTGTTTATTTCATAAACCCTAGATACATATTTATAGTCCAAGGGACTTTCTAATTCGGGCGTGCACCTAACCGTGCACGGGTAAAACTCTAACTCCTAATCGACACATAACCTAATATGTTACAGATACAAGGGCAAACTAGCCCAAACTTTGCATGTAAGGCCGATTCACGTATTTCTTCTATATATATATATTCTTCAAGTCCATCTTGATCGCGGCCCACCTCTGACTCGGTCAAATTCTGGTGATAACACATGCCCCCCTGGTTTTGGAAATGTCATTTCCAAAATCATTACGCTTTCCTTTCGTCGGGTCATGTCGTGGCGGAGCGTAACTGCCGCGAGAATCTTCCATCATTACGCCTCGCCTCCCGGGCTTCTCCGTACGAATTGACAATTTCGGCATCACGTCCTCGAGAACCGTCATGGCATTAAATCTCCACTACACTCCTTTTATTTATCTGTGCCAAACGGTTCACCACTCCATCCCCTTGCTCTGCTCTGTCCACCAACGCCAAAAAACCCTCTTACCGTGCAGCCATGTCTTCCTCTTCCTCCTCCGCTTCAGGCCTCCCCCTCCAATCGTCGCCGAAGAACAAGGAAGAGGACGACCTCCACTCCGGGGCGAACCCCATCTCCTCTGACAAGGAGAAGAAAGAAGGAGAAGCAGAGAAGACCAAGGCCTCCCCCCCGCCGAGGCTCCCGTCGAAGAAGCGCTCCCGCATGTGGGCGGACAGCGAGGACGACGATGACGACGAGGAAGGAGAAGATGAGGAGGAGGAAGATGATTCCTCCTCCTCCGCTGGGTATCCTCCAACGAAGCACTTCCGCAGCTGGGCGGATAGCGAGGATGATGATGATGACGAGGAGGAGGAGGAAGCCCCAGCCGACGGCTGGGGCAGCAGCGGCGAGGACTTCTCCGGCAGTAGCGCCGATGGCGACGCCGACGACGACGCTAGCGAGGAGTAGTTATGTAGGATCGGTAGTCCCTTGAGCAATCGGCTCTTCTTTTGTTCTTCTTTTGAGCGATCGGCTCTTCATTGTAAGAAATCCCAATATTAATGAAGAATTTCCCTTAACTTGATTTCGCCGATTTCTTTCATGCTGATTTAGCCAATTTTTCCTCATCTGACTTTGTCGACTGTTGGCCTAATCCATGCTTAATGACTGATGGCAACGCATCGGTTTCTCACGATAATCGCGAGACGAGCCAATTCGGTCATCCCTCCAAGCTAGCCAGCTCTGCCGATGACGATGGCACAGCCGATCTTAGTAGGCTGGCGACTTGATCTTGAGCAGGCGTCTTTAACAGAGCCCTGGAACTGTCTTGGATGCTCAAACTGATGACTCCGTAACAAAAACACCACTCTCCAGACCAGTTGCGATGTAGGGCTAGCCGATTCCAACCAAATCGGCTCCCCATAGCAAGGATCTTTAGGGCGAGCTGCCCCCGAGCCTTAATCAAGGCGAATCAGCCAAATGTGCCGTCATTGGCCTCAAATCATGACGTAGCCAGCCGATTTTAACAACATCGGCTCCCCAGAGCAGAGAACCTTCAGGGTGAGCTGCCCCCCGAGCTTCTTCAGTCTACTTCTTGCGCCTTGCTGGTCAGATCGGCTCCTTTCCTTTGGTGGATCTGATGCAATCCATCCTTAACCTGATCCGGATCCGCACGTCCATGCTGCTCTTGGCATTGGCATTGGTCCATCGAGTCTCTCTTCGTGGCCCACTTCCTGCTCCATCGAATCACCTCTTGAGTTGATGGCCATGCATCCTTAACCTTAAGACGATGTCTGCTGCATCGGCTGTGCTTAAAATTTTTTGAATTTTTTACGGCCGATTTATGTATCGGCCCCCATACCTCAATACCCATCATCAAAGAATATCTTGGGCTGCTGGGTACTTGCAAGACATTCCTACTGCATATCTTCGTGTTTCATCCACCTAGGTGCCCCCCGAGCCGATTCTGTCAAGAGAATTGATGGTATCGGCTCTTCAGGTATCCCCTGTTGGATTAAATGCTGAACCCAGGCAGAATGGATGGTGAGGATAATTTTGGCCGATTGCTGGAATCGGCCTCCACGGTGCTTGTTCGATGAAGGTTTTGTAATGTCCCTCCATAAATTTTTGGGGCCGATCACAAGGATCAGCCTCGCCACGTTTGCTCATTGATTTGCTCCAGCTACATGGTTAGGCCGATGGATAAAACCAGCCCAATCTCCGACTTTATCATGGTGGTGCGCTTGTCGTCGTCCACCTCGAGTGCATCGTGTAATCGTGGAGCACTAAGCTTCGTCGGAAGGACGAGCACCATGTTTGTGCCAGCCGATGTTTCATCATTGGCTTTCCTTTGCTTGGGGCGCCACTCCATTTTTCGTGGACGACCCTCTTCATCTAGGGTTCGCTGAACTTTCGCAGCCAGATCAGGTCGTGCCTTCCTCAGTGTATGCAAGTATAGCCTTTCGGCTTCCTCCAGGCCGCGCAATCGCTAAACCCTGCGCTTTGGGAACGGCTGAGCCCATCGGGGCACCACCTTGGCCGGTGGTACTGTCTTCTTCTTCCCCCTCGCCTTCGAATCCTCGAGATCTTCTAACCGAGGGGACTCGAGCACGTTTGCTTTGTGGCGGGAGAGGCCCTAGGCGCTTGAACACGGACACGTTGGCTGTCTCCTTCTTCTTCTGGTTGCATTCTGGGAAATTGCCGATTGTGGGCAATCGGCTCATTCCTGAATCCCAGGAGTGTCTGAAGAAGGGGCAGTCCCAGTGCCTATCCACGTCGTCTTGCTCCCTCGACTTTTCTTTGGCGTGGCGCTCGTATCGCTCCTCGTCGTGATCATGCCGACGACGTCTACTGTCGTCCCTAGCCAGACGATCTTCATCATCATCGTCGTTGTATCGCTGCGTTGGTCATACTGGCTCACATACTTGTTGAGGAGGTGATCAGAGAGAGGTCGCTGATATCTTATGTTTTTCACTTCTCCCTCTGTGACGTAGCGCTTGCCGTCTTGGCGGAGCCGATCGCGTGGAGCGGCTTCCTCTGTATCTTTGCTATGAGAGCAGCTGCCCTCATCTCCGTCCTTACCAGAGTGGTTCCCAAGCCCTACCATGTTGATATTGCACGAGAGATTTGGCTGGCACCCTCCATGGTAAGTATAATCCACCACATTAACGACGTATGCCGGTGAACTCGGCACTTCCGGTGCTGCTGATGCGCATGGCAACGGTGGACGGGACTGGAGTGGCACCTCTCCTTGACAGGTCCCGCGAGCTGGTCTTGGCTGATGGCTCATAACTTCCTGGATCACGCGCAGAGCGACACGCTCCAAAGTGTTTACCAGGCTCTCAGAGTGGCGGTGCAGCGAATGAGCCACCATGAAGCTGATCTCCTGACGCAGCGACCTGGTACGTTCTTCGGACGGGGTGGAAAGGTCCACTCCATCGAGTGCGCCTTCAGGTGAGAACCCCTTCCACCGACGCCATGGGAGCGGGTTACGTGGAAAGAGCCGATGAGTTCGGCTTCGAGGACCGCCTTGATCTCGTCATGCTTCTTCTTGAGCTCGTCGGTCAGATCCTCATACTTGACCGGAGTGCTTTCCGCCATCTCGGATGTAGATGGCGATGCGGTGGATGTCGAAGATTGTCCCACCGGCGTGCCGGAATGTGTTGGCGTCGAAACCCACCGGCGGGCGGTGGATCGGCAACACGGTAGAGCCGGGAACAACTAGGACTGCGGCTGGCCCCGGTCCCTCGGAGCGACGGCCCGCAAAGCCTCCCGGTCACACGTCCGATGCTATCGCAAGGGCGTGCCACCTGACCTATACACAGTCGGGAAGGTGTTGGATGATGCCTCGCTTAGTTTCTGCATGGCATACACGTAAACGTTAAATACGAGCCTCGATCGGCTCTTCGAGTTATCTCGTGAATCGGCTCAAGGAGCCGATCCACCCATGATTCGTACAAGGTGTCCGAATATATGGTGGTCCTGCTTGATCAAGATAAAGTTAAAATGATCTACGACGATTTAGGGTTTTCACCACATAATCGGATCATCCTACTCACGATTGGGCCTCGCGCTCGCGTACGGTGACCGTAAGCCGATCCTAGACAGGGCCTAAAAACCAACATGAGGTTGATCCCCGGAACGTCCTGTCTAGGGCTAGCGAACTCCACCCTACACGCCGCTGGATCCTCCAACCCTTTGTAAGGCCTAACTATTGCGGATGTTAAACTAATCCTTGATGAACAAGGAGCAACCGTAACGGATCGGATCTACTAAACTATGATCAAGCGGGGTGCCGCCCCTACACCTAAGATAGGTATAAGGGCGGCTAGATGTATAAGGGTTGCACTACGACGAGCATATGATACGAAGAACAATGCTAACCCTAACACATCTAAGATAACTACGTTGCTCGCCATCAAAAAGTCTTCGAGCACGAGCAACGCATGAACAACGAGATAGGCTTGTGCTGCCTAGATCGCAAGATGCGATCTAGGCAGCATGGTGCTTACCGGAGAAACCCTCGAGACGAAGGAGTTGGCGATGCGCCGAGATTTGTTTGTGTTGAACGTTGGTTGTTGTTTATTTCATAAACCCTAGATACATATTTATAGTCCAAGGGACTTGTCTAATTCGGGCGTGCACCTAACCGTGCACGGGTAAAACTCTAACTCCTAATCGACACATAACCTAATATGTTACAGATACAAGGGCAAACTAGCCCAAACTTTGCATGTAAGGCCGATTCACGTATTTCTTCTATATATATATATTCTTCAAGTCCATCTTGATCGCGGCCCACCTCTGACTCGGTCAAATTCTGGTGATAACAACTGCAAGGACAAAATACGGAGTATTGCGTTGAATGCAACGTTGCTGATCCGGTAGAAAGACTTGGCATGGAGTAACTTCACGGTGAAGGAAAATCTTGACAATGTACCCCCATCGCTAGCTGCGCGCTTGGCCTCCTCTATCAAATCAGCAAAGATGGTGTCCTGTCCACGACCTTGCGGTTATGAGTTGTACAAATCAGAAAACAGATCATGAATTCTATCATCTTCGTAGCCATCCTCCTCTTCCAAACCAAAATAGTGTGCCTCTGCATCACCTCCACCAAGATTGTGTGCCCCTGCATCACATCCATGCTCAGCTTCAGGTTCACCTCCATGTCGAGCTTCATGTGCAGGCTGCAATGGTTCTCCATGGTGGATCCATCTTTCATACGTGCTTGTCATCCCATAAATAAGCAAACGAGCCTCTACTCTTTCTAGACATTGTGTCTCCCGGTTAAGACATCAACGGCATGGGCAAAGCTCGTAAGCATCTGTTATCACCAGAATTTGACCGAGTCAGAGGTGGGCCGCGATCAAGATGGGCTTGAAGAATATATATAGAAGAAATACGTGAATCGGCCTTACATGCAAAGTTTGGGCTAGTTTGCCCGTGTATCTGTACCATAGTAGGATACGTGTCGGTTAGGAGTTAGAGTTTTACCCGTGCACGGTTAGGTGCACGTCTGAATTAGAAAGTCTCCTGGACTATAAATATGTATCTAGGGTTTATGGAATAAACAACAACCAACGTTCAACACAATCAATCTCGGCGCATCGCCAACTCCTTCGTCTCGAGGGTTTCTCCGGTAAGCACCATGCTGCCTAGATCGCATCTTGCGATCTAGGCAGCATAAGCTTATTACGTTGTTCATGCGTTGCTCGTGCTTGAAGCCTTTTTGATGGCGAGCAACGTAGTTATCTTAGATGCGTTAGGGTTAGCATTGTTCTTCGTATCATATCGTCGTCGTAGTGCAACCCTTATACATCTAGCCGCCCTTACACCTATTCTTAGGTGTAGGGGCAGCACCCCGCTTGATCATTGTTTAGTAGATCCGATCCGTTACGGTTGCTCCTTGTTCTTCAAGGATTAGTTTAATATCCGCAATAGTTAGGCCTTACAAAGGGTTGGAGGATCCAGCGGCGTGTAGGGTGTAGTTTGCTAGCCCTAGACAGGATGTTCCGGGGATCAACCTCGTGTTGGTTTTTAGGCCCTGTCTAGGATCGGCTTACGATCACCGTACGCAAGCGCGAGGCCCAATCGTGAGTAGGATGATCCGATTATGCGGTGAAAACCCTAAATCATCGTAGATCGCTTTAACTTTATCTTGATCAAGCAGGATAACCTGAGAGCCGATCGAGGCTCGTATTTAACGTTTACGTGTATGCCATGCAGGAAACTAAGCGAGGCATCATCCAACACCTTCCTGGCCAGGTATAGGTCAGGTGGCACGCCCTTGCGACAGCATCGGACGTGTGACCGAAGGCTTTGCGGGCCGTCGCTCCGAGGGACCGGGGCCAGCCGCAGCCCTAGTTGTTCCCGGCTCTACGGTGTTGCCAGTCGCTGCCCGCCGGTGGGTTTCTGACCGCAACACATTCTGGCACGCCCGGTGGGACAATCTTCGACATCCACCGCATCGCCATCTACATCCGAGATGGCGGAAAGCACTCCGGTCACGTACGAGGATCTGACTGACGAGATCAAGGCAGTCCTCGAAGCCGACCTCATCGGCTCTTTCCACAGAACCCGCTCCCACGGCATCCACCATTAACATGGTGGAGCGCACTTACCCTGGAGGGTGCCAGCCAAGATCCTCATTTCGACATCAACATGATAGGACTCGGGCACCACCCTGGTAAGGACGAAGACGAGGGCAGCTGCTCTCACAGCGAAGACAAGGAAGAAGCCGTTCCATGCGACCGGCTCCGACACTATGTATGGACAAACGCGGTAATGCCGATCTGTGAGATTGGCCCCAAAGATCTGTGAAGAAACATCGCCAGACCTTCATGGACCTACTAACATAGAGGCCGATTCTAGGAATCGGCCAAAATCATCCTCACCATGCTCTTGGCCTGGGTTCAACGTCGATCTATGGGCAATGGGATGCGTCGGCTGATGCACTGGAAGAAATCCACATTGTTCCTAACAAAGCCGACGTTCACATCGTAGTACCTTGGCTAACCATAGAGCCGATATCAGCAGTTACCTGGCAGAATCGGCTCGGGGGGCACCTAACCATATGAGCATGCGCGACACCATTGAGCATGTGCGGAGGAATGTTGGTGGCCGATAGGGAAAATTGGCCAGTAAAACAAGGTAACAAAAAAAAAGATAAAATCAAATCGGTACATGCAACCAGAGCCGATGCACAGACATTGCCTTCAGAATGTTAAGAAAGCCGATGCACGGCAGTCGACTTTGACAAGTACAGCGAAGCAAGTTTACATGCATCAGTTTACACAAAGAGGCCCTACTGAAGAAAAGCATTAAGGGCGTGAAGAGCATCGGCACGGATTCGATCCACCTCGGCGATCTCGGCCTCGTCGTCCTCGTCTCTCCCCATCACCAGCCTGGCTGCTCAGGGCACGAATTTCAGCCGAGTCGTTCTTCGGATCCGTCTGTGAGACCTTTTGCTTCCTCTTGGGAGCGAGCAATGAGGATTCCTCATCTTGGATAAGTTGTTTGGTCTCCCCGGCCCTCTTTTCAAGGTCCTCCGAGTTCCTTGCGCAAGGTCTCAAGTTTGACACTATGAGTAGAAGCTGGCGGTCTTGGCGTCTAAAGCAGCTTTCTTCTCGTTGAGCCGTTGACATTTGTCTGCAATATCGGCTCT
Organism: Lolium rigidum; assembly: GCF_022539505.1. NCBI lineage: Eukaryota > Viridiplantae > Streptophyta > Magnoliopsida > Poales > Poaceae > Lolium > Lolium rigidum. Next base: position 200,759,401 of record NC_061510.1, on the reverse strand, counting down.
CAACGGGAGTTGGGCGCGGCGAAGAGTAATCCTTTGACGAGCCGACTGCACCCTTGACCTGAAAACTGACAAAGTCACTGCCGGCCAAAGCTTAACTTGCAGCGTCACTGGGAGGCGGGGCTGGATGCCCTCGAGAATGCCCTTGATTGCCTCGGGGTTCTCGACCAGGGTTTCGACCAAGGAGGAGAGCAAAACTTTGAGACGCTGGAGCGGGCCATCGACCGTGCTAGGGTCTGGCTCTTCACCTGCTTTGGAAACAGCTGGCTCGATGGAGTCGGGGTCGAACGTCAGCAAGCTTGAAGGATCACACCCCTGACAGACGAGCAAGAGCAGCATGAGCATGCGACAAAGGAAAAGAGTAGGCCCGAGAGAGTGGAGCTTACCTCTCCCAAGAAAGGAAGGGAAGCCGAGGTGGTGACAATCGGCTTTGCGGTAGTCTGGGCCAGGTTAGCCACTTGGTCAGTCACGCTTGGCGAGTTGGATAGGCCAAGGGCAGCGGATGGCATCGGCACCTCTTCAACGTCCCCGCTAGAAGTCCCATTAGTCTGCAAGGGAAATGGTGAAGCAATCCAGTTAGTAACAAGACGATGTGGAACACGAGCCGTTGAGGTAATTACATTTGAAACTTCTTGGCTCGGCGAGGAGACTTGTGGGCTCGTGCGAGCCCTTTTGACGCATCGACGCTTCATGCGTGACCTCGTTTGGATCGGAGCTCGAAGGACAGCGAGGCTCGGGAGTCGACCTTTTCCTAGAAGCCGACGTTGGCGAGTCCGTCCGGCTCGTGTGGTGGATCTTTACGTATCGCTCGGGGAGGAGTCCCTTGGGCTGGATCGTGCTCCCTCGCTGGAGTTCTCTTCAGTGGAAGTCTGAAAGAAGAGGTACAACCATGTTACAAAGGTTGGGAAAGCAAATGTGTTCGATCAAGACGCGGATCAACTTACGTGCAAGCTTTCCTGGGCAGGAGCTTTGCGCTTCAGGGTCTTCACGACGGCCACCTTCCTCACCTGCCGTCCTCGCCTGAGTCGAGGCTCGGGGGGCAACTGGCCCCGAAGATGCTTTACTCTTGGGAGCCGATTTCGGTGAAATCGTCTGGCTCTGCATTATGACTTTCTTCAGAGGTGGCGAGCTCTGGCAGAAGAGAACCACTGGGGCTGGAGGTAGGAATACGAAGGGGGAGCCATCGGCTTGTGTGGGAGCTGGGCCATCTTTTTGCTGCCAGGAGATGGAGTCAGGTCACAGACAATCACCATAAGCAGTTACAAGAAATGTTCGAGAGATGGTACCTGGTCTGCGGGGATGTCATACTCGGCATCAAGTTGTCTCAACAGCGGTCCTAAAGCCCTTCGGAAGACATGGGTCTTCCACATGGACCACCAAATCTCGAAACCGTCGGTAGTGAAGGAGAAACGGAGGTCGTGGGGGATTGGAATGGCCAAAGCATCAAAGAAGGTATAACACCTTTGGCCAGTAAGGATGTCAGGCAGTTCAGCTCTGCTTGCTGTCAGGTGGTGTAAGAAGAAGTGTGGAGGCACCTGCCCAAGACCGAGCTGTCGGGCTGCCACTACCGGTTGATAACACTCATAACCAGGCTTGATGATCCGGTTCGAGGTACTCATGCCGACAGGGAGGAAGCAAGGACGAATCATGATGGAATACAGATGTTGGGTGCTATCGTCATCGGCAAAGTTATCCAATCGAAAGGTGACTCGATTTTCAAAATTCTCCGGTTCAGTATAAGGAAAGAACAGGGGGTTGTCCAAACCTTGGAAGAAGATCTTGAACCACCCTGCTGCTTCCTTAGGGATCAACTCTGCTTGCACAGGAGACCATACAAGGCTTGGCCATAGCTGGTGCATCGAATATCCTTTCCATTAGCATCTGGAAAGGTGCAGGAGGTCAAAGGTGGGAAGTCTGGGATCTGGTTCTGAAAGTATAGCTGCGCCCATAACTGAATAAACCACCAGGGACCGCCAGGTTTAACTGTCTTTTGAGAGAACAGTTTGACGGACATCAGTTGAAGAGATCGATAGACCTCTCCAAGGAACAGCTTGCCTAGGCCAAGATGGGTGCCTTTGGCCAGTTCATAGGCTAGGGAAAGGTAATTCTTGGTAGGGGCAAGTGATGGGCCACAGAATATGAAGTGTTCCAACCAAAAGTTCAGGAAGGCTGTGTGTTCTCTCTCTGTCACAGGGCCTTTTGTCTTCATATAACGATTGAGGTAGGCACCCCAACTGGTACACTCTTTTTTAGAAGAAAGGGTGAAAGGGACTTTCGGCAGTTTGAATGTAGAAGGGCTTGGGGATGCAATGTCTAGGCCTGTGATCATGGCCACATCCAGCAGGGTTGGTGTCATAGGGCCATGGCCAAACATGAAGCAGTTCAGTGCGTCGGACCGAAGTAGCCGATGGTTTTCGGAATATTTTCATTCTTCTCAAGAGGAGACAATGATAATGACAGGGCATCGGCTATCCCTATGGCTTCCCAGGTGGCATAATGGGTTTTGGATACTCTGTTGTACCATGTCACCCATCCCTCAGGGGGATTAGGCCAGGCTCGCAGGCAGTCGGCCCAGGAGGTCAGATCTAAGTTCTAATTCACGAAGGGGATTCTGTTAGCTTCGCATGAAATTAAGAAGGCGGGACTCTCGGAAGAGCGAGGACCGAGGCACATAGAATTTGCGAGAGAAGGGTGTGGCAGCAGGATGTCTGAGACCTAAAATTGATAGTAGAATAGAACATTAATTCAGGTGTTTGCTGTTTACTCCTAACATTGATGCACGTGGCAAGGGGGCTGTTGAGGATTACCTTCAGACCGGAGACCATGGCGTTGGCGTTGGATGATTCCGCCATTGGATGCGGCGAGGAATCGGGACGGCGCGGCTGAGATCTGAGATCCGTAGAGCTGCCGGGCGGCGATTTGGGGATCCGAGTTTCTCGGACGAAGGGCGCGGGTTACCGTTTGGAGGGGCAGTTAGGTTGGCCTTGCTCCCGTTTTATCGTAGAGGCTGATGTGGTACCATCGGCTCTTTTGGGGAGTTCCTGACTCTGGCTATCGGCAGGGTTAAGTGAAGACATTCCTTCATTTTTTAGATTGGTGATAAGGTCAAGGAGGCAAGACGCCATGACATGACCCGGTGAGGGATAAGCATAATGATTTTGGAAATGTCATTTCCAAAACCAGGGGGGGCATGTGTTATCACCAGAATTTGACCGAGTCAGAGGTGGGCCGCGATCAAGATGGGCTTGAAGAATATATATAGAAGAAATACGTGAATCGGCCTTACATGCAAAGTTTGGGCTAGTTTGCCCGTGTATCTGTACCATAGTAGGATACGTGTCGGTTAGGAGTTAGAGTTTTACCCGTGCACGGTTAGGTGCACGTCTGAATTAGAAAGTCTCCTAGACTATAAATATGTATCTAGGGTTTATGGAATAAACAACAACCAACGTTCAACACAATCAATCTCGGCGCATCGCCAACTCCTTCGTCTCGAGGGTTTCTCCCGGTAAGCACCATGCTGCCTAGATCGCATCTTGCGATCTAGGCAGCATAAGCTTATTACGTTGTTCATGCGTTGCTCGTCGTCGAAGCCTTTTGATGGCGAGCAACGTAGTTATCTTAGATGCGTTAGGGTTAGCATTGTTCTTCGTATCATATGCTTGTCGTAGTGCAACCCTTATACATCTAGCCGCCCTTACACCTATTCTTAGGTGTAGGGGCGGCACCCGCTTGATCATTGTTTAGTAGATCCGATCCGTTACGGTTGCTCCTTGTTCTTCAAGGATTAGTTTAATATCCGCAATAGTTAGGCCTTACAAAGGGTTGGAGGATCCAGCGGCGTGTAGGGTGTAGTTTGCTAGCCCTAGACAGGATGTTCCGGGGATCAACCTCGTGTTGGTTTTTAGGCCCTGTCTAGGATCGGCTTACGATCACCGTACGCGAGCGCGAGAGCCCAATCGTGAGTAGGATGATCCGATTATGCGGTGAAAACCCTAAATCGTCGTAGATCGCTTTAACTTTATCTTGATCAAGCGAGGACCACCATATATTCGTACACCTCGTACGAATCATGGGTGGATCGGCTCTTTGAGCCGATTCACGGAGATAACTCGAGAGCCGATCGAGGCTCGTATTTAACGTTTACGTGTATGCCATGCAGGAAACTAAGCGAGGCATCATCCAACACCTTCACGGCCGAGGTATAGGTCGGGTGGCACGCCTTGCGACGACATCGGACGTGTGACCAGAAGGCTTTGCGGGCCGTCGCTCTGAGGGACTGGGGCCAGCCGCAGCCCTAGTTGTTCCCGGCTCTACGGTGTTGCCAGTCGCTGCCCGCCGGTGGGTTTCTGACCGCAACAGCATCATCGGCAAAACTTAAGCGAACAAACTGCATAAAATCGCGCACTCCATTTGTGTGCTCGGTGGAAAGCCTTCTAATTCGTATTGTAATCCAGCGTCTGTCCATCTGCCCATGACCAAAAATGTTGCAATTAGAATTCAATCAATGTCCATATGGAATTCAACCAAGCATACAGCTAGCAACCATAAGGAAAATTATGTGCAATTCTTGCTAGGGAAAGCTAAATGCACATCAGTTCCAGTTTCAAGCAATGACAGTAGTTCAATGATCCAATTTCATACAAAAACTAGTAACAGCAGACATTGGATCCCAAATATTTCGATTTTTTTCATAAGCTGGATTTTGTACAGAAGTTCCAATTTCAAGCAGTGTAGAGCAGTTCCAATTTTGTTCATACAGCAGACTGGCGGCGGAGAAGAACAGATCGAGAAGGGAGAGAGGAAAGGGGTGCGGACCTGGAGATGCGGAGGGGCTCATCGTGGAGAGGGGCTCATCATCGAGAGGGGCTCATGGAGATCCACTGCCCAGGAGGACGCCCACTTGCTTGACCGCAGCGCTTCCGCCGTCGGCCTCCGCCGCCGGCCGCCTCCGCTTCCGCCGGCCACCTCTGCCTCCACCTCCTCGTCGGCGGAGGGATTTTGATTTTTGCTAAGTGACATGCGAGGGATTTCGATTTGGGGGCATCTGGCTGAGCGGGGGATTTTGGCTAGGGTTGGGAGCTGAGCGGGGAATTTTGGAATTATGGCTGAGCGGGGGATTTTGGCTAGGGTTGGGAACTGAGCAGGGGATTTTGGGCTTCTCCGGCCGCCAAAAAAAGAAGTGAAAAAATGTGAGGCCTCGAGACTCGAACCCAGGACCTCTAGATGGGTGGTGGTGCCGGTTAACCGGAAGAGTCTGTGCGAGTGATCTTGTCTATAACTAGACTTCCGATTTACATAGTTTATCTAGGAAAGCTTTTAGAAAAAGAAGAAAGATTAATTTCGCACCAGATGCACCAATAAAAAAAGAGCTAAGGCCTTGAGCTCATTACATAGTACCAAAAGCACATTTCTATAGAGCACCAAAAAAGCATTATTATTGCAGCAAACTATCTAAGCATAACATTTATATGGAGCACCAAAAGAGCATTATTGCAGCAAACTATATAAGCATTACATATATATAGTACCAAAAGAACACATATATATAGCACGGAGTTCAACGCACATTGCATAGACCAAAAGGCCATTAGCAAGATAGTACGAGATAAGATTGGTTCACCGCTCATTACATGAGCACATATATTACATACCAAAAGGACGACATAAGATCATAGTAGCACCAGATCAGTCAGAGAGGTTCAACGCTCATATACTTGAGCTCAAGCACATACATACTACTACTACTTCATTACAATAACCTCCAGCCTGTCGCTAGAAGATCGAGATGAGCTTTCTAACACAACACCTCATACCACCGCAGGAGTGATTGCGGAACCAAAACATGAAAATATCATTCTCATGCATGTTGATCTTCTCCACCATAGCTCTCTAGTTGGTTGTCATCAGTGCACCTGCATTCTTCCATTTTCCCATGATCATCCTCACTTCCACAGCATATCCCTTCTTGAAAGAGACTTGCACATCTGTTATCACCAGATTTTGGCTAAATCAGGAGATGGGCCGCGATCAAGATGGGTTTGGAGAATATACATGGAAGAAATACGTGAATCGGCCTTGTGTACCAAGTTTGGGCTACTTGCCCGTGTATCTGTAACATATTAGATTACGTGTCGGTTAGGGGATAGAGTGTTACCCGTGCACGGTTAGGTGCACGCCTGAATTAGAAAGTCCCTTGGACTATAAATATGTATCTAGGGTTTATGGAATAAACAACAACCAACGTTCAACACAAACAAATCTCGGCGCATCGCCAACTCCTTCGTCTCGAGGGTTTCTCCGGTAAGCACCATGCTGCCTAGATCGCATCTTGCGATCTAGGCAGCACTAAGCCTACCCACGTTGTTCATGCGTTGCTCGTGCTCGAAGCCTTTTGATGGCGAGCAACGTAGTTATCTTAGATGTGTTAGGGTTAGCATTGTTCTTCGTATCATATGCTTGTCGTAGTGCAACCCTTATACATCTAGCCGCCCTTACACCTGTCTTAGGTGTAGGGGCGGCACCCGCTTGATCATAGTTTAGTAGATCCGATCCGTTACGGTTGCTCCTTGTTCATCAAGGATTAGTTTAACATCCGCAATAGTTAGGCCTTACAAAGGGTTGGAGGATCCAGCGGCGTGTAGGGTGGAGTTGGCTAGCCCTAGAGAGGACGTTTCGGGGATCAACCTCGTGTTGGTTTTTAGGCCCTGTCTAGGATCGGCTTACGGTCACCGTACGCGAGCGCGAGGCCCAATCGTGAGTAGGATGATCCGATTATGCGGTGAAAACCCTAAATCGTCGTAGATCGTTTTAACTTTATCTTGATCAAGCAGGACCACCATATATTCGGACACCTTGTACGAATCATGGGTGGATCGGCTCCTTGAGCCGATTCACAGGATAACCTGAAGAGCCGATCGAGGCTCGTATTTAACGTTTACGTGTATGCCATGCGAGGAAACTAAGCGAGGCATCATCCAACACCTTCCCGACCGGGTATAGGTCGGGTGGCACGCCCTTGCGATAGCATCGGACGTGTGACCGAGGAGGCTTTGCGGGCCGTCGCTGCGAGGGCCGGGGCCAGCCGCAGCCCTAGTTGTTCCCGGCTCTACTGTGTTGCCAGTCACTGCCCGCCGGTGGGTTTCTGACGCCAACACATTCTGGCACGCCCGGTGGGACAATCTTCGACATCCACCGCGTCGCCATCTACATCCGAGATGGCGGAAAGCACTCCGGTCAAGTATGAGGATCTGACCGACGAGCTCAAGAAGAAGCATGACGAGATCAAGGCGGTCCTCGAAGCCGAACTCATCGGCTCTTTCCACAGAACCCGCTCCCATGGCGTCAGGTGGAAGGGGTTCTCACCTGAAGGCGCACTCGATGGAGTGGACCTTTCCACCCCGTCCGAAGAACGTACCAGGTCGCTGCGTCAGGAGATCAGCTTCATGGTGGCTCATTCGCTGCACCGCCACTCTGAGAGCCTGGTAAACACTTTCGAGCGTGTCGCTCTGCGCGTGATCCAGGAAGTTATGAGCCATCAGCCAAGACCAGCTCGCGGGACCTGTCAAGGAGAGGTGCCACTCCAGTCCCGTCCACCGTTGTCATGCGCATCAGCAGCACCGGAAGTGCCGAGTTCACCGGCATACGTCGTTAATGTGGTGGAGTATACTTACCATGGAGGGTGCCAGCCAAATCTCTCGTGCAATATCAACATGGTAGGGCTTGGGAACCACTCTGGTAAGGACGGAGATGAGGGCAGCTGCTCTCATAGCAAAGATACGAGAGGAAGCCGCTCCACGCGATCGGCTCCGCCAAGACGGCAAGCGCTACGTCACAGAGGGAGAAGTGAAAAACATAAGATATCAGCGACCTCTCTCTGATCACCTCCTCAACAAGTATGTGAGCCAGTATGACCAACGCCGGCGATACAACGATGATGATGATGAAGATCGTCTGGCTAGGGACGATAGTAGACGTCGTCGGCATGATCACGACGAGGAGCGATACGAGCGCCACGCCAAAGAAAAGTCGAGGGAGCAAGACGACGTGGATAGGCACTGGGACTGCCCCTTCTTCAGACACTGCTGGGATTCAGGAATGAGCCGATTGCCAACAATCGGCAATTGCCCAGAATGTAAACAAAGGAAGAAGGATGCAGCTAACGTGTCCGTGTTCAAGCGTCTAGGGCCTCTCCCGCCTCGGACCAAGCACGCTGAGTCCGCTCGGGTGGAAGGTCTCGAGGAACTGGAGGACGATGATGATAAGTATCATCGGCCAAGGTGGTGCCCTGATGGGCTCAGCCGTTCCCAGAAGCAAAGGGTTCAGCGTCTGCGTGGGTTGGAGGAAGCTGAAAGATTATACCTGCACACGTTGAGGAAGGCACGGCCTGATCCGGCCGCCAAAATTCAGCGAACCCCGGACGAAGAAGGTCGGCCACAAAGAAAAGAGTGGCGCCCCAAGCAAAGGAAAGCCGATGATGAGACATCGGCTGGCACAAACATGGTCTTCATCCTTCCAACGGAGTTTAGCGCTCAAGGATTGTGCGAAGCACTTGTGGCACAATTGGACTGCGGCCCACGGCCGGTCATCTTTGAGAAGCCGCGAGAAAGAAGTTACAGGCATCTGAAGGCCCTGTACTTGCGAGGCTACATCAATGGGCAGCCTGTCAACAAGATGTTGGTAGACACCGGAGCGGCGATTAACATTATGCCATACTCCATGCTACGTCGGTTGGGACGCTCCAGCTCGGATCTGATCAAGACCAATGTAACATCGAGCGATTTCAACGGCCAAGCATCCGACGCACAAGGTGTTCGAATGTGGATCCGACCGTAGGAAGGAAAACTGTCCCTACGACGTTCTTTATTGTCGACGAGCAAGAGTACCTATGCTTGTCCTACTAGGGAGAGATTGGATCCACGCCAATCGTTGCATTCCATCCACGATGCACCAATGCCTAATACGGTGGGATGGAGATGAAGTAGAAGTCGTCCACGCGAGATGATTCGGTCGAGATTTCAACGGTGGCATGGACGTTTGGGAGACATCAGGCCAAGAGCCACTCTCAGGCATCAATTTGGACGACTGCGAGCGCATCGACGTGACAAAGAACGGGGTTAGGCTGGTTTTATCCACCGGCCTGACCGTGTAACAAAGCAAACGTCGATGGACGAATGTGGCGAGGCTGATCCTTGTGATCGGCCCCAAAAAGTTTATGGAGGAACATTACAAAACCTTCATCGAACAAGCAACGTGGAGGCCGATTCCAGCAATCGGCCAAAATTATCCTCACCTTCCATTCTGCTTGGGTTCAACATTTGATCCAACGGGGAATACCTAAAGAGCCGATACCATCAATTCTCTTGACAGAATCGGCTCAGGGGGGCATCTAGGTGGATAAACACGAGGATATAAAGAAGGAGTATCTTTCAAGAGCCCAGCAGCCTAAGATATCCTTTGATGATGGGTATTGAAGTATGGGGGCCGATACATAAATCGGCCGTAAAAAATTCAAAAAATTTTAAGCACAGCCGATGCAGCAGACATCGCCTTGAGGATATAAAGCCGATGCATGGCCGTCGACTCAAGAGGTATACCTGTTACAATCAGAGGGTCAATGGAGCAGGAAGTGGGCCACGAAGAGAGACTCTAATGAAAGAACTCCTCAATGGAGTGGTTTAATGGCTCAGATCTTCTCTTCAAGAACAATGCCAAAAGCAGCATAGATGGGCAGATCAGGTTAAGGGTGGGTTGCATCAGATCCACTGAAGGGAAGAAGCTCGGGGGGCAGCTCACCCTGAAGGTTCTCTGCTCTGGGAAGCCGATCTTGTTGAAATCGGCTGGCTTTGCGTTATGATTTGAGGCCAATGGCGGCACATTGGGCTGACTCACTACCTTGCTCGCCTTGACTGAGGCTCGGGGGGCAGCTTGTCCTGAAGGACCCTTTGCTATAGGGAGCCGATTTTGGTGAAATCGGCTGGTGCTGCATCATGACTTGGAAACCGATGGTGACACGTTTCGTCAGCCCACTGTTGTTTTCGCCTCAATGGAGGCTCAGGGGGGCGACTGACTGCGTGGATATTCTGTTCTTAAGAAGCCGACTGAGATTTCATTGGATGGCCCTCCATCATAACTTTTTTTTTAAGAGGATTGGGCGGGTTTGAAGAGTATCACTGAATATTTGAATGGTCCAGAGGTAGCGGCTTCAGCATCAAGTCGTTTCAGCAGCGGTTCTGGGGCTCTCGTAAAGGCGTTGATCTGCTTCGTTGTCCGCCAGAGCTCAAGGTCATCGGTCGGGAAAGGCGAAAGATGGATCGTGAAGGAGTGAGGTTAACATCGGCTTTTGAGCTTTGAGCGAGTTCACGATCACTCCGACGTCAAAAGGATGGAGAATAGATCATGAGAGACCGATGCGTTGTCATCGGCTCATTAAGCATTGGCTAAGTGACGATCGGCGGAATCAGTATGAAGGGAAATCGGCTAAATTGGCATAAAGGAAATCGGCAAAATCAAATTGGGGAATTTCTTCATTGATAAACCAGATTTCTTACATAGAAGAGCTGATTGCTCTCAAAAGGGAGTACTAAGGGGATACATTGCCCCGTCTACTACTGCCGATCCTATACTAAGGGTCCTATCTACGGGCCGTCGCTGCCCTCGTCATCACCCTCGTCGCCACTATCGGCGCTGCTCCCGGCGGGCTCGTCGTCGCTGCTGTAGCGGCCGCCGGCGGGACCTTCGTTGTCCTCATCCTCCTCGTCGTCGTCGTCATCGTCGCTGTCGTAGTCGCTGAGATTCCCCGGCCAGGGGCAGTGGCGCTTGGCCGGCGGCTCGTCGGAGGGGCTGTCGTCGTCGTCCTCCTTCTCCCCCTCGTCCCTCACCTCCTCGGAAGTGGTGAAGTCATCCCAGGAGAAGCGATCGTCATCGCTCTCCTCCTCCGATTCCCCGTCGGCGAGGAAGCGGAGGTCGCTCTCCCCACTGGTCAAGGACTTGTCGTCCTCGGACCAGATGGAGGAGGCGTGGTCCTCCAGGTCCCATTCTTCTGGTGCGCGAATGTCCGGCGGCGTCTCGCGGGAGGAGGAGGACCCAAGGGAAAGTTCCGATGAGGTGGAGGAAGAGGAAGACATGGTGCGCAGAAGGGCTTTTGGAGTGCTGATGCGGAGAGGATGAGGAGGAGAACTGTTCGGTGCGGTTAAATAAAAGAAGTGGGGATTTAATGTTCGAACAGTTTTCAAGGAGGTGGTGCCAAAAAACTGTCAAATCGTGCGAGAGAAGTTGGGAAGGCAAGTTGTCATGATGGAAAATACTCGCGACGGTTCCGCTCCGCCACGACATGACCCCTCGGAGGAAAAGCGAGTGGTTTTGAAATTATCATTACCAAAACCAGGGGGGCATGTGTTATCACCAGATTTTGGCTAAATCAGGAGATGGGCCGCGATCAAGATGGGTTTGGAGAATATACATGGAAGAAATACGTGAATCGGCCTTGTGTACCAAGTTTGGGCTACTTGCCCGTGTATCTGTAACATATTAGATTACGAGTCGGTTAGGGGATAGAGTGTTACCCGTGCACGGTTAGGTGCACGCCCGAATTAGAAAGTCCCTTGGACTATAAATATGTATCTAGGGTTTATGGAATAAACAACAACCAACGTTCAACACAAACAAATCTCGGCGCATCGCCAACTCCTTCGTCTCGAGGGTTTCTCCGGTAAGCACCATGCTGCCTAGATCGCATCTTGCGATCTAGGCAGCACAAGCCTACCCACGTTGTTCATGCGTTGCTCGTGTTGAAGCCTTTTTATGGCGAGCAACGTAGTTATCTTAGATGTGTTAGGGTTAGCATTGTTCTTCGTATCATATGCTTGTCGTAGTGCAACCCTTATACATCTAGCCGCCCTTACACCTGTCTTAGGTGTAGGGGCGGCACCCGCTTGATCATAGTTTAGTAGATCCGATCCGTTACGGTTGCTCCTTGTTCATCAAGGATTAGTTTAACATCCGCAATAGTTAGGCCTTACAAAGGGTTGGAGGATCCAGCGGCGTGTAGGGTGGAGTTCGCTAGCCCTAGACAGGACGTTCGGGGATCAACCTCGTGTTGGTTTTTAGGCCCTGTCTAGGATCGGCTTACGAGCCACCGTACGCGAGCGCGAGGCCCAATCGTGAGTAGGATGATCCGATAATGCGGTGAAAACCCTAAATCGTCGTAGATCGTTTTAACTTTATCTTGATCAAGCGGGACCACCATATATTCGGACACCTTGTACGAATCATGGGTGGATCGGCTCCTTGAGCCGATTCACGGAGATAACCTCGAAGAGCCGATCGAGGCTCGTATTTAACGTTTACGTGTATGCCATGCAGGAAACTAAGCGAGGCATCATCCAACACCTTCCTCGACCGGGTATAGGTCGGGTGGCACGCCCTTGCGATAGCATCGGACGTGTGACCAGGAGGCTTTGCGGGCCGTCGCTCTGAGGGACTGGGGCCAGCCGCAGCCCTAGTTGTTCCCGGCTCTACTGTGTTGCCAGTCACTGCCCGCCGGTGGGTTTCTGACGCCAACAACATCACCAGGTGGAAGGTCCACATGCCTCAAGATGTATTTCTGGGTGAACTTCCTTGTGAAATACTGCAGATTAATTATAAGATGCATTCAAAACTTGAGCCAAATGTAGTCATTGTCAACAAATAAAGATGCAAAAACATCCTTGAGGTGTAGTCATTATTTACCATTTTGGATTTCCCTTGTCTCTGTACTTGCTTATAGTGCAAATATAGAAAGGAATTGCGGGGCGCCTTTTGGTAACTTGATATTTCAGGGTTTCTACTTGTTCGGGGGTCATTTCCACCAGGTTGGGAAAGACACAATACCTGTCAAATGTCTTACCCCCTTTTATCTTGGGACCTACATATAATTAAGGAAATCAAGAGAGGAAGGATTGCCCAAGACTAACACAACATTTTACCTATCTTAATATGCTCCATGGTATATATCATGCATGCATGAGAGAGAAAGGATTAATTGCCCAAGACTAACACAGCATTTTACTATCCTGCAACTATAATTAATATATGCTCCATGGTATATATATATACATATATCCTGCATGAGAGAGGAAGGACTGCCCAAGAATAACACAGCATTTTACCTATCCTGCAACTAGAATTAATATGCTCCATGCATGGTATATATTTTACCTCGACGAGTCAGCTTGACAACAACTCTAGCAGCAGCAGCATCATCTTTCTCATGCTGATCACCAGGACTAGCATCACCATCACTTTCTTTCTCATGCCTAACTACACTAGCATGAATCCTAGCTGCAGCACCATCACCTTCGGAGGATGAGCTGATGTCGACAATGTCAGCGGCCTTCTTGGCTGGAGATACAAACCTCATGTTGGTCCATGGTATCAACCTAATAAACAGTGAACACAATTACATGATATATAATTATAAATAGCACTAATAGCTAAACAACGAGGAATGATGATATAATTAAACAATGAGCAATTAATGATGATAAATTGCCAAATTTGCACTAGTAGCAGTTATAAATCCCTAATGACAGTGAACAATTAGATGATAGAAAATTAATTGAACTGTACAGTAGCATCTAGTTGAATCTCAAATAGCCAAAAGAGCTAGGAAATGAACCAGCTGGAGCATGCATTTGCCAGGAAACAAGATCTCCGCTAGGATAAATCCTAGCTAGGAAAATCAATCTCCGCTAGGAAAACTCCCTAAAAAATCTCCCGGCCGCTTCGCTCTACTCGCCGATTTGATACAGTACAACCCTAGATAAATCACCGGCATTAAACGACAACACCCAAAGGCAAGCAAGGAACAAACTGATGCAAAGAACGGCAAGATTAGATTAGGGTTCGTCATCCATTCAATCGACAACCAGTTCGATCTAGCATAACCACACGAAAAAAATGGGGATTGGATCGATTCAAACCTGAGTCCTGCGCGCAGATCTTGGACGCGGAGGTTGTCGACGGACGCGGCGCTTGGCGACGGAGCGGTTGGGAGAGGCGACTGCGCGCAGAGAAGCAGAGGTGGTTGGGAGAGAGGAGTGCCTGGAGAGAGAAGGGCCGGAGTGGATAGTGACCTGTGAGAGAGAAGGGCCGGTGCAGGGGAGGGGAAAGGGGCACTGACCTGTGGGACTGCCGCGGATAATAAGATCGAACCGCCGCACACACAAAAAAGAGAAATAGCTAGGAAAGATCCTCCGTACTCGAAAAGTCCCCTTTTGCTACTTCAGTCCACACTCTGCCCCCACTTTGCCCCCTCCGCCTGTCTCTCTTCCTCATCCCTCTCTCTCAAAAAGCCCTCCACTCTTTAGCTAGTCCATGGGAGCCAACGCCAGCAACGAGCCCCTCCGAGCCATGGACGACGGCAAGCAAACGACGGAGACCGTCCATGTGCATGCTCATGGCGCGACATGGATCGAGGCGGTGTACACGAACGAGCCCAATAGAGTGGATCTAGTCCTAGAGAAGTACGAGTGTTGGCTCGAGGAGGAGGATATCAAGTTCGTCGGCCTCGACCTCGAGTACGACAGCTCGAAGAACAAGCTGGCGGTGATGCAGCTCGCCATGAGGGAGCATGTGCTCGTCTTCCACTTCATCAGGTAGTAATTTTTCCCCAAAAAATATTCTGGATGTGCGCAGCAAGATCGATTTCTCCCTGTAATATTCCTCTAGATTATTTTTGGACAGAAACACATATAATTTTTGGACAGCAATGCTCTATGTTCAGATTTCTCCCGGTTTTTCCCTGTTACTAGTAATGCTTTCTGGTCAGATTCAATTGTGAAATTACTTCAAACTAGCTGAATACACGTGCGTTGCTACGGGTTGCATCGATATCACACTAAAATACGGAAAATATACTCATGCAACTGATCTTTCAAATAAGTAATGCATTGTTAGAGTTAATTAATTAGTTAATATCGAATTGCTGCAAGTAGGTGATGGCCATGGTGCATCAGATAAGGAAGAAAAGACAGTATCTCGTGACCAAATACTCAAACAGCAGCACAAACGAGCACATACACGGCAAGGTTGGAAGTTGGAAGTTGAAGGTCAGGAGGGCAATCAGTTGCTAGAAAAAACATAAAGAAACTACATCAGATACAGAAGCAAAGTCAACAGCTCGTGACCAAATACTTAACAAAACGCTGTGAGCAGAAAGAAACAGCAAGTCAAGTTGGTTCTCTCGCTTCTGGCAGGCAGGCTAAATGCCAATACAATGAAGCACAACTACTATGGACCGAGGTAACGAACATCTGGAGCAGATACACCGTTGCCTACTCCCTACAAGGGTATGTACAAGACAAATTTTGAACCCCATTCTGCTCCAGCACCTCAGACTCGCTGCGGACTACCTCTTTCTCTTCCCGGCTGAGCCTCCTGCAGACCCTGAAGCTTTTGATTTTGCTGGCGCCTTCTTTGCACTTGACCCGTTGCCATTGGTCTTCAGGTCCAGCTGCACTTGAATTCCTATGGGAGAAGGATCAAAATTACAAATTAGTTAGAGCCACTTATATGCCGAGACAACACTGGCGACAAAAAAGGCAGAAAATGACAAGTAACCTTTCTTCTTATCACTCTGCAGGTCCAGTGTCGGCTTCGAGTCACCAGCAGCAAGTTCATCTGATAGACAAACAGAGCAGCGGTTAAACAACAACACACGCTGCAGAAATTATTGATCACCACAGCATGCTGCTACTTGAATCACAACAGCAGCTCCATTGTAGTTTCACTGGCTAAAGGCCTACATGGCATGTTACAGATTAAAGAACAAAAAAATGTTACAGATTAGTGTACAGATACATTCAAATTTAGACAAATCTAAGACATCCTTTTATGGACGGAGGGAGTATACGATGATGGTATGGCAGTACATGCTGGCACCAAATGCATATAAAGATATAAATTCATCCCTGGTCAAACAGATCACTCAACGCATACAAGTGTTAAGCATCAACAAATTCTACTTATGCATTATGTTTATCCTTACCTTAAAACCCTTATCTGTTTATTGACCAAGAAGAAAGCACATACCATCATTTTCAGCATCAGAAGCTTCGTCTTCATCACCTTCAGCTGATGCTACTCCATTTTCTTCAGGCAAACTCTCATCCAATGGCTCCAAGATTGCTGCTACTCGTTTCTTTAATGTTTTTTTCATGCCTGGGATATTTATTTGATCTGCTGATCGAATAACACGACAACTACTTCCTTGTTTGTAAGCCTTCGTCAAGGCACTTTTAACAGCTGGTTGAATACCATCCATAGGATTTGGATGACCCTGCCAAACAAAAACATATTGAGCAGCACCATCAGAAGCAAAGATGTCAACACCAATTATATTCAAACAAGTTTACTCAACTAAGACATTAATCCATGCTCACAGTTTGAGTATACTGAGCGTTAGTTATAAACTTCTGAACTGAACTTTTCTAATGAAACTACTTTTTAAATCACCAATACAACCCCAGAAACAGGCTAAAGTCTGTGGACCTAATACCCAATTACCGTGACACTGCAAATGCACAATACAGCCAAGAAGATTCACGGTATCGTTATTGTATTTTACGTTTGCAACCGCATTGTCATCTCTATTGCATGAGTTTTCATTTCACAAGCTTAATATTTCATTGATGTACTCAAGCAATTTTCCGTTCATATGATGAACTTGAATACACACTCACAAGCTTAATATTTCATTGATGTACTCAAGCAATTTTCAGTCCATATGATGAACGCAACAGTTGCAACTCAAACAAGTCATCAAAATCAATTCAGAAGTCCTCATTAGCACAATGCAACATATAGAGTTACAGAAAAGCTACTCGCAAAACTTATTTGTATTATGTAACATTGCCACTCAAAGAGACGGTTAATGAATACCATTAGATGGAGGAAAACATCAAGAGCTTTTAGAATAATAATCACCAACCTTAAATTTGGATAATTCAACAAGTGTGTCAAAGTCTTCCTGGGTTAAACAGTAAGTATCCATAAACTCCACCACTTTTTGGACAGCTTCATCCTGCACGAATTAACAAATATGAGATCACCACCAGAGTTTTAAAATAAAAGTTCCTGCACAGGAAATGCACTGCATGATTACTGCATTACAAAAAAATGGTTGGATTACAGCACTAAGTTGTTAAACTGAAGTGTCAAGTGCATGTAGAGTGTGGAAAAATGTTCCCCATATTTTGCCAACAAAGGATATACAAAATCTAAGATGGTAATAGTTGAATTAAGAAAGCACATGGGTGCAAGCCTTTGTGTCAAATTGACCGTGTCAAGTGCATGTAGAGTGTGGAAAAATGTTCCCCATATTTTGCCAACAAAGGATATACAAAATCTAAGATGGTAATAGTTGAATTAAGAAAGCACATGGGTGCAAGCCTTTGTGTCAAATTGACCAGCTCTTTGCCAAAATTATTAAATAAGAAAAAATATTACGTTTAAAAATGAGCTAATTCATCACGCAGTATTTCCTCATGAGAAGCACATCTGTAAGATATGCAATTCAAACAATATGCAACAGTACGTTTGAACCAGCCCAGCAGTTGACAGATAATACTTAATGAATCTTCTATTGAAGCTTTGAACAAAAATCTTTCCATGCTTCACTAATTCAGTGAATGATCACGATAAGTCCGAAAAGGAACATTTTAAGTATACTGGAATACAATGACAAATGGAGTCTATTCATATAGCACATCATGATTTATGATAACAATACCTTAGGCATTGTCTTCAGTGGGCCAGTCAATTGTCTCAAGAGAAGAGTGAGATAATCCAGCCTCAACGCCTCCCTGCAGTTGCCAACAATTATAAAACTTAGACTACAATAAAACATAGCACAGATCCAGTTTAAGATCAAATTATGTTGTTTCAAGTTAAAACATTGTCAAAAGATCCCAAGTTTTGGTCAATGCTTGCCACACAAACGATGAGCACCATGGTTTGAGTAGAAAAACATGATCCCTGATCCCTCTGATCCATATGTATCAGATGGAGTAGTTTTTATCTTTAAAATGCCAGCTAGGCAGGTTAAGAGAAGGGTAAGGAACCCTTTAATTCGCTCACTATGAAGGCAATTGTTCAAAAGTAATTACATCAGGAAGGCCCGTACATTTTTCCTAGCAGGTGACACTATGGTCCTTATAGTTTCATTGTGGTCCCGGGTGATAAAGCAACAAATCAAGAAAAAAACCGATATATTTTTTATTTTTCAATGTTCATTGAGTTATTACTCCCTCCGATCCGAAAAAAGCGTCGGAACGGAGATTTTGCAAAATAACCATGAGGTTTTTCTTTATCAACCCGCACTCCACTATAACGTCGCGGCGCTAATGGAGGCACGGGGCCGCGCCGTTTCCCGTTTCCAGAACATGGCGACGAGAAAGCCTGGGTGGGGGATGGGGAATAGCTAGACTGCGGCATCGGTGCGAGAGTCCCGGCGGCGGCGGAGAATGGGGGCAGCGAGCAGTGGCCCTCTCCCTGTCCGGCGGCGGCGGAGAATGGGGGCAAGGAGGGTGTCGCTGGAGGTCCAGGCTCTTCCGGCTTCAATGGGAATGCAGGGGACGTCTCCTTCCAGCCGGCCGCGTCGGGAGCTGAAGGGAAGATGGCGGCCGGAGTAGGATTCAGGGGGCGCCGCGTGTGGAGAGACGGCAGCAGTGTGCAGGATTGGGACGAGGGGAGTGGGGTTAGGGATGGGGGGCCAGGGCAGATGGTCTGTATCAATCAGGGTGGGGACCTGTGGTGCGGCCTGGTACGGGATTAGAATTTTATTTCCTGATTTGAGAAGGGTTTAATTAGAAAACGCTAATTGTACTAGCCATCAAGCAATGTACATAAGTAGCATACTTTTACCAGTGAAGAACATGGTTTCTTGTGGTTAAAGGGAAAGAACAGATTTTACAATTAATACATGAACTTAAATGTGAAATGATGCATTCAATGCCGACAATGACATGAAGTGTGCCTGCCTAGTCAAATCAGCAGTCTCACTTCTTACTTCCGGAGTTCGTAAAACTTAGTGGCTAACGTTAATTTATTTCAGCTCATTGACAGCCACAAAGATTAAAAAGGTTATTAATTTCTTAGCGAACATAGAAGATAGGGTTCACCAAACGTCTAATATGCAAAATTAAGATTGGGCATATTATTCATGACAGGTTACCAGATAAGAAACAAGTAAACAAGTAGGCGGCCTGTCTTAACCAACAATTACATAATACATTGGAAATGAGAATATTAAAAGAAAGCCGCAGAAGACCAGTCAAACAGTGATAAAACTCAAGTTGTGTAAAAGTACCCACCTGTCCACATTTGCTTGCTGCGATGCAAGAATATGACTATGGACATCTTCCATTAGTCTTTTGTTTTTGTTGGTAGTTGAGTACTTGCCCAACCATCCACCAAACCTATTAAAGTTCCGTTCACCCTGCAAAAAAATTCAATTTAGTCTTCAGAAAACAAGAAAAAAAAGTAGAAATAATAATGATAATGGATGGTTAGGGTTTGAACTTTACTGCTTCAAGGACTTCTCTATTTCCATGCATCAAAGCTGCACTGGAATTGTTTTAAAGAGATTAGTAATCTTGGTTGGAACATTTGGATAAATCAAATCATCTGGATAAATCAATGTACATACGGTACTATAGATGAAGCAAAACAAGCAGCTTGGGACAGCTGCCACTGCCGATATCTTCTTATTTGTACATTAACAATATCACCGTCTGCTAGAGACTCAGCGGCACGGGCAAGATAGTTCATTCTTTTAACTCCACTGTCATCCTTCCCCACAGCGCTAGGCCGATAATTTATATAATTTTCCTATAACGGGCACATGTTAGCGCATGAATGTAGCCGGGCATACCACAGAAGCAACAGAGAATGGGTGCATCATCAGCTTTGAATTGGGAAAAAATAACTACTGTCAGGACAATTAAAAGACAAAATCAGCCTTAGAGCATAAATTTGTACGCAGCTCTAGCACACACCAACTCAGCTAAATATTTGAGTTCAGTACAGCCAACAATGGCGGAAACTTTTCTTCATATAAAAGCTGGGATGATAGAAACTTGGAAGCAAGCATCCAGCCTTCCAGAGAAAAAGTCTAGCCTCTGATGGCACAAACTTAAGTTATCTGATTCTCAATTCGTTCAGAGGCGCGGTTGTGGGCTTCAACAGGAGCAACGGGCCTCCAAGCGTCACTGCCAGCTAAGCTTAGCACTTAGGGGTGTGGCATGTGGCTGCCTACTTGTAGGATTGGAAATAACTTATTCTGTCAGGAAAATAAGATTCACAAAATCTTAAATTTGCAACAGAAAACGTAGGATGCGTTTTAGGCTTATCACTCAAGGTAGGATTTGATTGCACAAATAAGAGTTCAGATTCTAGATTGAAAGACATGATACACTATTATTATTAATTAATAGCTCTGCATTAAGTATGTAAAAAAGAAATCCATAGAAACCCAAAAAATCTCATGATGCAAACAAGGATGCGCTTGTACAGATGAGTAAACAAATTTATACTATCGAATTCCAAACCTGTATAATCAAGGGAACTAAATCAGGATCGCTCATGCTCAAATCCATTCTCTCATCCATCCTTAGTCTCCCACCATTGAAACCGAACAGCCTGGAAGTTGAATATATAGCCATGAACATAAAGGCGGCATGCAAAAAATGCTAAGTAACCAATTATAACCGCAAATATATTTAATCTGATAGGAGCTAGCATACAACTAGGTGAATGAAAAAAAACAGCTGATTAAATCCCTATCAAATCCAAAAACAAATAGAAGTGAACTAACGAATTACAGGAGCAAACAGTTCCAACTTCGAGTGTCTATAATTGGGAAATTACATGTTAGCCGCTACAAAACTAATAAATTGCAGGAGCAAATAGTTCCAACTTCAAGTGTCTAAAATAGTTGGGAATTTGCATGCTTAGCCGCTACAAAAAACTATTTTGAAACATTTTTATATTAAAATCACCAAAATCTCTAGGGCTGCAACTCAGTACATGTACAAAGGTCTTATCCTAAATCTATTTAGCACGGAATGAAACCGTCAACTGAATTTTATCATCCGCAGCAGCATTATGTGTTTTTGCAATGGATAAACAGTAGGACCTAGAAAAGGGTGAACTTTGGTTCAAAACTCAATAGAAAATATTTCCATATAAAATGCAAAAACATGAACAATATAGTTTCATTCTTCCCTGAAAAGAACACAAAAGCATGAACAAACTATACCCATCTACCCTGCCATTATGTGATATAATTTCCAAGACAAATCAGTAGTCATCCCTATAGGATATTAGAAATATCAAAAAAGAGCGACCAGTAGAGTAGAGTAGAGTAATCAGGAACTTTGGTCATCTTTAAAACTTACCAAATTAGACAGGACACTTTTATGACACCACAGGCATATTAATCAATAAACATGAACAGATCATAGAAAAACTGACTATAAAAATACTAAATAACTCCATAGAATACAATCTGATACACTAAAGAAGGATCATACTTGTCCACAGCCGTGAATGGAGAGATATCTTCATCTTTGGCACTACTATTAAGGCGTAATCTTATATCATCATATTTGACCACAGACTGTGAGAGACTCATGTATTGCAAATGGTTGAGTGCCATGCGAATATCTCCATGTACTCTTTCTGCAAGCTCTTCCATCGCATTCTAGCAGATGAGAAAACCATATATTAGCAACTGAAACTGAAAAGCATAGTAATGGAAACATACACGTAAAGGAAGCTATATTTAATTTAAGTTCAAATTAATTGTGATACTATTCATGTGTTTTTGAAGTTTTGATCGATGATTGGAATAACAGAACTCTGAGAGCATATTGAGCACACCTCTTGAGCTTGAATACCTTCCTTTCTGGCAATCTCCATCAACCTCTTACCCATCTGTTGAGTACAGAAGTTAGAACCAACCCCAAAGTACAAACTTTTGTGCAAATAGCAGTAAGCATGTTCCATCTTAATATATATAGTGTGAGGAGATGGAAAAAATAAACCAGGAAGAACCTTTACATGAGATAACCATGTTTTCTTATGTTCAGGAAAACAAGATTAAACAGACGATTTGTATGGGATAAAATGAGTAGCAGCACGCTAATAACATCTCTGCCTAGATATTGCAAGCAACTTAGAAGTGAGAACAGCATGTCAGTTGTCAAGTCAGCAGTAAGGGCAATAACAAGGTAATAGACAACAGTAGGAAAACTAATAATACTTTACATAAATCATTATTAATACGAATGTGGCATGAAATAACCTGTTGCTTTGTTGGTTTCCTGAAGTTGAGTAGCAAACAGTAATTTACAAGGCTCTTCAATTTCTGGCTAAAACGGTCATTGCAAATGCAAACTATAGGAATCTTGGATATCTTGATGCTGGCAATAAGATCAGCAACTCCACCCCTATCGCCAGCAGACATACCGTCAACTTCATCCATGATTAGTACAGCCTTAGGCTTCTTTGTCCTGTGAAATTGTTCGACACTTTATTATCACAAAAATAAAATCAAGGGTCAAGGGTACAAAAAGTTCATCATATGGTCTATGGTACAGACCGGTTGTCACTATAATTGAGAGTGGCATTGCTGATAAGCTCTTTGATAGAATTTGATGTGCTCCCCCCAACACCTTTCTCGATCTTGGAGTCTGCTTTACCGCGGCTATCACTTGCATTAACCTGTTATGAATACATCATTTTAATTTATGTCTCAGAGGTAAATAAAGAACAAATAGTTGTCCAAAAGATAAATAAGTATTATACGTAAGAAAAAAGACAAACCTCAATGGCCTGCAATCCAAGCATCTGACTGACAACTTTTGCAGTTGTGGTCTTACCAATACCTGGAGGTCCACTCAGCAATACAGCCTTTTTAGCTCCACCATCGGTTTGCTTCTTTCCTTTACCCTTTTGGCCAGGATGAAGGAATTGTTCCTCCCAACTTTTCAACCAATCATGAAGTTGTTTAACCTATGTATCAAAAGTTTATTCAAACTAAGTTGCTTGTCCATACATGTACATGACCAAAATAACCAAAAGCGAAACTTCTCACCATTGATTGGTTGCCTACTATGTCGTTCGGAACTTTTGGCCGATATTTTTCTGTCCATTGCAAAGAACCACGGTCAACAACCTTGGCCTTTTGGTTGTTAGTGGAAGCAATTTCACTCTTTGATGCAATACTCTTGTCCATGGTACTGACTTGCTCAACAGCTGAAGATTCAGAAACCATATTTGCATAAGCATTAACAACATGAGAAGTGATAAATATGAAGAAAAAATCATACAAATGGATATGATATTTGTAAGATCAAAGTAACATACACGGTGTTAGAGAGAAAGAAGACAGAACAAACACTACAATCACGTTCAAGTTCATGCAACTAAGCAGGAATGTGTATGTGCTATAGAACTATAGATTCATTACAATCCAGAAGTTCCTGGTTACCTCTTTTTTCAACTTTAACTGGAGAGCTCTTCGTCTGTGATTTCTGTAGCTTTTCAGAGTTGCTGTTATTTTCATGTTTGTTTGCAGGAGCCTTTGCAGGCTTTGATTTCCGGATCATATCAAATAAACCATCTTCAGTCAAGAATGGGACCCTGCAACAAACGTGAGCATGTATGAAGAGGTGACAACTTAAACAAGCTCGCAGCATCCTTTTCAAAACAAAGCAAATAATACCCCAGATCTTTTGCTTTGTTAGATTTCACACCACCAACGTCTTCATCAGCCAACAGGTAATTCTGTCAACAAGCAATGTCAACACACAGCAATGATAGACAATTAACACTTACAGCAGCTAGCTATATAGTGCTACACATACCGTCCTTTTACTAATAGAGCCAGTCACACGGCCGCCATAACGCTTTATTACATCACCTGCTTCCTCCCGTTCAAGACTGCAAAAAAAGAGAAGTATGATGGTTTATTGTAAGTATCATCTCCATCAGGAAAGCTGGAATTGCTAGAATAGTTACGCATACTGGTAGTTGCATGATCATAAGACAAAGCACTTGATATCAACGAAGAAAGTACCCGCACCTGTCAAGAGTGCCACTTATGACAAATGTCAGACCAGCTAAACAGTCAGGGGCACCCTCTGGGACTTCCTACAGAACATGGAATAAAATGTTTGCCGTTGGGTTTTTTCAGAAACTATTGATGTGACAACAATTATGATTTACCTTCTCCCCTTTGTGAGGAGGATCCTTCCTTTCACCAAAATTCATGAAACCTCTCCCACCCCCTCCTCTCCCTCTTCCCCCAGGAGTAGATCCTGCTCCTCTTCCTCCCCTTCCCCTTCCAGCTGCTTTGGAAGGGGTCTTATCATCTTCATCCATCCTGTCCTCCTCAGCATCATCATCAAGACCAGTAGTCTTTCCATGAGCTGTTCCTCCGCCTCTTCCACCCCTTCCCCTTCCTCTTCCCCTTCCAGTTGATTTGGAGGGAGTCTTAGCATCTTCATCCATCCTGTCCTCCCCACCACCAACATCATCATCAGGAGTAGCAGTCTTTGCATGGACTGCTCCTCTTCCTCCCCTTCCCCTCCCTCTTCCCCTTCCAGCTGCTTTGGAAGGGGTCTTGGCATCTTCATCCATCCTTTCATCCTCGTCATCATCATTAGATGCAGCCTTCAACTTCTTTGATGGTGGTGGCTTCACAGGGGTTTTCCTTTTGGAAGGCGCCACAAAGTCATCGTCGTCGTCTTCTTCTTCAGCCTTAAGGACTCTGTTTGCTGCCAAAGGCTTGCTGTCATCCTCAAGTTGGTCGCTGCTTTTGTGAAGTTTTCTTTTAGGCAAACTCTTGTCGGTAACATCTGAATCTTTTTCTGTTTTGGGTGCGAAGTACTTGCTTGTCTTCCTTCTAGCTGAAGCATCTTGACTGCCAGACACCTGCACAATCCAGTATTCATCAGATTACTAATGATTCACATGAACTGAGAGACGTCAAACATCAAATGTGGAAGCCAATTCATGAGCTTTATAATGTGTGTAATTTACTAACAAAATTTAATCGAGAATCCTTGCATATTCTGGAAGCGTGAGAACATTATCAATGGTATGCGCAACAAAGATTACACCCATAATGATTAGCAGGATGAATTAAAAATTTCCAGAATGACCAAACTAGGGGTCACTGAGCAAACTCGTACTTCGCTACATGCAGGTCTACTTAGAAATCCATCCATCAAGAAAACAAACTAACGGAAAAACCATCAGAGAGACACCGATACCAAGAAAAGAATGCGTAACCAGAAACAAGGGTATGAAGCATTGTACCGAAGATGGCGCGGGCTTCTCTGGAATGCTGAGCACGGGCTTCTTGGCCGCGGCGGCGCCAGTACCGGTGCCGGATGGCTTGGCCGCACCAGCATTCTTGTCGTGCGGCTTCATGAACCATTTCCTGATGTCCGACGACTGCGCCACGAGGAAAGCAAGAACGGCAGAAAAAAAAGGGTCAGGCGAATGAATCGAGGACCCTCCCGCATCGAACCAAGAACCCTCGGGGGAGGAAGAAACACAAGAACTCACCATCTCCTACCCGGCGAAATCCCGGATCTTTCCCTCTCTGGCCCCGGAGCGCGAATGGGATCCGGTGACCGTCGGTTCTTGGCTGAATCCCGATTGGGGAGGGTCAAGAGGAGGACCCTCTAGGCTAGGGTTTTAGGGGTTCGGGGCGGCTTCTTTCCCCCTCGCTTTGCGTCGCGTGGCGCCCCCTTGCAGCGAGCCTGGGGAGAGGATGGGAGAGAAGGAGGCAGCGGCGGCGGCGGCGCGCAACGAAGAAGGCTCGTGGCGGCACGAATTGGTTGTTTGGGTGGGAGGGGGAAGCGGGCAGGGTAATCACTAGCGCACTAGCGCGCGGTTATCTCGACTTCTCGAGTCAGGGTTAGTTCGGGTGAGAGCGTATCTAGTGAAACCGAGCAATCTGTGCACCGGCTGAACCCGTGGGTTGTGGGCCTTTGGATGAAAAATGAAGGTATCAGATCTAAGCAATGGGACTGCCGGTACAGTTTCACATAGGTAACCTTGTACTGTCCACTGTCCACGAATCGTTGCTGCGCGGTGGAGACCATCCGTGGAGGCCGACCTGGCCGCCGATGCGGCTGCTCGCGTCGTTGGGCGGAACGGCCGGGGGTCTCAGGGCATCTCCAACCGGGCGACCCATCCCGCGCCCGCGCGTCCGGATGGGTCGAAACGGACAAAACCGCGGCCCAGCGCGCGGACCCATCCCTAAAACGGATGGCCGCGGCGTACGGGACGACCCAAACCCGGCCCAATCTTGGACGAGTTTGCGTGGCCGCGAACGCGAAAGGCTGGTCGCTCGCGTCCTCCCTTGTCCGCCCCTGGCCCGCCTGTCTGCCTCCCAAAACACAAGCCCGTCGCACACATCTCCCCACCGCTCCGCCGCCACCCACGGACCGGCGATTTGGGAGCGCGTCGCCG
Source organism: Lolium rigidum (assembly GCF_022539505.1). Classification (NCBI taxonomy): domain Eukaryota; kingdom Viridiplantae; phylum Streptophyta; class Magnoliopsida; order Poales; family Poaceae; genus Lolium; species Lolium rigidum. Next base: position 200,732,875 of record NC_061510.1, on the reverse strand, counting down.
CCGGCCATCGTCGTCGAGACGCCGGCAAGCGGGGCGGAAGCATAGGTCGAGGTCCCGCGTCGCTTTCGCCGCGTCGTAGCGAAGTCGGAGGACGCGCGCCGCCGCGCTGTTGTCCTCTCACCGTCGCGACACCTCCCGCCGTTCGCGAGTTGCGCCGTTTCCGCCGGAGGTGAGCTCTCCGCACCGTGTATCCGGACCGGACGTTGTCCGAGACGGCCGCTTCGCAGTCCCTACGTAAGCATTTGGATCGCCTCCGCTCGCGAGGTGTTCGTTCAAATGCTCGAACTAAAATGTGTCCCTTTTCGGATCATGGTGGACAGCGACGACGAATACTACTTCAAGAACTTCATCGACACGTCGTCGGAAGAGGAGTCCGACGACGAATTTTTCACGGATCGTCTGCGCTCGCTCATCCACGAGCACATCGTCTCGCAAATCCCCGTGCATCGGGGTCCTTGCCGGGCGCGCGGCCGCCTTGGACCGCAAAAGAGAACGCGGCCACGACCAGCTCTACAACGACTACTTCAAACCCAAGCCATTGTTCGTGCCGTCCCTGTTTCGCCGTCGTTTTCGGATGACCGTGCCGCTGTTCCGCCGGATAATGGATGCCGTGAAGATCTACGACGACTACTTCGTGCGAAAGTGGATGCAATTGGCAAGGTAGGCCTCTCTTCGTACCGAAATGCACGGCGGCGATTAGGATGCTCGCATATGGCGTTGCCGGTGATTTCGTAGATGAGTACATGCGCATGAGTGAGTCAACCGGCTTGGAATCGATGTACGGGTTCCGCAGAGCCGTGATCGGTTCGTTCGGAGAACAAGTACCTCCGGCAACCTAATGCAGAGGACACGGCTCGTCCGTTGTCGATCAACGCTTCCGGGGGTTTTCCTGGGATGCTTGGCAGCATAGATCGCATGCACCGGGAGTGGAAGAACTGCCCCTTTGGTTGGCACGGGGTATACAGCCGGCCATTCCGAGGGGTGCACGGTCATTCTTGAAGCCGTTGCTTCCCATGACACATGGATTTGGCACTCATTCTTCGGAATGGCTGGCTCGCACAATGACATCAACATAGCCGCAGCGCTCTCCGGTGTTTGATAGGCTAGCGTACGGTCGGTCCCCCGATGTGGATTTTGAGATCAATGGCCACCACTACACGAAGGGGTACTACCTTGCTGATGGTATCTATCCACCTTGGGCTACACTCGTGAAGACAATCCGAAACCCCAACTCAGAGCAGGAGGCAAGGTTTGCCAAAGAGCAGGAGGCAGCCCGAAAAGATGTCGAGCGGGCGTTTGGCATCCTCCAAGCTCGTTGGACTATCGTCAGACACCCTGCTAGAGCCTGGGATGTGCAAACTCTGTGGGAGGTGATGACCGCTTGTGTAATCATGCATAACATGATTGTTGAGGTAGAGCGGGATGATTCACTCTTTGATAATGACTCGGGAAGGCCAAGGAGAGTTGGTTACTCCTCGAGCAAGGTGCTCCGGCATCATTCCAGGATATTCTTCATGCGCACCATGAAATTCGAGATCTAGTTGTACACAACCAGCTTCGAGGCTGATTTGGTCGAGCACATGTGGCAAGCACGTAGGCAACAATGCTGCAAACAACAATGATGAAGGAAATCCCGAAGCCTAGAGCATTTGTATCGTTTTTTCATTTTATTTGAATAATACTTTATCCTTGATTACATGGACTATGTAATGTGTAATACATTTTGAGCATTTGTACTATTTTATATATTTTATATAATATTTTTTGCGTTTTTCTAGTGAATTTACAAGAAAAACATACCATAGGGCGCCGCGACCCAAATCTGCCGCGTTGGGCGCACCGCGCGACCCAAACGGACGCGCGGACGCGGGGCTCCGTCCGCGCGTCCGCTCGGGCACGCAAACGGCCCAAAACGGACGGCCCAGCGCGTCCGTTTGGGTCGCCCGGTTGGAGATGCCCTCACATCACGAACGCCTGGCCGTGCTGCCGTGGTCCCGAGCCGCCATGCTGCTCTTCTCCTCCCTCTTTCAAATCGTGAAGCTCTTCACTTGCAAAAGAATTGGGGAATTTTGGGATAGAAGAGGAGAGGATTGTGAGTAGAAAGGATGGGAAATTCCGAAATCCCCAATCCTTTTAAAACAATCTGCAGGAACAAAGTTCAGAGATATGGATCTGGTTCACCCAACCTCACGCCTCCAGAACATTAGCGAAGAGAGAGACGATGGGGTGGTCTGTGAAGACACACTCAGGTTTGTGAATCGACTGGGTATTCAGCATACTATGGGGTCTAATGTGTAAATGCGTTGCCAGACCATCTTCAAAATGAATCGTGTCCCCTTCTTTTTCATCCAAAGGCTCGGAACCCTTGGGTTCAGCCGGTGCATAAATTGCTTGGTTTCAATGGATACGTTCTCCAGTTCGGGTTTCTACAATCTGGGGTTAGGCCATCTCCAACACGGCACCACGGGTCGAACCGAACAAATTCGTGGCCTAACGCGCCGACACATCCTTCCCTTGTCCTTCTCTGGTCTGCGTATCTGCCTCCTAAACCATTGTCACTCCACTCTAGTCCCCTCAAACCTAGAGGATGGTCGACAAAGTTGTCGCTGCCGCCACCATCGGAGACGAGGCCGAGCTCGCCACCGTTGTCACTTCTCTCGCGGAGGAGGTCCCGGTCGTTTCGGTGATCGTGCAGCTCGGGGCGGCGGGCGAAGCCCAAACTCATCGCGGAGCAGAGGGCAGTCGAGAACAAGAAGTGTGCCGCAGGACGCTTGATCAACGGAAGAGGGAGGCCACCGCCGCGGAGGAGCGGCAGAAGGCGGCCGAGCAGCTCCAACTCCTCCAAATGGAGGCGAAGGCGAAGGCCATGCAAGAGCATGCCATGCTCTTTTACGGCCACGACGCGCTCGCGCAGCTGGCCGCGACGGGCGCCGGCACAGCCTCGGGCGGAAGCTTCGGCTCCTCCGTGACCCGGCCGCTTCCTCCCCGGTCAACAGCCTCACTGTCTACCCCGTTTGGGTACCCGCCCGACGCGTACGAAATGATGTCGTCGACGGGTCGGTTCTTGTATCCGCCATGGGATGTGTCACCGAAGGTGGGTGAGTCCATGACGGGGCCATCGCCTTCGTCTATTGACCTCAACCGTTTGCCGGCGGCGCACTCCAAGGCCCCGAGGCCGATGCCCGCAGCAGTGATGGCTGATGCACCTTGTTCAACAAATTTTCGGGTGGTGTGCGCCGCCATCTTTGTAGATAGCGGCCACGGTGCAGGCCCCTCCGTCTTACGCACCGACGATGCCGACCACCATGTCACCTTCGTCGATCGAGCAGGCTCCCCCACCAGCTCTCATTGACATAAAGGATGACAACATTGGCAATCTCGGCACCATGAACATCGTCGAGGAGTCGTTGTTCCTTGACGAGCTCACATAAGCCGCCGCTGCACAAGCTCGAGGTCGTCGGGGTAGCAAAAGAACCAGCAACTACATGGATCTGAAGGACAAAATGATCATCGAGGGGGGTTGGCCACTGGGAAAGATCCACTGAAAGGTGCCGAGCAGAAGGGGCGCATTCTGGCGCCGGATCCATGACTACTTCCATGAGCACCGTCGGTACGGGGAGCACCCATTTGACAGCGTCCACAGTGAGTGCTCCATACAAAAAAAGGTGGGCAATAATTCAAGCTGAATGCAACAAGTTCTAGGCGGTGTATGATCACATGAAGCGGGGGCCCGTTAGCGGCATCGGCGTCAAGGACTTGGTATGATTCTCAACCTCAACTTGTTCTTTGTTTGTTTGCACATACATTGGTAATTGTATGTCTCATTTTGATATAGGTGTGGGAAAATTTGGATTACTTCAAAACGGTGAACGAAGGAAGGACCTTTGCCTTCCCTCATTGTTGGAAGGATCTCCGGGGCACCCCAAAGTTTGATGAGGGGTACGAGGCATACATGGCGAGCTTGATCGGCAGCAAGACTGCCAAAGATGCCACCGTCATTGACATTGATGGTGGCCAGCCTTGCGGAAGCTCCACTTCTCGTGCAAGCCGTCCAAGAGGCCACAAGGCAACCAAGGCCGACATGAAGCGTGATGCTTCGGCCATGCATTTGGTTGGCACCTTGAAGGACTTGTATGCTAAAAAAAAGAGGTGTCCATGGACAAGAGGGAGGAGAGGAAGCGCCGGGAGAAGGAAGAGGCCCTAAAGAACTACTATGATGTTCAAAAGAGGAAGCTTGACATTGATGATGCCAATGCCAAGATGCGGGCCGAGGACCACATGATCATGATCGCTGACTTGACTGCCATGAACGAGGTGAAGAGAGCTTGGTTCAAGAAGAGGCAGAAGGAGATAATAGACCGCACAAATTAAGTTGACAATCTTAATTTGTATTTTTTTTATATTTGTTTCCGTGTTCAAACTATATCACATTTCGTATTTCGTTTCCTGCTCATGCTACATTTTATTTAATATTATTTCATGTTTTTTAGATATTATCTTTTATCTCTAAATAGTAGAACTCCACTACATGAATTCCTGTAATATGGTGAAGCCTCACCCATTGACATATTTTTCCAGATATTTATGTCCGGTGGTCCAGGTATCCTTCAATACTTTCGTTTCAGCTTCTCTTCAACACCACTTCTGCCTCCTATATCTTCCACGGCAGGTCTGCGCCATAACTCATATTGATTCCCTCCTCTCCACCTCATGCGTCTAATGGTACGGAGTAATCATAATTTTGCATCAATTCATTTCCACCCCATCCTCATCTTCCCATCAAACAAACACAGGAGTAACTGAAGCAAGTTCTCTCCATTTTAATAAGTGGATCAGCCCCATTCTCTTCATCATCTCCACAACCTCGTGGATGCGTCCCTGACTCCCTGCTCGAGATTTTTCAGGTTTCTCAATAGGATAATCTGAAAGCTTGATGGGACAAATTTAACTCTAGAATGTCGACATCAATCTATGTCTGTACCGCGGGTGCTGGCCCTCTTCGTCGCCTGTGATCCGTTTCAGTTTCCTCCCCGCCCAGCCTCCCAGGTTCTTCCTAATCCCCCATCCCCAATCATACTACTATGTTGCTTCTTTACTACAAGATTGGTATCCTGCAGGTTATTTGCTGGAATGACTTTAAGGTCACTTTGTTAAAATAGCACTACGGCTGTAAATCACAAGAAAATGGATTGTTGTTCCAAGTCTCCAGCTGAGTGAGGGGACTAATGTCTGCAGCTTCAGCCTTTTTCTACCATTGTATCTGCAATGCAATAATCTCAATGAGTACTTCTCTTTGAGCGGATTCATGAATGTTGGGCCAATGTCTATTCCTCTCATCCTAGGTATGCTGTTTTGTGCAAGTATACCGTCTGGAATCTCAATCATCTTGGTGAAAAGGTACTAATTTATGTTGTGCAAGTATACTCGTCACAACTCTTGGCCAACATAAATGGAAGCCCCTGTCTATATTTCTTCATAACTTCAAATTCTCACAAGTCTGAGTTTTGGAAGTTTCACCACTGGGAAAATATATTCCATTTCAGATGACCTTGCCACCTACATCTCAGTCAACCACTAAGCCCAGAGAGCATTCATGATTATCCCGGCAGTATTTTCTTTTGATGAGTTGCTATTGATGTTGTTGTATTCTTCAGATTACACAGGCTACTACTAGATAAATTCGCAAAAGAAGATGTATTGCTGGGGTGTGATTTACCGAGCTAGATGTGGAGCACATTCGCAACAGGGAGATGTTATGGAACAAAACCCTATACCCTAAGCTTTCCCTTCTGAAACAATTTCTATTTTAGTCTGTAAGTGCAAGACACAAGCAGGAAACCTATGTGTGGCATCACTCGACTGGCGGTGCGGTTCTAGCTCTCATCATGCATCATTTTGACCACTTTTCAGATACTAAGTTGTGTTTTTATCTACTAAAAAAACTCGCCGAGTTGATGTGGATGTGTGTGTGCTAGAGCTCCCATCTATGCTTATAGCTCACCAGTATTTTCTCACAATGTTCTCAATTTTTTTTGTAAGGTATGGGGCGATATATATCTTTTGCGTCAGATCACCATAGTAAATTGATTTATACGTACATGGAATTTAGCTATCCTATTTAGTTTCTTTACATTTAGCCATCCTTTTACCTATACACGTTTGTAGTAGAATCAGCTTGGGATCGTATCAAGAGAAAAGTATATTATTCTTTTAGGTCTCCATATATCATGGTATATATGAAGTGTGGTGTGCCATTGTTATGTAAGTATATTTAATTTAGCTAGAATTTTCACATGTGGTTGTGAATGTGCTTTTTTTTAGAGGAGCAGGGCTCCGAACCCCGGCTCCATTTTACTGAAGCCTCAGACACCAAAACAACATTCAGTTTTTGTTTTACAGACCGCCAGAACTCACACAACATACACATACCAGGTTTTTAGCTACAGAACAACACAACTAGAAGTTTTCTGACAAACAGCAAAGGGCTAGATGGGAACAGTATAGAACCATCAGCACCAGCACCCCAGGATATCATTCAAGGACGCTCCAGGAATTTGAAACATGCCCCGTCACCAACCAGGATCAGATCATTTGCCTCCAGGGTCCTCGCTAGGTCTTCTGTCGTAATCAACATCGGCCCAAAACCCTGTGTACTGTTCATGTCGCAAACCTCCAGTGTTGATCTTGCCTTGATAAGGGGGTGGCCCGATCTTCTCAGTAAGCAACGGTGGTGATGATGATCACGGGATGAACACAACGGAGATACATGATGATGAAGTGGATGATAACTTGTATGACGCAACGAAGTCTCTCGATTGGTCCTCGTCGCCAATGCAACAGCCTCTCAACCCCGCAAGATATTCGCAACTCCACACACTTGCGCACGTAGCCGCCGACCACGAAGTGGTAAGTTGCAACAATCTAATTCCCAATGGAATAACAGATCACACAAGACTTTCAGGGGTTTACACCAAATCAATGCAATATGGTGTGGACATTCAATAGAGTTGCAAAGCAATCAACTATGAACTAGGGTTTATCTTAAATGCGGTCTAAACCTAATTTGAGGGCGTCCTAGGCACTTATAAAGGGGTTCAGGACGACCTCAGGTCGAAAAGATACATAGAAAACCGACCCAGATCGGATCTGGTCGAGATAGACTCAGAGTCGGCCGGTCATACGGTCGGTCAACCGGGCCTGGGACCAGGCCATCCGGTTTCAACCGGGTCTGGCACCGGGTGGTGACCTGTCTAAGGGTCCAGGCTTACTGGATAGTGCCCGGCTGGCACAAGCGTGGCATCCGGTCGGCGCCGGGCTAATCCGGTGTGGCGCCCGGTCGGACCGGGCCTATGATCGGGCTCGCCGGCGTGGCGGCCGGTCTGACCGGACCTGACACCGGCCTGGACTTCTTCCTCCTTCACGCATGCCTCCCTATCCTCCCTCGCGCGTCCATGGGATATCTTCATGCCCAGCTTCTTGTCTAGCTGCTCTTCTCCTCCTCGTGTGATGCTTACTCCCTCCTCATACCTGATCATACATAAGTAATAGGACTTAAGCAGTATAAAGTTCTCATCGATCAAAGTATCACTTAGGAACAAATTCACCTGTTCTTTAAGTAGCTTCGCACGAGCTCGTGTCATTGGTCCAATCCTGACTTCATTGGACTTGAGCTTCACAAGGAACGTCTTCATCTTGTAATGACGGAGGTAGTAGTGTAGTAGGGATGTCTTCATCATCCCCCCCCCCTTCAAAAGGCGTCGACCTCGACGCTCCAAGGTCTTCTCCGTCATATGGTGTCAAATTTACCACATTGAAAGAATTGTTGACACCAAACTCATCAATTGGAAGATCTATAGAGTATGCATTATCATTGATCTTGGCAAGCACTTTGTAAGGACCAGCATCACGAGGAAGCAACTTGGACTTTCGTAGCTTCGGGAACCTATCCTTGCGAAAATGTACCCAGACCATATCACCAGGCTTGAACAACATCTCCTTGCGCTTCTTGTTCATCCTTGTAGCATTGCTCTTGCCTTTCTTCTCGATCAACTCCTTAGTCTTCACATGAATCTTTCGCACAAAATCGGCCCTCTTTGATGCCTCCATATTGACTCTCTCATGTATGGGTAGAGGCAACAAATCAAGCGGAGTAATGGGTTTGAAACCATACACCACCTCAAAGGGACACAGCTCTGTGGTAGAATGTACCGCTCTGTTATAAGCAAACTTCACATGCGGCAAACAATCTTCCCACTCCTTTAGGTTCTTCTTGATCATGGATCTCAACAGTTGTAACGATGTTCTATTCACCACTTCAGTTCGACCATCAGTTTGGGGATGACAAGTAGTACTGAAAAGTAGTTTCGTCCCCAGCTTTCTCCAAAGCGTCTTCTAGAAGTAGCTCATAAACTTCACGTCACGATCAGAAACAATAGTCTTCGGGACTCCATGTAGACGTACAATCTCCCTGAAAAACAGGTTAGCAATATGCGATGCATCGTCTGTAAGAGCAAGATCCATATCCCGTGTTTTGTGTGTTTGATAACAACACTCGAATGAATTTAACCGTGCACAAAGATTATCTTTTATAGATTTGCAAAGTGTACGGTGCCCTCGCTGAACACATTATGATCGGAAGACTGAAGCGTAGTTCTTAGGTTCTCTGGTTTTGTGTGTGTGTCGCGAGGTAACATGGCAGGAGAGGAAAAGAGGAAAAAGCAGTTTCAGCCATAGCGGTACTACCGGTACCAGGAGCGGTAGTACCGCTACCCTACTGGTACCGCTCCGAGATACCGCTCTGGAGGTTTCTCACGCGATTGTCCCACAGAACAAGTTACGGTACCTTGAGCGGTAGTACCGCTTGCGAGTGGTAGTACCGCCTACTGTACCACTTAAGTACCGTAACTAGTTACAGCAGTACCGCTTCGGTACCGCCGCGGTGCCGCTTGGGATCCAGTAAGGTTTGGAGCCTATTGCGGTACCTCGAGCGGTACCACGAGCGGTAGTACCGCTTTGTGTCCACGTGCCGCTTACCGAAGCGGTAGTACCGCTTAGGCAGAAACTGCACATAACGGTTGGATTTTAGGAGACCTATATAAATGCCTCTTCTTCCCCAACTCGTTTTAGCTCTTCTCTCTCTCTCCTCCATTGTTGCTGAGCTCAAGCCGAGTGGATCTCCCTACCTACCCAATCAATCTTGCTCATACTTTGAGGAGTGGTGGAGGAGACCCCGATCTATCGTTCTACCGAGAGAAATTTCACCAATTCGTGGTAGTCCTTAGTGGATCTTGGTGGTAGGGTTCCTTTGGTGGAATCTTGGAAGAAGTGCACCTATGGAGGCTAGCTTGGTGTTGTGCTAGCCCCATAGGTTGTTGGGAGCCTCCTTGTGGTGTGGAGATCGCCCCAACCTTGTGAAGGAATCACCGCCTCGACCAGTGCCATAGTGGAGAAGGGGGAGCACCTTCGTGGAGCTCTCTCGAGGAAGAAGGTGAGGCCTTCCTTCGTGGTGTGGCCACCTAGCCTCTTGTGTGAGGCTAGCACCTCCTCAACGCAGATGTACTCCCTTTTGTGGGAGGAACTGCGGGAAACAAACCTCGCCTCGTCTCCGCGCCCTCCGGTTGTCCCGCTCCTTACTCTTACTATCTTGTTTGGTTCATTTACTTGTTGCACTTGTCTAGGATCTGTTGGCGTCAGAAACCCACCGGCGGGCAGTGACTGGCAACACAGTAGAGCCGGGAACAACTAGGGCTGCGGCTGGCCCCAGTCCCTCAGAGCGACGGCCCGCAAAGCCTCCTGGTCACACGTCCGATGCTATCGCAAGGGCGTGCCACCCGACCTATACCTGGTCGGGAAGGTGTTGGATGATGCCTCGCTTAGTTTCCTGCATGGCATACACGTAAACGTTAAATACGAGCCTCGATCGGCTCTTCGAGGTTATCTCGTGAATCGGCTCAAGGAGCCGATCCACCCATGATTCGTACAAGGTGTCCGAATATATGGTGGTCCTGCTTGATCAAGATAAAGTTAAAACGATCTATGACGATTTAGGGTTTTCACCGCATAATCGGATCATCCTACTCACGATTGGGCCTCGCGCTCGCGTACGGTGACCGTAAGCCGATCCTAGACAGGGCCTAAAAACCAACACGAGGTTGATCCCCGAACGTCCTGTCTAGGGCTAGCGAACTCCACCCTACACGCCGCTGGATCCTCCAACCCTTTGTAAGGCCTAACTATTGCGGATGTTAAACTAATCCTTGATGAACAAGGAGCAACCGTAACGGATCGGATCTACTAAACTATGATCAAACGGGGTGCCGCCCCTACACCTAAGACAGGTGTAAGGGCGGCTAAATGTATAAGGGTTGCACTACGACAGCATATGATACGAAGAACAATGCTAACCCTAACACATCTAAGATAACTACGTTGCTCGCCATCAAAAAGGCTTCAGCACGAGCAACGCATGAACAACGTGGGTAGGCTTGTGCTCCCTAGATCGCAAGATGCGATCTAGGCAGCATGGTGCTTACCGGAGAAACCCTCGAGACGAAGGAGTTGGCGATGCGCCGAGATTTGTTTGTGTTGAACGTTGGTTGTTGTTTATTTCATAAACCCTAGATACATATTTATAGTCCAAGGGACTTTCTAATTCGGGCGTGCACCTAACCGTGCACGGGTAAAACTCTAACTCCTAATCGACACATAACCTAATATGTTACAGATACAAGGGCAAACTAGCCCAAACTTTGCATGTAAGGCCGATTCACGTATTTCTTCTATATATATATTCTTCAAGTCCATCTTGATCGCGGCCCACCTCTGACTCGGTCAAATTCTGGTGATAACACATGCCCCCTGGTTTTGGAAATGTCATTTCCAAAATCATTACGCTTTCCTTTCGTCGGGTCATGTCGTGGCGGAGCGGAACCGCCGCAGAATCTTCCATCATTACGCCTCGCCTCCTGGGCTTCTCCGTACGAATTGACAATTTCGGCATCACGTCCTCGAGAACCGTCATGGCATTAAATCTCCACTACACTCCTTTTATTTATTTGTGCCAAACGGTTCACCACTCCATCCCCTTGCTCTGCTCTGTCCACCAACGCCAAAAAACCCTCTTCCCCTGCAGCCATGTCTTCCTCTTCCTCCACCGCTTCAGGCCTCCCCCTCCAATCGTCGCCGAAGAACAAGGAAGAGGACGACCTCCACTCCGGGGCGAACCCCATCTCCTCGACAAGGAGAAGAAAGAAGGAGAAGCGAGAGAAGACCAAGGCCTCCCCCTCCGCCGGGCTCCCGTCGAAGAAGCGCTCCCGCATGTGGGCGGACGGCGGGGACGACGATGACGACGAGGAAGGAGAAGATGAGGAGGAGGAAGATGATTCCTCCTCCTCCGCCGGGTATCCTCCAACGAAGCGCTTCCGCAGCTGGGCGGATAGCGAGGATGATGATGATGACGAGGAGGAGGAGGAAGCCCCGGCCGACGGGCCGGGCGAGCGGCAGCGAGGACTTCTCCGGCGGTGAGCGCCGATGGCGACGCCGGCACGACGACGCTAGCGAGGAGTAGTTATGTAGGATCGGTAGTCCCTTGAGCAATCGGCTCTTCTTTTGTTCTTCTTTTGAGCGATCGGCTCTTCATTGTAAGAAATCCCAATATTAATGAAGAATTTCCCTTAACTTGATTTCGCCGATTTCTTTCATGTCTGATTTAGCCGATTTCCCTTCATACTCGACTTTGTCGATCGTTGGCCTAATCCATGCTTAATGACCGATGGCAACGCATCGGTTTCTCACGATAATCTGCGAGACGAGCCAATTCGGTCATCCCTCCAAGCTAGCCAGCTACGCCGATGACGATGGCACGGCCCGATCTTAGTAGGCTGGCGACTTGATCTTGAGCGGGCGTCTTTAACGAGCCACGGAACTGTCTTGGATGCTCAAGCCGATGACTCCGTAACAAAAACACCACTCTCCAGACCAGTTGCGACGTAGGGCTAGCCGATTCCAACCAAATCGGCTCCCCAGAGCAAGGATCTTTAGGGCGAGCTGCCCCCCGAGCCTTAATCAAGGCGAATCAGCCAAATGTGCCGCCATTGGCCTCAAATCATGACGTAGCCAGCCGATTTTAACAACATCGGCTCCCCGAGCTGAAGAACCTTCGGGGTGAGCTGCCCCGAGCTTCTTCGGTCTACTTCTTGCGCCTTGCTGGTCGGATCGGCCCCTTTCCTTTGGTGGATCTGATGCAATCCATCCTTAACCTGATCCACTTCCTGCTCTTGGCATTGGCATTGGTCCATCGAGTCTCTCTTCGTGGCCCACTTCCTGCTCCATCGAATCACCTCTTGAGTTGATGGCCATGCATCCTTAACCTTAAGACGATGTCTGCTGCATCGGCTGTGCTTAAATTTTTTTGAATTTTTTACGGCCGATTTATGTATCGGCCCCCATACCTCAATACCCATCATCAAAGAATATCGGCCGATTTATGTATCGGCCCCCATACCTCAATACCCATCATCAAAGAATATCTTGGGCTGCTGGGTACTTGCAAGACATTCCTACTGCATATCCTCGTGTTTCACCCACCCAGGTGCCCCCGAGCCGATTCTGTCAAGAGAATTGATGGTATCGGCTCTTCAGGTATCCCCTGTTGGATTAAATGTTGAACCCAAGCCGAATGGATGGTGAGGATAATTTTGGCCGATTGCTGGAATCGGCCTCCACGTTGCTTGTTCGATGAAGGTTTTGTAATGTCCCTCCATAAATTTTTGGGGCCGATCACAAGGATCAGCCTCGCCACGTTTTCTCATTGATTTGCTCCAGCTACATGGTTAGGCCAGTGGATAAAACCAGCCCAATCTCTGACTTTATCATGGTGGTGCGCTTGCTGTCGTCCACCTCGAGTGCATCGTGTAATCGTGGAGCACTAAGCTTCGTCGGAAGGACGAGCACCATGTTTGTGCCAGCCGATGTTTCATCATCGGCTTTCCTTTGCTTGGGGCGCCACTCCATTTTTCGTGGATGACCCTCTTCATCCAGGGTTCGCTGAACTTTCGCTGCCAGATCAGGTCGTGCCTTCCTCAGTGTATACAAGTATAGCCTTTCGGCTTCCTCCAGGCCGCGCAATCGCTGAACCCTGCGCTTTTGGGAACGGCTGAGCCCATCAGGGCACCACCTTGGCCGGTGGTACCTGTCTTCTTCCCCCTCGTCTTCTGAATCCTCGAGATCTTCTAACCGAGGGGACTCAAGCACGTTTGCTTTGTGGCGGGAGAGGCCCTAGGCGCTTGAACACGGACACGTTGGCTGTCTCCTTCTTCTTCCGGTTGCATTCGGGCAATTGCCGATTGTGGGCAATCGGCTCATTCCTGAATCCCGGCGAGTGTACGAAGAAGGGGCAGTCCCAGTGCCTATCCACGTCGTCTCGCTCCCCTGACTTTTCCTTGGCACGGCGCTCGTGCTCCTCCTCATCGCGATCGTGCCGACGATGTCTTCTGGCTTTTCTGGCCAGACGATCTCTTTCATCATCATCGCCATATCGCCGGCGTTGGTCATACCGACTCACATACTTGTTGAGGAGGTGATCAGAGAGAGGTCGCTGATATCTTATGTTCTCCACTTCTCCCTCTGTGACGTAGCACTTGCCGTCTTGGCGGAGCCGATCGCGTGGAGCGGCTTCCTCTCGTATCTTTGCTATGAGAGCAGTCTGCCCTCATCTCCGTCCTTACCGGAGTGGTTCCCAAGCCCTACCATGTTGATATTGCACGAGAGATCCGGCTGGCACCCTCCATGGTAAGTATACTCCACCATGTTCACGGCGGGGAAGGGTCGACTTTCATGGCGTCTTCGGTTGAAAATTAGCCGTCCATTTTCTATCGCCATTTGGATCTGCTGCCGCCACACCCTGCGGTCGTTGGTGGTGTGGGTGAACGTGTTATGCCACTTGCGGTATGGCTTTCCGTTCAGCTCTTGCACCGTGGGGATCTTGTGGCCTTCGGGTACCTTTATATGCTTCTCCGTGAGTAAGAGATCGAAAATCCGCTCGGTTTTGGTCACGTCGAAGTCGAACCCTTTTGGAGGACCTTGTGGCTTTACCCATTTGCGGGACACGGGGCCTGCCGCTCGAGTCCATTCAGCCACCTGCTACCTCTCGATCTCCCGCAGCACCTTCATCCTCGTCCGCCTCAACCGGGGTCACCGCACGCTTGAATTTGTCCCGGTAAACATCCGGGTGGCGCTTGTTCATATGCTGACGGCTTCGCACCATGTGCGCCAATGAAGGGTAGTACTGCTTGGGAGGCCACGTCCTTGATCGATGATGAGAGACCCACCACCGCCAACTCGATCGCTTCTTTTCACTTACGTGAACCGAAAAGCATCGGTTCCTAATGGTCCTGAAGCGCTGGATGTACTCGACACTTGTCTCCCCGCGCTTCGTCGTACTTGTGCTAGATCGGCAATGCCGGCCTCGGAAGCCTCGAGTGATACTTGTTCATGGAACTGCTCTTCCAACTGCTTCCAAGTCCGGATGGAGTTCGGTGGCAGCGATGTGTACCACCCGAAAGCCGATCCCGTGAGGGACGTGCGAAGAACCTCACACGCAACTCGTCTGATGCTGAGATCGTGCCCAGCTGTGCCAAATATCGGCTCACATGCTTGATGGAGCTGGAACCATCCGATCCACTAAACTTTGTGAAGTCCGGGAGCCGATATTTGGGTGGTAGCGGGATCAATTCGTACTCGTTGGGGTACGGCTTGGTATAGCCGAACGTCTTCCTTTTCGGCATCATGCCGAACCGATCTTTCGAATTGCACAAATCTGATCCGCGGTGATGGTCGAAGGTGTCGAACCCCGAAGATTCGGCGGGGTGGCATACTTGACCAGCCATGCTTGCTTTTCCGGTTCTAAGCCAACTGCAGGAGCTGGGCTCTGGAGGTTTGTCGGAGTGGCGTACTTAGCTAACCACGTTTGCTTCTCAAGATCGGCTCCCGACGTTCCTCCAGCTGTTCCAGAGGCCCCTGCTGTTGCAACCTGGTTCGAGAGTGCCCAGGTATTGCAGTCTGGTACGTATGCGCACGCGTATCCGTGTGGGATCTCCTTGGGCGCCTCGGGTAGGAATTGGTAGTCACTAGGATCACCACCAATCTTGTAGACGATGTATGCCGATGAGTTCGGCACTTCTGGTGCTGCCCATGCGAACGGCATCGGAGGATGGGACTGGAGTGGCATCTCTCCTTTGTAAGTCCCTAGAGCTGGTCCCGACGGAGAATACCGATGGCTCATGATTTCCTGGACCACGCGCAGAGCGACACGCTCCAAAGTGTTTACCGAGCTCTCGGAGTGGCGGTGCGGCGAATGAGCCACCATGTAGTTGATCTCCCGACGCGGCGACCTGGTGCGTTCTTCGACGGGGCGGACAGGTCCACTCCATCGAGTGCGCCTTCGGGTGAGAAACCCTTCCACCCGACGCCATGGGAGCGGGTTACGTGGAAAGAGCCGATGAGTTCGGCTTCGAGGACCGCCTTGATCTCGTCATGCTTCTTCTTGAGCTCGTCGGTCAGATCCTCATACTTGACCGGAGTGCTTTCCGCCATCTCGGATGTAGATGGCGATGCGGTGGATGTCGAAGATTGTCCCACCGGGCGTGCCGAAATGTGTTGGCGTCGAAACCCACCGGCGGGCAGTGGACCGGCAACACGGTAGAGCCGGGAACAACTAGGGCTGCGGCTGGCCCCGGTCCCTCGGAGCGACGGCCCGCAAAGCCTCCCGGTCACACGTCCGATGCTATCGCAAGGGCGTGCCACCGACCTATACCCGGTCGGGAAGGTGTTGGATGATGCCTCGCTTAGTTTCTGCATGGCATACACGTAAACGTTAAATACGAGCCTCGATCGGCTCTTCAGGTTATCCTGTGAATCGGCTCAAGGAGCCGATCCACCCATGATTCGTACAAGGTGTCCGAATATATGGTGGTCCTGCTTGATCAAGATAAAGTTAAAACGATCTACGACGATTTAGGGTTTTCACCGCATAATCGGATCATCCTACTCACGATTGGGCCTCGCGCTCGCGTACGGTGACCGTAAGCCGATCCTAGACAGGGCCTAAAAACCAACACGAGGTTGATCCCGGAACGTCCTGTCTAGGGCTAGCGAACTCCACCCTACACGCCGCTGGATCCTCCAACCCTTTGTAAGGCCTAACTATTGCGGATGTTAAACTAATCCTTGATGAACAAGGAGCAACCGTAACGGATCGGATCTACTAAACTATGATCAAGCGGGGTGCCGCCCCTACACCTAAGACAGGTGTAAGGGCGGCTAGATGTATAAGGGTTGCACTACGACGAGCATATGATACGAAGAACAATGCTAACCCTAACACATCTAAGATAACTACGTTGCTCGCCATCAAAAAGGCTTCGAGCACGAGCAACGCATGAACAACGTGGGTAGGCTTGTGCTTGCCTAGATCGCAAGATGCGATCTAGGCGACATGGTGCTTCTCGGAGAAACCCTCGAGACGAAGGAGTTGGCGATGCGCCGAGATTTGTTTGTGTTGAACGTTGGTTGTTGTTTATTTCATAAACCCTAGATACATATTTATAGTCCAAGGGACTTTCTAATTCGGGCGTGCACCTAACCGTGCACGGGTAAAACTCTAACTCCTAATCGACACATAACCTAATATGTTACAGATACAAGGGCAAACTAGCCCAAACTTTGCATGTAAGGCCGATTCACGTATTTCTTCTATATATATATTCTTCAAGTCCATCTTGATCGCAGCCCACCTCTGACTCGGTCAAATTCTGGTGATAACAGGATCATACTAGGATCACCTTGAGCATCAAAGCTATCACCTTTACTTCCGTTGCACTAAAAGTTGAAAAAGGCAAAAACTTGACGTAGCGTCCATTCAGCCCCCCTCTTGTTCGCTACGATCCATTCAATTGGTATCAGAGCAAGGTTTTCTTGCTCGGGCTTTACCGCCTAAGAAATGGCCGAACAAGAGACGGTTGCGAATGGATCCCTTCCGGTGAGCAATCACCTCCATCATCAATTGCCGATAATACTCCGGCTACTTTGGATGACCTCAAGAAATTGGAGTCATCCATTGTATCTCAAATGAAGGCTATGATGATGGAGTTGATTGCTCCAAAACCAAACCCCATCATAGATCCTAAGGAAAGTGTCGATGTTCCTCCACAACAAGTCAAAACTCTTCCTCTTGTTGGTTTTGTTGAGCAATCGACAAAACCACCTCGAGAAAGGGAACTTGAGGATGTTGACACTTCATCAAAAGGGAAGGATGAACCTCCGTTAGCGGGACAATTAGGAGGTAATCATGCGGTGCCCCCACCAAGTGATTACACCGTAAATGTCCCAATACCTATGCCTCATATTTTGACTCATGGCTCACCACCGCTACTTTAATCTAATAGCTTTGAAAATTGGCAATTCTTAATGTGCTCTCATGTGCGCGAGTGCTTCTACCGAGCTTTGGCGCATCATTGAGGAGGGCTATTCACCACGAGATCTAAAGAACTTGACAAGAAGGGAAGTGGTGGATGACCAACTCAACGCCACCGCCATCAACATGATCCACATGGCCGTCACGCCCAAGGACCGCGCTCATATCCGCTCGCTCAAGACCGCCAAGGAAGCATGGAACAAAATCGACAAGCTCTTCCTCGGAAATGAGAGCATTCAAAGCTCTCGATTCGATGAAGTGAACAACATGGCCGACAACTTCGTCATGAATGAGGGAGAATCGCCCGAAGAGATGTACCGGCGCCTTATTGCTCTCGCCGTGTGATGTCTACGGGAGCTTCTATTCTTGTAGACAGTGTTGGGCCTCCAAGAGCAGAGGTTTGTAGAACAGCAGCAAGTTTCCCTTAAGTGGATCACCCAAGGTTTATCGATCTCAGGGAGGAAGAGGTCAAAGATATCCCTCTCAAGCAACCACTGCAACCACAAAGCAAGAAGTCTCTTGTGTCCCCAACACACCTAATAGGTGCACTAGTTCGGCGAAGAGATAGTGAAATACAGGTGGTATGAATAAGTAGTAGCAACGGCACCGGAAAAGTGATTTGCCCGGAACGGTAAACAAGCAGTAGTAACGCAGCGGTAGTAACGCTGATAGAAACGAGTAAACAAGCAGCGATAGCGATATTTAGGAACAAGGCCTAGGGATTACACTTTCACTAGTGGACACTCTCAACATTGATCACATAACGGAATAGACAAATGCATACTCTACACTTTTGTTGGATGATGAACACATTGCGTAGGATTACACGAACCCTCAATGCCGGAGTTAACAAGCTCCACAATAATGCTCATATTTTAGTAACCTTTAGTGTAAGATAGATCAAAAGACTAAACCAAGTACTAGCATAGCATGCACACTGTCACCTTCATGCATATGTAGGAGGAATAGATCACATCAATATTATCAAGCAATAGTTAACTTCGCAATCTACAAGAGATCATGATCATAGCATAAACCAAGTACTAACACGGTGCACACACTGTCACCTTTGCACACGTGCAGGAGGAATAAAACTACTTTAATAACTTTGCTAGAGTAGCACATAGATAAATTGTGATACAAACACATTGCAATCATAAAGAGATGTAAATAAGCACCTCACTATGCCATTCATCAGTGAATAAGTATTCGTGAAATATAGCCTAAGAGACCCACACGGTGCACACACTTGTCACCTTTACACACGTGGGACAAGGAGTCTCCGGAGATCACATAGGTAAAACTCACTTGACTAGCATAATGACATCTAGATTACAAGCATCATCATATGAATCTCAATCATGTAAGGCAGCTCATGAGATTATTGCATTGAAGTACATAGGAGAGAGATGAACCACATAGCTACCGGTACAGCCCGAGCCTCGATGGAGAACTACTCCCTCCTCATGGGAGCGACGGCGGTGATGAAGATGGCGGTGGAGATGGCAGCGGTGTCGATGGAGAAGCCTTCGGGGGCACTTCCCCGCTCCGGCAGGGTGCCGGAACGGAGACTCCTGTCCCCCGGATCTTGGCTTCGCGATGGCGGTGGCTGCGGAAGGTTTTCCGTATCGTGGTTCTTCGCATCGGGGGTTTCGCGACGGAGGCTTTATATAGGCGAAGAGGCGGCGCAGGAGGGTCGAAGGGGTGGCCACACCATATGGCGGCGCGGCCGGGGCCCGGTCCGCGCCGGCCTATGGTCCGGGGGCCCAGTGCCCCCCTACGGGTCCTTCCGGGTGTTCGGATGCTTCCGGTGAAAATAGGAACCCGGGTCTTCGTTTCGTCCAATTCCGAGAATATTTCGTTACTAGGATTTACGAAACCAAAAACAGCAGAAAACGAGAGCTGGCACTTCGGCATCTTGTTAATAGGTTAGTTCCAGAAAATGCACGAATATGACATAAAGTGTGCATAAAACATGTAGGTATCATCAATAATATGGCATAGAACATAAGAAATTATCGATACGTCGGAGACGTATCAAGCATCCCCAAGCTTAGTTACTGCTCGTCCCGAAGCGAGTAAAACGATAACAAAGATAATTTCGAAGTGATATGCCATCATAAACTTGATCATACTATTTGTAAACATATGTAGTGGATGCAGCGATCAAAACAATGGTAATGACATGAGCAAACAAGTGAATCATAAAGCAAAGACTTTTCATGAATAGTACTTCAAGACAAGCATCAATAAGTCTTGCATAAGAGTTAACTTATAAAGCAATAAATCAAAGTAAAGGCATTGAAGCAACACAAAGGAAGATTAAGTTTCAGCGGTTGCTTTCAACTTGTAACATGTATATCTCATGGATAATTGTCAACATAGAGTAATATAACAAGTACAATATGCAAGTATGTAGGAATCAATGCACAGTTCACACAAGTGTTTGCTTCTTGAGGTGGAGAGAGATAGGTGAGCTGACTCAACATAAAAGTAAAAAGAATGGTCCTTCAAAGAGGAAAGCATCGATTGCTATATTTGTGCTAGAGCTTTTATTTTGAAAACATAAAGAGAGCATAAAAGTAAAATTTTGAGAGGTGTTTGTTGTTGTCAACGAATGGTAGTGGGCACTCTAACTACCTCATCAACCGGACTTTCAAGAGCGGCTCCCATGAAGGACGTTATCTCTACCAGCAAGGTAGATCATCCCTCTTCTCTTTTGTTTACACATGTACTTTAGTTTAGTTTTTCTTTATTTATGGATGACACTCCTCCCAACCTTTTGCTTACACAAGCCATGGCTAACCGAATCCTCGGGTGCCTTCCAACAATCACATACCATGAAGGAGTGTCTATTTGCAAAATTAAGTTGCTTACCGATGAATCAGAGCAAAACATGTGAAGAGAATTATTAATGCAAGTTAATTAATCGAGTCGGGAACCCCATTGCCAGCTCTTTTTGCAAAATTATTGGATAAGCGGATGTGCCACTAGTCCATTGTGAAAGTCCGTCGAAGTAAATGACAAGATCGAAAGATAAAACACCACATACTTCCTCATGAGCTATAAAACATTGACACAAATCAGAGGTGATAAATTTTGAATTATTTAAAGGTAGCACTCAAGCAATTTACTTTGGAATGGCGGAGAAATACCATGTAGTAGGTAGGTATGGTGGACACAAATGGCATAGTAGTTGGCTCAAGGATTTTGGATGCATGAGAAGTATTCCCTCTCGATACAAGGCTTAGGCTAGCAAGGTTATTTGAAACAAGCACAAGGATGAACGGTACAGCAAAACTCACATAAAAGACATATTGTAAACATTATAAGACTCCATACCGTCTTCCTTGTTGTTCAAAACTCAATACTAGATGTTATCTAGACTCTAGAGAAACCAAATATGCAAACCAAATTAGCAAGCTCTAAGTATTTCTTCATTAATGGGTGCAAAGTATATGATGCAAGAGCTTAAACATGAGCACAACAATTGCCAAGTATCACATTATCCAAGACATTATAGCAATTTACTACATGTATCATTTTCCAATTCCAACCATATAATAAATTAACGAAGAAGAAACTTCGCCATGAAAATTAAAAGCTAAGAACACATGTGTTCATATGAACCAACGGAGCGTGTCTCTCTCACATACAAGCATTTATTCAAACAAAAGCACACGAGACGCTCCAAGTAAAGTACATAAGATGTGGCCGAATAAAAATATAGTTTCAAGAGAAGGAACACGATAATTTGTCGATGAAGAAGGGGATGCCTTGGGCATCCCCAAGCTTAGACGCTTGAGTCTTCTTAATATATGCAGGGGTGAACCACCGGGGCATCCCCAAGCTTAGAGCTTTCACTCTTCTTGATCATAGTATATCATCCTCCTCTCTTGACCCTTGAAAACTTCCTCCACACCAAACTCGAAACAAACTCATTAGAGGGTTAGTGCATAATCAAAAACTCACATGTTCAGAGGTGACACAATCATTCTTAACACTTCGGACATTGCTCAAAGCTACTTGGAAGGTAATGGAACAAAGAAATCCACCCAACACGGCGAAAGAAGCAATGCGAAATAAAAGGCAGAATCTGTCAAAACGGAACAGTCCGTAAAGACGAATTTTAAAAGGGCACCAGACTTGCTCAAATGAAAATGCCCAAACTGAATGAAAGTTGCGTACATATCTGAGGATCACTCACGTAAATTGGCATAATTTTCTGAGTTACCTACAGAGAATTAGACCCATATTCGTGACAGCAAAAAAAATCTGGAACTGCGCAATAATCCAAATCTAGTATTTACTTTACTATCAAAGACTTTACTTGGCACAACAAAACATAAAACTAAGATAAGGAGAGGTTGCTACAGTAGTAAACAACTTCCAAGACACAAATATAAAACAAAGTACTGTAGCAAAATAAACACATGGGTTATCTCCCAAGAAGTTCTTTTCTTTATAGCCATTAAGATGGGCTCGGCGAGTTTTAATGATGCACTCGCAAGAGATAGTATTTGAAGCAAAAGAGAGCATCAAGAGGCAAATTCAAAACACATTTAAGTCTAACATGCTTCCTATGAAGAGGCATCTTGTACACAAATGAATTCATAAAGAACAAAGTGACAAGCATAGGAAGATAAAACAAGTGTAGCTTCAAAAATTTCAGCACATAGAGAGGCATTTTAGTAACATGAAAATTTCTACAACCATATTTTCCTCTCTCATAATAACTTTCAGTAGCAACAAGAGCAAACTCAACAATATAACTATCACATAAAGCATTCTTATCATGAGTCTCATGCATAAAATTATTACTCCCCACATAGGCATAGTCAATTTTATTAGTAATAGCGGGAGCAAATTCAACAAAGTAGCTATCATTATTATTCTCATCATCAAATATAGGAGGCATAGTATTATCAAAGAAAATTTTCTCCTCAATGCTTGGGGGACTAAAAAGATCATGAAAACCAGCTTCCCCAAGCTTAGAACTTTCTATATCATTATCAACAATGGTGTTCAAAGCGTTCATACTAATATTACTACCAAGCATGCAAATAAGATTTCATAGGTTTTTTAATTTTCGCATCAAACAATCCATGTTTTAAATCAGGAAATAGAATAAGAAGCTCATTGTTGTCCATTATGCCAAACTAGTGTAAACAAGAAACAAAAAGATGCAATTGCGGGATCTAAAGGAAATAGCTTCGAGCACAAACACAATGGCGCCGAAAAGAACTGTTACACTGGAACCGGAGTATGAGTGCCTTTTTACCTTTCCTCCCCGACAACGGCGCCGAGAAAAGTGCTTGATGTCTACGGGAGCTTCTATTCTTGTAGACAGTGTTGGGCCTCCAAGAGCGAGAGGTTTGTAGAACAGCAGCAAGTTTCCCTTAAGTGGATCACCCAAGGTTTATCGATCTCGGGGAGGAAGAGGTCAAAGATATCCCTCTCAAGCAACCCTGCAACCACAAAGCAAGAAGTCTCTTGTGTCCCCAACACACCTAATAGGTGCACTAGTTCGGCGAAGAGATAGTGAAATACAGGTGGTATGAATAAGTAGTAGCAACGGCACCAGAAAAGTGCTTTGCCCAGAACAGTAAACAAGCAGTAGTAACGCAGCAGTAGTAACACAGTAAAACAGTAAACAAGCAGCGATAGCGATATTTAGGAACAAGGCCTAGGGATTACACTTTCACTAGTGGACACTCTCAACATTGATCACATAACAGAATAGACAAATGCATACTCTACACTTTTGTTGGATGATGAACACATTGCGTAGGATTACACGAACCCTCAATGCCGGAGTTAACAAGCTCCACAATAATGCTCATATTTTAGTAACCTTTAGTGTAAGATAGATCAAAAGACTAAACCAAGTACTAGCATAGCATGCACACTTGTCACCTTCATGCATATGTAGGAGGAATAGATCACATCAATATTATCATAGCAATAGTTAACTTCGCAATCTACAAGAGATCATGATCATAGCATAAACCAAGTACTAACACGGTGCACACACTTGTCACCTTTGCACACGTGCGGGAGGAATAAAACTACTTTAATAACTTTGCTAGAGTAGCACATAGATAAATTGTGATACAAACACATTGCAATCATAAAGAGATATAAATAAGCACCTCACTATGCCATTCATCAGTGAATAAGTATTCTGTGAAATATAGCCTAAGAGACCCACACGGTGCACACACTTGTCACCTTTACACACGTGGGACAAGGAGTCTCCGGAGATCACATAGGTAAAACTCACTTGACTAGCATAATGACATCTAGATTACAAGCATCATCATATGAATCTCAATCATGTAAGGCAGCTCATGAGATTATTGTATTGAAGTACATAGGAGAGAGATGAACCACATAGCTACCGGTACAGCCCCGAGCCTCGATGGAGAACTACTCCCTTCTCATGGGAGCAGCGGCGGTGATGAAGATGGCGGTGGAGATGGCAGCGGTGTCGATGGAGAAGCCTTCGGGGGCACTTCCCCGCTCCGGCAGGGTGCCGGAACGGAGACTCCTGTCCCCCGGATCTTGGCTTCGCGATGGCGGCGGCTCCGGAAGGTTTTCCGTATCGTGGTTCTTCGCATCGGGGGTTTCGCGACGGAGGCTTTATATAGGCGAAGAGGCGGCGCGAGGAGGGTCGAAGGGGTGGCCACACCATATGGCGGCGCGACCGGGGCCCGGGCCGCGCCGGCCTATGGTCCGGGGGCCCGAGTGCCCCCCTCCGGTCCTTCCCGGGTGTTCCGGATGCTTCCGGTGAAAATAGGAACCCGGGTCTTCGTTTCGTCCAATTCCGAGAATATTTCGTTACTAGGATTTACGAAACCAAAAACAACGAGAAAACGAGAAGCGGCACTTCGGCATCTTGTTAATAGGTTAGTTCCGGAAAATGCACGAATATGACATAAAGTGTGCATAAAACATGTAGGTATCATCAATAATATGGCATAGAACATAAGAAATTATCGATACGTCGGAGACGTATCAAGCATCCCCAAGCTTAGTTCCGCTCGTCCCGAGCAGGTAAAACGATAACAAAGATAATTTCGAAGTGATATGCCATCATAAACTTGATCATACTATTTGTAAACATATGTAGTGGATGCAGCGATCAAAACAATGGTAATGACATGAGTAAACAAGTGAATCATAAAGCAAAGACTTTTCATGAATAGTACTTCAAGACAAGCATCAATAAGTCTTGCATAAGAGTTAACTCATAAAGCAATAAATCAAAGTAAAGGCATTGAAGCAACACAAAGGAAGATTAAGTTTCAGCGGTTGCTTTCAACTTGTAACATGTATATCTCATGGATAATTGTCAACATAGAGTAATATAACAAGTACAATATGCAAGTATGTAGGAATCAATGCACAGTTCACACAAGTGTTTGCTTCTTGAGGTGGAGAGAGATAGGTGAACCGACTCAACATAAAAGTAAAAAGAATGGTCCTTCAAAGAGGAAAGCATCGATTGCTATATTTGTGCTAGAGCTTTTATTTTGAAAACATAAAGAGAGCATAAAAGTAAAATTTTGAGAGGTGTTTGTTGTTGTCAACGAATGGTAGTGGGCACTCTAACTACCTCATCAACCGGACTTTCAAGAGCGGCTCCCATGAAGGACGTTATCTCTACCGACAAGGTAGATCATCCCTCTTCTCTTTTGTTTACACATGTACTTTAGTTTAGTTTTTCTTTATTTATGGATGACACTCCTCCCAACCTTTTGCTTACACAAGCCATGGCTAACCGAATCCTCGGGTGCCTTACAACAATCACATACCATGAAGGAGTGTCTATTTGCAAAATTAAGTTGCTTACTGATGAATCAGAGCAAAACATGTGAAGAGAATTATTAATGCAAGTTAATTAATCGGGCTGGGAACCCCATTGCCAGCTCTTTTTGCAAAATTATTGGATAAGCGGATGTGCCACTAGTCCATTGTGAAAGTCTCGTCGAAGTAAATGACAAGATCGAAAGATAAAACACCACATACTTCCTCATGAGCTATAAAACATTGACACAAATCAGAGGTGATAAATTTTGAATTATTTAAAGGTAGCACTCAAGCAATTTACTTTGGAATGGCGGAGAAATACCATGTAGTAGGTAGGTATGGTGGACACAAATGGCATAGTAGTTGGCTCAAGGATTTTGGATGCATGAGAAGTATTCCCTCTCGATACAAGGCTTAGGCTAGCAAGGTTATTTGAAACAAGCACAAGGATGAACGGTACAGCAAAACTCACATAAAAGACATATTGTAAACATTATAAGACTCCATACCGTCTTCCTTGTTGTTCAAAACTCAATACTAGATGTTATCTAGACTCTAGAGAAACCAAATATGCAAACCAAATTAGCAAGCTCTAAGTATTTCTTCATTAATGGGTGCAAAGTATATGATGCAAGAGCTTAAACATGAGCACAACAATTGCCAAGTATCACATTATCCAAGACATTATAGCAATTTACTACATGTATCATTTTCCAATTCCAACCATATAATAAATTAACGAAGAAGAAACTTCGCCATGAAAATTAAAAGCTAAGAACACATGTGTTCATATGAACCAGCAGAGCGTGTCTCTCTCCCACACAAGCATTTATTCAAACAAAAGCACACAGACGCTCCAAGTAAAGTACATAAGATGTGGCCGAATAAAAATATAGTTTCAAGAGAAGGAACCTGATAATTTGTCGATGAAGAAGGGGATGCCTTGGGCATCCCCAAGCTTAGACGCTTGAGTCTTCTTAATATATGCAGGGGTGAACCACCGGGGCATCCCCAAGCTTAGAGCTTTCACTCTTCTTGATCATAGTATATCATCCTCCTCTCTTGACCCTTGAAAACTTCCTCCACACCAAACTCGAAACAAACTCATTAGAGGGTTAGTGCATAATCAAAAACTCACATGTTCAGAGGTGACACAATCATTCTTAACACTTCTGGATATTGCTCAAAGCTACTGGGAAGGTAATGGAACAAAGAAATCCACCCAACACAGACGAAAGAAGCAATGCGAAATAAAAGGCAGAATCTGTCAAAACAGAACAGTCCAGTAAAGACGAATTTTAAAAGGGCACCAGACTTGCTCAAATGAAAATGCCCAAATTGAATGAAAGTTGCGTACATATCCGAGGATCACTCACGTAAATTGGCATAATTTTCTGAGTTACCTACAGAGAATTAGACCCAGATTCGTGACAGACAAAGAAATGCGGAACTGCGCAGTAATCCAAATCTAGTATTTACTTTACTATCAAAGACTTTACTTGGCACAACAAAACATAAAACTAAGATAAGGAGAGGTTGCTACAGTAGTAAACAACTTCCAAGACACAAATATAAAACAAAGTACTGTAGCAAAATAAACACATGGGTTATCTCCCAAGAAGTTCTTTTCTTTATAGCCATTAAGATGGGCTCAGCAGCTTTAATGATGCACTCGCAAGAGATAGTATTTGAAGCAAAAGAGAGCATCAAGAGGCAAATTCAAAACACATTTAAGTCTAACATGCTTCCTATGAAGAGGCATCTTGTACACAAATGAATTCATAAAGAACAAAGTGACAAGCATAGGAAGATAAAACAAGTGTAGCTTCAAAAATTTCAAGCACATAGAGAGGCATTTTAGTAACATGAAAATTTCTACAACCATATTTTCCTCTCTCATAATAACTTTCAGTAGCAACAAGAGCAAACTCAACAATATAACTATCACATAAAGCATTCTTATCATGAGTCTCATGCATAAAATTATTACTCCCCACATAGGCATAGTCAATTTTATTAGTAATAGCGGGAGCAAATTCAACAAAGTAGCTATCATTATTATTCTCATCATCAAATATAGGAGGCATAGTATTATCAAAGAAAATTTTCTCCTCAATGCTTGGGGGACTAAAAAGATCATGAAAACCAGCTTCCCCAAGCTTAGAACTTTCTATATCATTATCAACAATGGTGTTCAAAGCGTTCATACTAATATTACTACCGACATGCAAATAAGATTTCATAGGTTTTTTAATTTTCGCATCAAACAATCCATGTTTTAAATCAGGAAATAGAATAAGAAGCTCACTCTTGTACATTATGCCAAACTAGTGTAAACAAGAAACAACAAGATGCAATTGCAGGATCTAAAGGAAATAGCTTTGAGCACACACACAACGGCGCCGGAAAAATACTTTACCCGAGACCGTAGTATGAGAGCCTTTTACCTTTCCTCCCCGGCAACGGCGCCGGAAAAGTGCTTGATGTCTACGGGAGCTTCTATTCTTGTAGACAGTGTTGGGCCTCCAAGAGCGAGAGGTTTGTAGAACAGCGAGCAAGTTTCCCTTAAGTGGATCACCCAAGGTTTATCGATCTCGGGGAGGAAGAGGTCAAAGATATCCCTCTCATGCAACCCTGCTACCACAAAGCAAGAAGTCTCTTGTGTCCCCAACACACCTAATAGGTGCACTAGTTCGGCGAAGAGATAGTGAAATACGGGTGGTATGAATAAGTAGTAGCAACGGCACCGAGAAAATTGCTTTGCCCGGAGACAGTAAACAAGCGGTAGTAACGCAGCAGTAGTAACGCGATAGAAACGAGTAAACAAGCAGCGATAGCAGTATTTAGGAACAAGGCCTAGGGATTGCACTTTCACTAGTGGACACTCTCAACATTGATCACATAACAGAATAGATAAATGCATACTCTACACTTTCCGTGTTCAAGCGCCTAGGGCCTTATGAGGAAGTAAAGTTGACGGCCATCCGCCAAAACGCCTCTTTCCGTGCTATGACATCCGATGAAGTCCTTAGTGAAGTCATCGCTTTGGACATCTCTAAGAAGAATGCGGAAGATCTTGTTGCTCGCGCCCACAACACCCGCAAGCCCAACCTTGCATTGAAGATGAAGGAGCATGGAGCTAGTGAGAGTGATGAGGATCCCATTGAGTGGGGTTCGGATGATCTCAAGGTCAACTATCATGAACACATGGCTCTTGCCGCCAAGAGTTTTTGGAGTGGAAACAAGACACGAAGCTCAAGGCCAAGAAGATACTCACCTCATGATACTACTAGACTCTCCTTCAAGAGCCCAAGGGAGGAACAAAAGGGAAGATCTTGCTACAATTGCGGCGACAAAAGTCACTTTGTTGTGGATTGTATCTATGAGAGAAGGGAAGACAACGGTGGAAGGCTTGTTCGTAAGAGCAAGTTTAGATCCCTCTCCAAAGGTTTCTCCAAGTCCTCCTCCAACTCCGACGACACCAAGATATCCTCCACCAAGAAGCCTAGGGCCTTCATTATTCGTGAGGAGTACTCCTCCGACGAAGGTGATGAGCGTGAAGACAAAGGGAAAGAAGAGGGAGTGGCCACCATCGCCATTTCCACTCCCTCCATCTCTCTCTTCGACTCTCCAAATGAGAACCTCATCACCAACACCCCTCGTTGCTTAGTGGCAAAGGTATTGTTGGAGGTAGAACCTCTTTCCGAACCTACATCTTCGTCAAATACTATATCTATTGTGGGTTTGGATGCTTCTCCCACTAACGTGCTAGGAGATCAAGACCATATGATGGAAAAGGAGAGGCTTGAGAAGGAGGCGGAATTAGAGCTTATCTCTCTCACTCAAGCTCATGAGGAAGAAGTGTGTATGCGTATGTCTCTTGAAGCTAGTGCTATTGTTCTTGGGGACTCCAACAATTCTCTCATCTCCCAAATCATCAAGGACCGAGATTATGCTCTTGGTTGGGTGGATGAGCTCATGACGAAGAAGCGTTATCTTGAAGAAAGCCATGAATGGTTGCTTGAGGATGTTGCAACCCTTACCAAGGACTTCAAACCTTTGGAATGCAAGTTTGAACTCCGATCCGAGATGGGGAGGCATCCTCAAGAAGAAGTGTACAAGAAGAAAGAAGATGAAGGTCCCAATTCATGTTGTTACAAGCTCCTTGACGAAGTTTGCTTCTTGAGAAGACACAATGCAAAATTCTTGGAAGTCATTTCTACTCAAGAGGAGGCCTTGGATGAGTACTATCGCTTGAGTAAAGAGAAGGTGCAATGTTGTGACCATGAAGATGAGATTGCCACTCTAAAGAGACACAAGGCCAAGCTAGTTGAAGTGAATGATAGGCAAAATGAGTCCTTGATGGAGTGGATTCGTTTGAGCAAGGAAAATGTCACTTGTTGTGACCATGAGGATGAAATTGCATATCTAAAGAGAAGCAAGGACAAGCTTATGGTGATCAAGCTTATGCAAGATGAAGCTTTAAAATAATACCAACTCTCAAGCAAGTACCACATTTGTTGTAATCATGAAGACGACATTGCCACCTTGGAAAGACACAAGAGTTTGCTCTTGAAAAGGAATTCTCTTCTTGAGGAAGCTCTATCGGAACAACTTCGGGTGAATAAGGAGAAAGAGGTTCAAGTGTTTGACATAACTCACCCTCACCCGGATCATGAAGATGAAGTCAATCGCTTGAAGTCCAAAATTGAAAGCCTCCAAATCCAAGCCCAATTCTTGGAAGGAGTCATTGAAGCTAGAGTTGAAACCCATGAGGACTCATGCAATGAAGGAGAAGTGGCAATTATGCCAAAGAAGAAGAAGAGAGGAAGAAGGATCAATATAAGGAGGAACGTCATGATAGGGCCCATTGAAAAATGGGTTCCTATTTCCAAGTCTTGATCCATGAAGGACCTTGCTTTCGGTGGTGTTTATTGGGTGGTGGATTTTGAAGCCACAAGTCTTATGACCGGAAGCAAGGAATTCGTTGTCGTCATCAAGTCATTTATCTCTACCATTCTCATGACGACAACACAAGCAAGCTTAAAGGTATTGGGGCCTTGACAAGGTGGTGATTATGTCTTACCTTGTCAAGACTCTTGCGTATGTTTCTCTTTGTTCATTGTTTTACACATTTGGGTCTTTGTACATACTATAATGAACATGTGGTGGTTCTCTTGTGGAGCTAGTCTCTTCAAGAGTCCACGGTCTCGGACTAAATAGAAAATGCTTCCTTGTGTAGAGATCGTGTTTTGTAGGAATTGCGTTGAAGGAAATGAACCATGATGAAGTTTGTCAAAAAAGTTCAATGCAAATTCTATACCATGATCTTTGCAAGAAGGAGCAACAATGGAATGGAGTTCAAGCTCAATATCTTGGATGTCTTCTTTGGCAAAGAAGGAATCCGTCATATACTCCTAGCCATACTCTTACCCTAACTTCGTGGGGTTGCCGGAAGTGAGATACAAACCTTAGTTGAAGACACTCAAACATGATGATGGAGTATGAGTCTATTGTGTGGGTTGTGGTATTGTGTGATGAGACCCTTTTGATGAAGATGATAGTTCTTTGGAGGGGGAGAAGTGCTTCTTGTGAGAAAGGAGATGCAATTCCCCCGGTTACCGTAGGAAGGATGGGTGTTGGCACTCGCCGATCTCAAAAGCTACCTTCTACGAGTACCGGGGAAGGACGAAGTTCCACTTATGCGGAGCCATCTACACCACAAGGCCAAGCTTCTTCCGTTGGAAAACCAAGTGAAAGATCACCTCTTCCACAACCTCAAGTTCGGCATCAACAACAATGGGGGTCATGGCGAGGGCCTAAACCTTTTGAAGATCAAAGGACCTCTCAAGAATCTATTCCTATGATCTATACTCGCCGGTGTGCAAAAGTTTAAGATTCTTTCATACCTCAAGCAAAGTACATCAACACACACTCAAGGGAAGCTATGTAAAGGGGTCAACGGTATGAAAACCCCAAAGTACCTCAAGTATCAACTCTCCTTTGATGAGACCGACAAGGATATGATCTCATGCTCTACCGGTCAACGATAAGGTTTGCTTCTCTCTCTTTGTGCGTTTCATCCGGACATTGCATTGCGAGTGGACATCATACGACTTTCGTGCTACATGTCTAGATGGAAAGCACGCGCGAACATAGGGGGAGTGCGGTTTAAACTTATTGAGCTATCCCTCCCCCCATAATGCAAAAAGAAACCCAAAACATTCTCTATTTGTCATCTAAGTGACTTATGAGCTTCATGTTGAGTTGTGGCCGTGAGTTCTAGATATATCTACGCAACCTCACACCACCTTACTCTCACACGGTGGCTTTGGCCATCAACCTCCTCTTTGTGGAGTTTTTCTTTTTTTGTTTCTTCTTGTTTTCCTTGATCTTTCTTTTGATTTTATTTCCTTGTTTCTTGTTCGTCTTTTATCCTTGTTCTTCATGGGAGATTCACCCAAGCTTGGCTTTTCATGCCTTGTTTCTTGCAAGCTTGGTTGGGTAGTACCTTAAACGAGTTCCGTCATCTAATCCTAAGCCAATATCTATCTCTTGAGCCAATTCGGTTTAAAAGCACAAGTCTACACCAAAATCCGAGTGTCTTTGTACTTTGGAGGCCGGTACTACCGTACCTCAGGGCGGTACTACTGATGTCTACGCACGCTTCTATTCTTGTAGACAGTGTTGGGCCTCCAAGAGCAGAGGTTTGTAGAACAGCAGCAAGTTTCCCCTAAGTGAATCACCCAAGGTTTATCGAACTCGGGGAGGTAGAGGTCAAAGATATCCCTCTCAAGCAACCACCGCAATTAAGATACACGAAGTCTCTTGTGTCCCCAACACACCTAATACACTTGTGAGATGTATAGGTGCACTAGTTCGGTGAAGAGATAGTGAAATACATGTAATATGGATGATTATAAGAGTAATTGCAATATGAAATAAAAATGGCAGCAAGCGAACATGTAGCGTAACTTGTTGGAAACGGTGTTTCAATGCTTAGAAACAAGGCCTAGGGATCATGCTTTCACTAGTGGACACTCTCAACAATGATCACATAATTGAATAAATAAATGCTACTCTCAAACACTCTCTTGTTGGATAACAAACACCATTCATTGTGTAGGGCTGCAAAAGCACACCTCAAGCCGGAGTAAACAAGCTCCACAACGTCATAAAGGAATCACACACGATGCGCACACTGTCACCATCACACCGTGGAGAGTGACTCCGGAGTTCATATTAAAGTAACCTCTAGAGTGCATAATAGACAAGAGTAACATCTACATATTCAACTAGATTACAAAGCTCATGATCACATAAAGATCACACCATGGGAGAGAGAGATGAACCACATAGCTACCGGTAGAGCCCTCAGCCTCGGGGAGAACTACTCCCTCCTCATCATGGGAGACAGCAACGGCGATGAAGATGGCGATGGAGTCGATGGAGATGGCTCCGGGGGCAATTCCCCGTCCCGGCGGCGTGCCAGAACAGAGATTCTGTCCCCCGAAACTTGTCGTCGATGGCGGCGGCGCTGCGGAAGTCTTTCTGGAATATGACTGGATTATTTAGGGTTTTCGCATCTGGGGCAATATATAGGCGAAGGGGCGGCGTCGGTGGAGTCCCGAGGGGCCCACCCCACCTGGCGGCGCGGCAGGAGGTGGGGCCACGCCCCCTATGGTTTGGGAGCCCCTTGGCCCCCCTCTGGCCCTTCTCTGGCTCTCTGGGTCCGTCTCGGCAAAATATTGACTTCTGTCTTCGTGGGGTCCAATTCCGAGAATATTTCCTGTGTAGAATTTCTGAAACCAAAAACAGCAGAAAACAGGAACTGGCGCTTCGGCATCTTGTTAATAGGTTAGTCCCATAAAATGCATTAAAACATTATAAAGTGTGAATAAAACATGTAGGTATTGTCATAAAACAAGCATGGAACATAAGAAATTATAGATACGTTGGAGACGTATCAACTACCGCTCAGGGGCATTAATCTGACGAAATTCAGAAATTGGCCCCATAGCGGTACTACCGCTCAAGGTACCGGGCAAGTACGGGTAAGCGGTACTACCGCTCCTACGAGCGGTACTACCGTTTGCGTTTTTGACTTAAGGTACCGGGTGGGACATTTCTTCCCCAAATCACCACATATCTCCACCCACCTCGAGTCAAACGCGCCCCCAGGGTCAAGACCTCGAGGAGATCGGCCCCGATCTCCTTTTCCAGCCGCCCCCGGCCAAATATCCTCCGTGGAGAAGCTTCCCCATCTTCTTCTCCGCCATGTCCTCCGGTATGAACCATAATCTCTCTCTCTAGGGTGTGTTGAACTCCCTAGGTGCATAGGCTAGGGTTTGATGGGGTTGTGCGGTGGAGAAACCCTCTTGGAAGCTCTACATGTATGGGGATACTAGCTAGCAACAATGTGTGACACTATGAACTTCGTTGACATGTCCTCAATCTCGATCTAGATGTACTAAGCTTAAGCGGTAGTACCGCTCGTTCACGGGCGGTACTACCGGTCCAAGCGGTACTACCGGGTCAGATTGTTGTACTACTGCTTTGACTATTTTCACCAATGTTGCTTGTTAGTGTCCTCTTTGATCTTTAATTCCATGGCTTGTGCACTTATCCCCTATTCCCTCCCAAACCTTTGCTGTTCACAGGATCATCTAGGCCCCGTGGTGGCGGCAAGGTCAAGCCTTCTTCTCGTCGTCATCGAGAGGAAGATGAGCAAGAAGAAATTGTGCCAGCAAGAACTACCAAGCGCCAGAGGGAGGCAACAGCTGGCAAAAGGACCGCTCAGGGTCCTCAAAAGTCAATGACCGATCTCAAGAAAGCCCAATTCTTGCAAGTACGAGGGGCCAATCCGTATTTGTTACCAAGGAATGCTCGTCAGTGTCCTAATCCCTTCTTCTATCATGCCAACCAGGAGAGGATCTTCAATGAAGTCTATGGGGCTAAGGAATTCAACTGTTGCCCCCAATACTCCATCAGCATGGACAAGCTCAACTCCAACCTCGAGTACTTTGGGGAAGCTCTTGAGATATGTGAAGAACAAGGGCTTACCCTCTCGATGACCTTCTCTCACAACTACTCCAAGGAGGTGATATGCCAATTCTACGCCACTGTTGTGTTTCTTGAGGATGAAGGAGGCTTCCGCACCTTGAAGTGGATGACTAGGGAGCATGTGATGGAGGCCACGTGGGAGGAATTTTCTAGAGGCATTGGATATGAGCTTCCCGACTATGACACCAACATCTTCCGGATTCACCTCCAGCCCAAGCCAATGGCCAAGGAGAAGATGGCCAACCTCTACATCCCCGGAAGGATGTTGTGTGGAAGTGCTTACAACCTCCTTCCCGTTTACGACATCATGAACCGCATCTACCGCAGCACCATCAACCCCAAGCACACCAACCATGATGAAGTGCATGGGTTCCTTGTGAACCTTCTTGTGCATACTCATGAGATGAGGGGTCGCAGCAAGCAACTGGACGTCATGGACTACATTTGGCATGAGATGCGGGATTGTGCCTTTCTTCGCAAGCTTCCTCAATATGCGCCCTACATCATGAGGCTCATTTGTCTCAAGTGGGAGCAAGCGGGCCGTGGAGATCTTCTTGAGCAATGCCGTCCCAACATCACTATCCATAAGGAGAAGAGTCCTCTTGTCAAGAATCATGATCTTCCAAGGTTCGGCAAGGGGGCTCCCAAGGACAAGGAGGAAGAGGAAGCCGATAGTGATGACTCCGACTTCGTGCCCAACTCCGTCAAGACCAAGGGCCTCTTCGCCAAGCTCACCGCTCGCCTCAAGAAGTCCTTTTGCTTCAAGAGGGACCTTGAAGATAGGATGTATCAAGCTCACCATGACAACAAGAAGATCCGCCAACGCCAAAAGGCGATGATGAGGCACATGCAGCTCCCCGTCTCCGAGGGCTCCGAGGACAACATCACTCCTCCCGGTGAGTGGAAGTCCAAGCTTACTTGGTCAAGTTCCGAGGAATCCATCCCCGAGCACATTGTTCGTCCCTCTCCACCACCTCATGGCAAGGGCCATGTTCAAGATGAAGACGAAGATGAAGAGGAGGAGGATGACGAGGAGGAGATTGACGAGGATGATGATGATGATGATGATGACGAGTGATCCTCTTGGGACGTTAGCATGCTTCTTCTCCCTTTTTGTTGTTTCGATGCCAAAGGGGGAGAAGTTGATCTATTAGGACGGATATTTGCTTGGAGATGCCAAGGGCTTGGTGATTCATTTTTGTTTTTCGGCCTTGGCATCAAATCTTATCCCTAGTTATTTGGAACTCTATTCGTATGTGTGCTTGCTACTCTATTTGTGGATCTCCCGATCCCCCGGTTTGTATTAAGACTTAATCATTTGTAGCCTATTGGTCTTCACTATTTATCTCTTGATTGGCTACATCAATTCTATGGAGGCACTTATTGCGAGTTTGGATTTTTTCTCAAGGCAAAGGTATGAAAAATTCACCCAAAGTCTCTTATATGATCTTATGTTGCCTCCATAGTGTGCTTGTGCTATTTGTTCTTGTCATATATTCTTCTTGGCACTTGTGCATGGTTTGTAGAATCTAGGGGGAGTTTTCTCTCTAGGATGTGTGCATTTGTATACAAATGCATATTCTAGATATGCACACATCTAGGGGAGCTCCGTCTACTTTTGCAAATCAAGAACCTTATCATAATATCTTATGCTTTAGTGCCAATTCTTGTGTTGTCATCAAACACCAAAAAGGGGGAGATTGTAAGAGCAAGATCCATATCCCGTGTTTTGTGTGTTTGATAACAACACTCGAATGAATTTAACCGTGCGCAAAGATTGTCTTTTATAGATTTGCAAAGTGTACGGTGCCCTCGCTGAACACATTATGATTGGAAGACTGAAGCGTAGTTCTTAGGTTCTCTGGTTTTGTGTGTGTGTCGCGAGGTAACATGGCAGGAGAGGAAAAGAGGAAAAAGCAGTTTCAGCCATAGCGGTACTACCGGTACCAGGAGCGGTAGTACCGCCACCCTACTAGTACCGCTCTGAGATACCGCTCTGAAGGTTTCTCACGCGATTGTCCCACAGAACAAGTTACGGTACCTCTGCGGTACCCTGAGCGGTAGTACCGCTTGCGAGCGGTAGACCGCCTACTGTACCGCTTAAGTACCGTAACTAGTTACGACAGTACCGCTTCGGTACCGCTTGGGATCCAGTAAGATTTGGAGCCTATTGCGGTACCTCGAGCGGTACCGCGAGCGGTAGTACCGCTTTGTGTCCACGTGCCGCTTACCGAAGCGGTAGTACCGCTTAGGCAGAAACTGCACATAACAGTTGGAATTTAGGAGACTGATGCGTGCAATTGACACACGTCCGTTGGGAACCCCAAGAGGAAGGTGTGATGCAGACAGTAGCAAGTTTTCCCTCAGAAAAAAACCAAGGTTTATCGAACCAGGAGGAGCCAAGAAGCACGTTGAAGGTTGATGGTGGCGGAATGTAATGCGGCGCAACACCGGGGATTCGGCGCCAACGTGGAACCTGCACAACACAACCAAAGTACTTTGCCCCAACGAAACGAGTGAGGTTGTCAATCTCCACCGGCTTGCTGTAACAAAGGATTAACCGTATTGTGTGGAAGATGATTGTTTGCGAGAAAACGATAAAACAAGTATTGCAGTAGATTGTATGCGATGTAAAGAATAGGACCGGGGTCCACAGTTCACTAGAGGTGTCTCTCCCATAAGATAAAAGCATGTTGGGTGAACAAATTACAGTCGGGCAATTGACAAATAGAGAGGGCATAACAATGCACATACATGACATGATAAATATAGTGAGCTTTAATTGGGCATTACGACAAAGTACATAGACCGCTATCCAGCATGCATCTATGCCTAAAAAGTCCACCTTCAGGTTATCATCCGAACCCCTTCCAGTATTAAGTTGCAAAACCATAGACAATTGCATTAAGTATGGTGCGTAATGTAATCAATAACTACATCCTTAGACATAGCATCAATGTTTTATCCCTAGTGGCAACAGCACATCCACAACCTTAGAACTTTCACGTCATCGTCCCAGCATTTAATGGAGGCATGAACCCACTATCGAGCATAAATACTCCCTCTTGGAGTTAAGAGCAAAAACTTGGCCAGAGCCTCTACTAATAACGGAGAGCATGCAAGATCATAAACAACACATAGGTAATAACTTGATAATTAACATAACATAGTATTCTCTATCCATCGGATCCCGACAAACACAACATATAGTATTACAGATAGATGATCTTGATCATGTTAGGCAGCTCACAAGATCCAACAATGAAGCACAATGAGGAGAAGACAACCATCTAGCTACTGCTATGGACCCATAGTCCAGGGGTGAACTACTCACTCATCACTCCGGAGGCGACCATGGCGGTGAAGAGTCCTCCGGGAGATGAATCCCCTCTCCGGCAGGGTGCCGGAGGAGATCTCCAGAATCCCCCGAGATGGGATTGGCGGCGGCGGCGTCTCGCAAGGTTTTCCGTATCGTGGCACTCTGCATCGGGGGTTTCGCGACGGAGGCTATTTGTAGGCGGAAGGGCAGGTAAAGAGGCGGCACGAGGGGCCCGGACGACAGGCCGGCGCGGCCGGGGCCTGGGCCGCGCCGCCTCGGTGTCTGGCCACCTCGTGGCCCCACTTCGACTCTCCTTCGGTCGTCTGGAAGCTTCGTGGCAAAATAGGACCCTGGGCGTTGATTTCGTCCAATTCCGAGAATATTTCTTTACTAGGATTTCTGAAACCAAAAACAGCAGAAAACAACAACTGGCTCTTCGGCATCTTGTTAATAGGTTAGTGCCGGAAAATGCATAAATACGACATATAATGTGTATAAAACATGTAGATATCATCAATAATGTGGCATGGAACATAAGAAATTATCGATACGTCGGAGACGTATCAGCATCCCCAAGCTTAGTTCTGCTCGTCCCGAGAAGGTAAAACGATAACAAAGATAATTTCTGGAGTGACATGCCATCATAACCTTGATCATACTATTTGTAAACATATGTAATGAATGCAGCGATCAAAACAATGGTAATGACATGAGTAAACAAATGAATCATAAAGCAAAGACTTTTCATGAATAGTACTTAAGGACAAGCATCAATAAGTCTTGCATAAGAGTTAACTCATAAAGCAATAAATCAAAGTGAAGGTATTGAAGCAACACAAAGGAAGATTAAGTTTCAGCGGTTGCTTTCAACTTGTAACATGTATATCTCATGGATAATTGTCAACATAGAGTAATATAACAAGTGCAATATGCAAGTATGTAGGAATCAATGCACAGTTCACACAAGTGTTTGCTTCTTGAGGTGGAGAGAAATAGGTGAACTGACTCAATATAAAAGTAAAAAGAATGGTCCTTCAAAGAGGAAAGCATCGATTGCTATATTTGTGCTAGAGCTTTTATTTTGAAAACATGAAACAATTTTGTCAACGGTAGTAATAAAGCATATGAGTTATGTAAATTATATCTTACAAGTTGCAAGCCTCATGCATAGTATACTAATAGTGCCCGCACCTTGTCCTAATTAGCTTGGACTACCGGATCATCGCAATACACATGTTTTAACCAAGTGTCACAATGGGGTACCTCCATGCCGCCTGTACAAAGGTCTAAGGAGAAAGCTCGCATTTTGGATTTCTCGCTTTTGATTATTCTCAACTTAGACATCCATACCGGGACAACATGGAAAACAGGTAATGGACTCCTCTTTAATGCATAAGCATGTGGCAACAATTAGTGTTCTCATATGAGATTGAGGATATATGTCCAAAACTGAAACTTCCACCATGAATCATGGCTTTAGTTAGCGGCCCAATGTTCTTCTCTAACAATATGCATGCTCCAACCATTAAGGTGGTAGATCTCTCTTACTTCGGACAAGACGGACATGCATAGCAACTCACATGATATTCAACAAAGAGTAGTTGATGGCGTCCCCAGGAACATGGTTATCGCACAACAAGCAACTTAATAAGAGATAAAGTGCATAAGTACATATTCAATACCACAATAGTTTTTAAGCTATTTTGTCCCATGAGCTATATATTGTAAAGGCGAATGATGGAATTTTAAAGGTAGCACTCAAGCAATTTACTTTGGAATGGCGGAGAAATACCATGTAGTAGGTAGGTATGGTGGACACAAATGGCATAGTGGTTGGCTCAAGGATTTTGGATGCATGAGAAGTATTCCCTCTCGATACAAGGTTTAGGCTAGCAAGGTTATTTGAAACAAACACAAGGATGAACGGTGCAGCAAAACTCACATAAAAGACATATTGTAAACATTATAAGACTCTACACCGTCTTCCTTGTTGTTCAAAACTCAATACTAGAAATTATCTAGACTTTAGAGAGACCAAATATGCAAACCAAATTTTAGCAAGCTCTATGTATTTCTTCATTAATGGGTGCAAAGTATATGGTGCAAGAGCTTAAACATGAGCACAACAATTGCCAAGTATCAAATTATTCAATACATTTTAGAATTACTACATGTAGCATTTCCCGATTCCAACCATATAACAATTTAACGAAGAAGATTCAACCTTCGCCATGAATACTATGAGTAAAGCCTAAGGACATATTTGTCCATATGCAACATCGGAGCGTGTCTCTCTCCCATACAATGAATGCTAGGATCCATTTTATTCAAACAAAAACAAAAAACAAAAACAAACCGACGCTCCAAGCAAAGTACATAAGATGTGGCCGAATAAAAATATAGTTTCAGGGGAGGAACCTGATAATGTTGTCGATGAAGAAGGGGATGCCTTGGGCATCCCCAAGCTTAGACGCTTGAGTCTTCTTAGAATATGCAGGGGTGAACCACCGGGGCATCCCCAAGCTTAGAGCTTTCACTCTCCTTGATCATATTGTATCATACTCCTCTCTTGATCCTTGAAAACTTCCTCCACACCAAACTCGAAACAACTCATTAGAGGATTAGTGGACAATAAAAATTAACATGTTCAGAGGTGACACAATCATTCTTAACACTTCCGGACATTGCATAAAGCTACTGGACATTAATGGATCAAAGAAATTTATCCAACATAGCAAAAGAGGCAATGCGAAATAAAAGGCAGAATCTGTCAAAACAGAACAGTCCGTAAAGATGGATTTTATTGAGGCACCAGACTTGCTCGAATGAAAATGCCCAAATTGAATGGAAGTTGCGTACATATCTGAGGATCACGCACGTAAATTGGCTTAATTTTCTGAGCTACCTACAGGGAGACAGGTCGAATTCGTGACAGCAAAGAAATCTGAAACTGCGCAGTAATCCAAATCTAGTATGAACTTTACTATCAAAGACTTTACTTGGCACAACAAAACACAAAACTAAGATAAGGAGAGGTTGCTGCAGTAGTAAAAAACTTCCAAGACTCAAATATAAAACAAAGTACTATAGTAAAAACATGGGTTGTCTCCCATAAGCGCTTTTCTTTAACGCCTTTCGCCTAGGCGCGAGAAAGTGTAAATCAAGTATTATCGAGAGATGTTGAATCTTCAGCGGGGTTTGGAGTTTTCTCAACCATGCATAGTATATTGGATACATAAGTTTTAGCGGCTCCCTTTTCATTAGTCTTGGGCTTGCTACTCTCATCAAACAAATTTTCAGGAACAAGCCAAGCATAGTTATTTTCTAGCGCTTCATTCATTGCTAGGAGCTTACATGGTATTGGTGCTTTGATCTCCCCACCATCATTAATATTATTAGTGTACCTTACTCTCTCCATGTCCATATTTTCAAGGATACTAACGAAATTGGTATAAGAACCAAGCATCTTATATTTAATAAAGACCTTTCTAGGCGCTCTTGCTATACCACCAAATTCTCTAAGAAGAGTTTCTAAAACAAAATCTTTCTTTTCCCCTTCTTCCATATCACCGAGTGTAAGAAACATGTGTTGGATTATAGGATTGAGATTAACAAATTTAGTTTCCAACATGCGAACTAAAGCAACGAGCGAGCAATTTCATAAGTAGGAGCAAGTTCTACCAAGTGTCTATCTTCAAAATCTTCAACGGTACTAACATGATTGAAAAATTCTTCTATATTATTTCTCCCAACTATGGACCCACGTCCTACCGGTATGTTTTTTACGGTAAAATTAAAAGGAAACATGTTGAAATAAGTAAAGCAAATATAAGTAACTAATTTTTTTTGTGTTTTTGATATAGAAAGCAAGACAGTAAATAAAGTAAAACTAGCAACTAATTTTTTTGTGTTTTGATATAATGCAGCAAACAAAGTAGTAAATAAAATAAAGCAAGAAAAAAACAAAGTAAAGAGATTGGGAAGTGGAGACTCCCCTTGCAGCGTGTCTTGATCTCCCCGGCAACGGCGCCAGAAAACAGTCTTGATGCGTGCAATTGACACACGTCCGTTGGGAACCCCAAGAGGAAGGTGTGATGCAGACAGTAGCAAGTTTTCCCTCAGAAAGAAACCAAGGTTTATCGAACCAGGAGGAGCCAAGAAGCACGTTGAAGGTTGATGGTGGCGGAATGTAATGCGGCGCAACACCAGGGATTCCGGCGCCAACGTGGAACCCGCACAACACAACCAAAGTACTTTGCCCCAACGAAACAGTGAGGTTGTCAATCTCACCGGCTTGTCTGTAACAAAGGATTAACCGTATTGTGTGGAAGATGATTGTTTGCAGAAAACAAGTAAAACAAGTATTGCGAGTAGATTGTATGCGATGTAAAGAATAGGACCGAGGTCCACAGTTCACTAGAGGTGTCTCTCCCATAAGATAAAAGCATGTTGGGTGAACAAATTACAGTCGGGCAATTGACAAATAGAGAGGGCATAACAATGCACATACATGACATGATAAATATAGTGAGATTTAATTGGGCATTACGACAAAGTACATAGACCACTATCCAGCATGCATCTATGCCTAAAAAGTCCACCTTCAGGTTATCATCCGAACCCCTTCCAGTATTAAGTTGCAAAACAACGAGACAATTGCATTAAGTATGGTGCGTAATGTAATCAATAACTACATCCTTAGACATAGCATCAATGTTTTATCCCTAGTGGCAACAAGCACATCCACAACCTTAGAACTTTCGTCACATCGTCCCATATTTAATGGAGGCATGAACCCACTATCGAGCATAAATACTCCCTCTTGGAGTTAAGAGCAAAAACTTGGCCGAGCCACTACTAATAACGGAGAGCATGCAAGATCATAAACAACACATAGGTAATAACTTGATAATTAACATAACATAGTATTCTCTATCCATCGGATCCCGACAAACACAACATATAGTATTACGGATAGATGATCTTGATCATGTTAGGCAGCTCACAAGATCCAACAATGAAGCAAAATGAGGAGAAGACAACCATCTAGCTACTGCTATGGACCCATAGTCCAGGGGTGAACTACTCACTCATCACTCCGGAGGCGACCATGGCGGTGAAGAGTCCTCCGGGAGATGAATCCCCTCTCCGGCAGGGTGCCGGAGGAGATCTCCAGAATCCCCGAGATGGGATTGGCGGCGGCGGCGTCTCGCAAGGTTTTCCGTATCGTGGCTCTCGGCACCGGGGGTTTCGCGACGGAGGCTATTTGTAGGCGGAAGGGCGGGTAAAGAGGCGGCACGAGGGCCCGGACGACGGGCCGGCGCGGCCGGGGCCTGGGCCGCCCCGGTGTCCGGCCACCTCGTGGCCCCACTTCGACTCTCCTTCGGTCTTCCGGAAGCTTCGTGGCAAAATAGGACCCCGGGCGTTGATTTCGTCCAATTCCGAGAATATTTCTTTACTAGGATTTACGAAACCAAAAACAGCGAGAAAACAAGAACCGGCTCTTCGGCATCTTGTTAATAGGTTAGTGCCGGAAAATGCATAAATACGACATATAATATGTATAAAACATGTAGATATCATCAATAATGTGGCATGGAACATAAGAAATTATCGATACGTCGGAGACGTATCAGAGACCTATATAAAGGCCTCTTCTTCCCCAACTCGTTTTAGCTCTTCTCTCTCTCTCTCTCCTCCATTCTTGCTGAGCTCAAACTGAGTGGATCTCCCTACCTACCCAATCAATCTTGCTCATACTTTGAGGAGTGGTGGAGGAGACCCCGATCTATCGTTCTACCGAGAGAAATTTCACCAATTCGGGGTAGTCCTTAGTGGATCTTGGTGGTAGGGTTCCTTTGGTGGAATCTTGGAAGAAGTGCACCTATGGAGGCTAGCTTGGTGTTGTGCTAGCCCCATAGGTTGTTGGGAGCCTCCTTGTGGTGTGGAGATCGCCCCAACCTTGTGAAGGAATCACCGCCTCGACCAGTGCCATAATGGAGAAGGGGGAGCACCTTCGTGGAGCTCTCTCGAGGAAGAAGGTGAGGCCTTCCTTCGTGGTGTGGCCACCTAGCCTCTTGTGTGAGGCTAGCACCTCCTCAATGCAGACGTACTCCCTTTTGTGGGAGGAACTGCGGGAAACAAACCTCGCCTCATCTTCGCGCCCTCCGGTTGTCCCGCTCCTTACTCTTACTATCTTGTTTGGTTCCTTTACTTGTTGCACTTGTCTAGGATCATACTAGGATCACCTTGAGCATCAAAGCTATCACCTTTACTTCCGTTGCACTAAAAATTGAAAAAGGCTAAAACTTGACGTAGCGTCCATTCACCCCCCTCTTGTTCGCTACGATCCATTCATCGTCGCTCTTGTGGCAGACAATAAAATGTGACATCTTAGAGAATCTATCCACTACCACAAATATAGAATCATGACCTCTCTTAGTATGTGATACGTCTCCGACGTATCGATAATTTCTTATGTTCCATGCCACATTATTGATGATATCTACATGTTTTATGCACACTTTATGTCATATTCGTGCATTTTCTGGAACTAACCTATTAACAAGATGCCGAAGAGCCAGTTGCTCGTTTTCTTCGTTTTTGGTTTCAGAAATCCTAGTAACGAAATATTCTCGGAATTGGACGAAATCAACGCCCGGGG
Organism: Lolium rigidum; assembly: GCF_022539505.1. Lineage (NCBI taxonomy): Eukaryota > Viridiplantae > Streptophyta > Magnoliopsida > Poales > Poaceae > Lolium > Lolium rigidum. The sequence goes on along the minus strand of NC_061510.1, from coordinate 200,688,547 downwards.
TCCTATTTTGCCACGAAGCTTCCGGAAGACCGAAGAGGAGTCGAAGTGGGGCCACGAGGCGCCGCCACACTAGGGCGGCGCGGCCCAAGCCCTGGCCGCGCCGACCTGTGGTGTGGGTCCCTCGTGTGGCCCCCCGCGTTGCCCTTCCGCCTACTTAAAGCCTCCGTCACGAAACCCCCAGTACCGAGAGCCACGATACGGAAAACCTTACTGAGACGCCGCCGCCGCCAATCCCATCTCGGGGGATTCGGAGATCTCCTCCGGCACCCTGCCGGAGAGGGGATTCATCTCCCGGAGGACTCTTCACCGCCATGGTCGCCTCCGGAGTGATGAGTGAGTAGTTCACCCCTGGACTATGGGTCCATAGCAAGTAGCTAGATGGTTGTCTTCTCCTCATTGTGCTTCATTGTTGGATCTTGTGAGCTGCCTAACATGATCAAGATCATCTATCCGTAATGCTATATGTTGTGTTTGTCGGGATCCGATGGATAGAGAATACTATGTTATGTTAATTATCAAGTTATTACCTATGTGTTGTTTATGATCTTGCATGCTCTCCGTTATTAGTAGAGGCTCGGCCAAGTTTTTGCTCTTAACTCCAAGAGGGAGTATTTATGCTCGATAGTGGGTTCATGCCTCCATTGATATCCGGGACGAGTGACGAGAAAGTTCTAAGGTTGTGGATGTGCTGTTGCCACTAGGGATAAAACATTGATGCTATGTCTAAGGATGTAGTTGTTGATTACATTACACACCATACTTAATGCAATTGTCTGTTTTAGCAACTTAATACTGGAAGGGGTTCGGATGATAACCTGAAGGTGGACTTTTTAGGCATAGATTCATGCTGGATGGCGGTCTATGTACTTTGTCGTAATGCCCAATTAAATCTCACTATATTTATCATGACATGTATGTGCATTGTTATGCCCTCTCTATTTGTCAATTGCCCGACTGTAATTTGTTCACCCAACATGCTTTTATCTTATGGGAGAGACACCTCTAGTGAACTGTGGACCCCGGTCCATTCTTTTATACTGAAATACAAATCTGCTGCAATACTGTTTTCTTGCAAACAATCATCTTCCACACAATACGGTTAATCCTTTGTTACAGCAAGCCGGTGAGATTGACAACCTCACTGTTTCGTTGGGGCAAAGTACTTTGGTTGTGTTGTGCAGGTTCCACGTTGGCGCCGGAATCTCCGGTGTTGCGCCGCACTACATCCCGCCGCCATCAACCTTCAACGTGCTTCTTGGCTCCTCCTGGTTCGATAAACCTTGGTTTCTTTCCGAGGGAAAACTTGCTGCTGTGCGCATCATACCTTCCTCTTGGGGTTCCCAACGAACGTGTGAGTTACACGCCATCAAGCTCTTTTTCCGGCGCCGTTGCCGGGGAGATCAAGACACGCTGCAAGGGGAGTCTCCACTTCCCAATCTCTTTACTTTGTTTTTGTCTTGCTTTATTTTATTTACTACTTTGTTTGCTGCATTATATCAAAACACAAAAAAGTTAGTTGCTAGTTTTACTCTATTTATTGTCTTGCACTCTATATCAAAAACACAAAAAAAAATAGTTACTTGCATTTATTTTATCTAGTTTGCTTTATTTACTATTGCTAAAATGAGTAATCCTGAAGTTGAAGTTCGTTCATTTAAGCAACAAGGGGGAGAATGTTTAAAAGATGCTTGGTATAGAATTAGTGATGCCCATAATAGGTGCACTAAGAAACACTCCACCACTATCCTACTCAGGAATTTTTATGTTGGTATCTCTAGTCGGAATAGATATGTTCTTGATTGTCTCGCGGGAGGTAACTTCCTAGGCGCTCCCGCTTTAGAAGCTAGTTGCATTATTGAGAGTTTATTTGGAACACCACCTGTTAATGAAACTAAAATTGAAACCTCTCTTGAGGATGTTATGAAAAAATTGGAAACCATAGAGAAAAAATTTCCGAGTGTTGAAACTAAGTTGGAGATGTTACTTGATAAAACCGATGAACTTGATAAATCCTTAGGAGGAATTGATGAAAGAATTAGTGTCCTAGGAACTTGTGTTGACCATGATAATCAAATTAATAGGATTGGCGAACTTGAAAAAGCTATGGGAACCTTGGGTTCAACCTTTTCATCTTTAAAGTTTAGAGAGAAAGCTTATGTGGGAAAGGAGCAAAAGTTTATGTATGTCTCTAAAGTGCCTAAACCAAAGAAATATTATTATAGGCCTAAAATTGACAAAGCCCTTAGTGCCACCACAGATGGGGGAACTTATAATACCGATGCTCCATCTCTCGATAATACTTGATATACACTTTCTGCGCCTAGCTGAAAGGCGTTAAAGAAAAGCGCTTATGGGAGACAACCCATGTTTTTACTACAGTATTTTTGTTTTATATTTGAGTCTTGGAAGTTGTTTACTACTGTAGCAACCTCTCCTTATCTTAGTTTTGAGTTTTGTTGTGCCAAGTAAAGTCTTTGATAGTAAAGTGAATACTAGATTTGGATTACTCGCGTAGAACATGATTTCTTTGCTGTCACGAATCTGGGTCTAATTCTCTGTAGGTAAATCATAAAATTAAGCCAATTTACGTGAGTGATCCTCAGATATGTACGCAACTTTCATTCAATTTTGGCATTTTCATTTGAGCAAGTCTGGTGCCTCAATAAAATCCATCTTTACGGACTGTCTCGTTTTGACAGATTCTGCCTTTTATTTCGCATTGCCTCTTTTGCTATGTTGGATGAATTTCTTTGATCCATTAATGTCCAGTAGCTTTATGCAATGTCCAGAAGTGTTAAAAATGATTGTGTCACCTCTGAACATGTTAGATTTTATTGTCCACTAACCCTCTAATGAGTTGTTTCGAGTTTGGTGTGGAGGAAGTTTTCAAGGATCAAGAGAGGAGTATGATACAATATGATCAAGGAGAGTGAAAGCTCTAAGCTTGGGGATGCCCCGGTGGTTCACCCCTGCATATTCTAAGAAGACTCAAGCGTCTAAGCTTGGGGATGCCCAAGGCGTCCCCTTCTTCATCGACAACATTATCAGGTTCCTCCCCTGAAACTATATTTTTATTCGGCCACATCTTATGTGCTTTGCTTGGAGCGTCGGTTTGTTTTTGTTTTTGTTTTGTTTGAATAAAATGGATCCTAGCATTCACTTGTATGGGAGAGAGACACGCTCCGTCTGTAGCATATGGACAAGTATGTCCTTAGGCTTTACTCATAGTATTCATGGCGAAGTTTCTTCTTCGTTAAATTGTTATATGGTTGGAATTGGAAAATGCTACATGTAGTAATTCTAAAATGTCTTGGATAATTTGATACTTGGCAATTGTTGTGCTCATGTTTAAGCTCTTGCATCATATACTCTGCACCCATTAATGAAGAAACACTTAGAGCTTGCTAATTTGGTTTGCATATTTGGTTTCTCTAAAGTCTAGATAATATCTAGTATTGAGTTTTGAACAACAAGGAAGACGGTGTAGAGTCTTATAATGTTTACAATATGTCTTTTATGTGAGTTTTGCTGCACCGTTCATCCTTGTGTTTGTTTCAATAACCTTGCTAGCCTAAACCTTGTATCGAGAGGGAATACTTCTCATGCATCCAAAATCCTTGAGCCAACCACTATGCCATTTGTGTCCACCATACCTACCTACTACATGGTATTTATCCGCCATTCCAAAGTAAATTGCTTGAGTGCTACCTTTAAAATTCCATCATTCGCCTTTACAATATATAGCTCATGGGACAAATAGCTTAAAAACTATTGTGGTATTGAATATGTACTTATGCACTTTATCTCTTATTAAGTTGCTTGTTGTGCGATAACTATGCTTCGGGGACGCCATCAACTATTCTTTGTTGAATATCATGTGAGTTGCTATGCATGTCCGTCTTGTCTCGAAGTAAGAGATATCTACCACCTTAATGGTTGGAGCATGCATATTGTTAGAGAAGAACATTGGGCCGCTAACTAAAGCCATGATTCATGGTGGAAGTTTCAGCTTTGGACATATATCCTCAATCTCATATGAGAATAATAATTGTTGCCACATGCTTATGCATTAAAGAGGAGTCCATTATCTGTTGTCCATGTTGTCCCGGTATGGATGTCTAAGTTGAGAATAATCAAAAGCGAGAAATCCAAAATGCGAGCTTTCTCCTTAGACCTTTGTACGAGCGGCATGGAGGTACCCCATTGTGACACTTGGTTAAAACATATGTATTGCGATGATCCGGTAGTCCAAGCTAATTAGGACAAGGTGCGGGCACTATTAGTATACTATGCATGAGGCTTGCAACTTGTAAGATATAATTTACATAACTCATATGCTTTATTACTACCGTTGACAAAATTGTTTCATGTTTTCAAATAAAAGCTCTAGCACAAATATAGCAATCGATGCTTTCCTCTTTGAAGGACCATTCTTTTTACTTTTATGTTGAGTCAGTTCACCTATCTCTCTCCACCTCAAGAAGCAAACACTTGTGTGAACTGTGCATTGATTCCTACATACTTGCATATTGCACTTGTTATATTACTCTATGTTGACAATTATCCATGAGATATACATGTTACAAGTTGAAAGCAACCACTGAAACTTAATCTTCCTTTGTGTTGCTTCAATACCTTTACTTTGATTTATTGCTTTATGAGTTAACTCTTATGCAAGACTTATTGATGCTTGTCTTGAAGTACTATTCATGAAAAGTCTTTGCTTTGTGATTCACTTTTTACTCATGTCATTACCATTGTTTTGATCGCTGCATTCATTACATATGTTTACAAATAGTATGATCAAGGTTATGATGGCATGTCACTTCAGAAATTATCTTTGTTATCATTTTACCTGGTCGGGACGAGCAGAACTAAGCTTGGGGATGCTGATACGTCTCCGACGTATCGATAATTTCTTATGTTCCATGCCACATTATTGATGATATCTACATGTTTTATGCACACTTTATGTCATATTCGTGCATTTTCTGGAACTAACCTATTAACAAGATGCCGAAGAGCCGCTTGTCGTTTTCTTCGTTTTTGGTTTCAGAAATCCTAGTAACGAAATATTCTCGGAATTGGACGAAATCAACGCCCGTGGTCCTATTTTGCCACGAAGCTTCCAGAAGACCGAAGAGGAGTCGAAGTGGGGCCACGAGGCGCCGCCACACTAGGGCGGCGCGGCCCAAGCCCTGGCCGCGCCGACCTGTGGTGTGGGGCCCTCGTGTGGCCCCCCGCGTTGCCCTTCCGCCTACTTAAAGCCTCCGTCGCGAAACCCCCGCATGCGAGAGCCACGATACGGAAAACCTATGCGAGACGCCGCCGCCGCCAATCCCATCTCGGGGGATTCTGGAGATCTCCTCCGGCACCTCGCCGGAGAGGGGATTCATCTCCCGGAGGACTCTTCACCGCCATGGTCGCCTCCGGAGTGATGAGTGAGTAGTTCACCCCTGGACTATGGGTCCATAGCAGTAGCTAGATGGTTGTCTTCTCCTCATTGTGCTTCATTGTTGGATCTTGTGAGCTGCCTAACATGATCAAGATCATCTATCCGTAATGCTATATGTTGTGTTTGTCGGGATCCGATGGATAGAGAATACTATGTTATGTTAATTATCAAGTTATTACCTATGTGTTGTTTATGATCTTGCATGCTCTCCGTTATTAGTAGAGGCTCGGCCAAGTTTTTGCTCTTAACTCCAAGAGGGAGTATTTATGCTCGATAGTGGGTTCATGCCTCCATTGATATCTCGGGACGAGTGACGTGAAAGTTCTAAGGTTGTGGATGTGTTGTTGCCACTAGGGATAAAACATTGATGCTATGTCTAAGGATGTAGTTGTTGATTACATTACGCACCATCCTTAATGCAATTGTCTGTTGTTAGCAACTTAATACTGGAAGGGGTTCGGATGATAACCTGAAGGTGGACTTTTTAGGCATAGATGCATGCTGGATGGCGGTCTATGTAGTTTGTCGTAATGCCCAATTAAATCTCACTATATTTATCATGACATGTATGTGCATTGTTAGGCCCTCTCTATTTATCAATTGCCCGACTGTAATTTGTTCACCCAACATGCTTTTATCTTATGGGAGAGACACCTCTAGTGAACTGTGGACCCGGTCCATTATTTTATACTGAAATACAAATCTGCTGCAATACTTGTTTTACTGTTTCTTGCAAATAATCATCTTCCACACAATACGGTTAATCCTTTGTTACAGCAAGCCGGTGAGATTGACAACCTCACTGTTTCGTTGGGGCAAAGTACTTTGGTTGTGTTGTGCAGGTTCCACGTTGGCGCCGGAATCTCCGGTGTTGCGCCGCACTACATCCCGCCGCCATCAACCTTCAACGTGCTTCTTGGCTCCTCCTGGTTCGATAAACCTTGGTTTCTTTCTGAGGGAAAACTTGCTGTTGTGCGCATCATACCTTCCTCTTGGGGTTCCCAACGAACGTGTGAGTTACACGCCATCAGTATGCGGCAAACCTAACACAAAATCCATACTAATCTCTTCCCAAGGTGTAGTAGGTGTCGGTAAATGAGTATACAAACCGTGAGGCTTTAGCTTGGACTTGGACTTGTTGCAAGTAATGCACCTCTTCACATATCTGTCCACATCCCGCCTCATCTTTGGCCAATAAAAGTGGTTAGCTAGCATGAGTAGCGTCTTCTCACGCCCAAAGTGACCCATCAAACCTCCAGCATGAGGTTCCTTCAATAAGAGCAAACGCACAGACGATCCTGGAACACATAGTTTGATAGCTCTAAAGAAGAACCCATCATGTATGTGATATTCTCCCATGCTTTAACAATAGCACACAAGCGATATGGTTCAGCAAAATCATGATCAGTAGCATACAAATCACATAGTATCTCTATTCCAGGAATTTTAACATCAAGTTGAGTTAATAGCATATTCTTCCTAGAGAGAGCATCAGCAACAATATTATCTTTTCCCTTCTTATGCTTAATAATGTATGGAAAAGACTCAATGAACTCAACCCACTTAGCAAGACGCTTATGCAAAGTAGATTGAGCTTTCAGATATTTTAAAGCTTCATGATCAGAATGTATGATAAATTCTTTTGGCCACAAGTAATGTTGCCAAACCTCAAGAACTCTAATTAAAGCATACAATTCTTTATCATATATAGGATAGTTCAACTTAGCACCAGAAAGTTTCTCAGAAAAATATGCAATTGGGCGACCCTCTTGCATCAACACACCACCAATTCCAATACCACTAGCATCACATTCAATCTCAAATTACTTATTGAAATCAGGAAGTGCAAGCAATGGTGCAGAAGTTAACAATCTCTTCAGTTCATAAAAAGCATGATCTTGGGATGCGCCCCACTCAAAAACAACACCCTTTTTAGTCAATTCATTCAAAGGTGCAACAATAGTACTAAAATTGGGCTCAAATCTTCTATAAAACCCAGCTAGACCACGAAAACTTTTTACTTGACTCACATTCATGGGAGTAGGCCAATTTTTAATTGCTTCAATTTTAGACACATCTACTTCTACTTCATGCTTAGAGACAACATAACCCAGAAATATGACCTTATCTTTGCAAAATGTGCACTTCTCAAGATTACGTACCATAGATTTTATTATCACGCAACACTTGCAAAACATGTCGAATATGTATAGTATGATCAGATTCATTGCAGCTGTAGATTAATATGCCATCAAAGTACACAACCACAAACTTGCCAATAAAATCACGCAAAACATGGTTCATCAGTCTCATGAAAGTGCTAGGTGCATTAGTCAAACCAAAAGGCATTACTAACCACTCATATAAACCAAAATTTGTTTTAAAGGCGGGTTTCCATTCAACCCCCTCTTTCATCCTAATTTGATGATAACCACTACGCAAATCAATTTTAGAGAAAACAGCAGCACCACTCAATTCATCTAGCATATCCTCTAAACGGGGAATAGGATGACGATATCGAATAGTAATGTTGTTTATCGCTCTACAATCTACACACATGCGCCATGTACCATCTTTCTTAGGAACTAGAATAACAGGAACAACACAAGGACTAAGGCTTATGCGGATATAACCTTTGTCGAGTAGCGCTTGTACTTGCTTCTGTATCTCCTTCGTCTCTTCGGGGTTCGTCCTATATGGCGCCCTATTGGGCAGCGAAGCACCGGGGATCAAGTCAATTTGATGCTCAGTACCACGCAATGGTGGTAGTCCTGCGGGCACCTCCTCTGGAAATACGTTGCTGAATTCCTGCAAAACACTAGAAACACCAAAAGAAATAGGGGTCATGTCGTTAGAAACCAAAACCTCACCCTTGTACATGAGCACAAGAGGCATGGTTGTAGGATCATCACTAAATTCTCTCATGTCCTCTTTGGTGGCTAATAAGACTAAGGAATTCACTCTCTCACTTTTCGTTATATCACTCACGGCATTACAATTATCTCACCTATATATAGGTGCATCCTCCAAGTTTACTTCAACTTTCTGACGAGATTCATTGACAATTTGTTGTGGTGACATAGGCTGCAAGTTGATTTTGTTTCCCTTGAACTCCAAGTGATATGTATTGGCACGGCCATTGTGTTGCACTGTAACGGTCATAAAGCCAAGGCCGACCCAATAGTAGGTGACACACCGTCATAGGAACCACATCAAAATCAATGGAATCCTTATACGGTCCAATCTCAAACTCAACACGCACCATGTGGTTTACCTTCATCTCACCATTGTCGCTCAACCACTAAATATAGTATGGATGCGGGTGTGATAGATACTTCAACTTCAGCCCAGTACATGATACGTCCAAAACGTATCTACTTTCCCGAACACTTTTGCTATTGTTTTGCCTCTAATTTGTGTATTTTGGATACAACTAACACGGACTAACGCTGTTTTTAGCAGAATTGCCCTGGTGTCTTGTTTTTGTGCAGAAACTCAACTTTCAGGAAAATCCCCGGGATTAATTCCAATGGGCCTATTTTCATAGAAGATGGATGGAGCCAGAAGACCAGAAGGAGAGGGGCCACGAGGCGCCCACCCCACAAGGCGGCGCGGTGGGCCCCTGGGCCGCGCCGGCCTATGCTGGCGGCGCCTCGACCAGCCTCTGACGCCCCCCTCTGGACTACTTAAGGGTTTCGACCTAAAAACGCACGGGGGTTAGACGAAATTGCCAGAAGACATCCAGAACTCCGCCGCCATCGCGAAACTCCGTCTCGGGACCAGAAACTCCGTTCTGGCACTCCGCCGGGACGGGGAATTGGAGGAGATCATCGTCATCATCACCACCGGTGCCTCTCCATCAACCAGCCATGCTTCCCCCATCCATGTGTGAGTAATTCCCCCGCTGTAGGCTGAAGGGGATGGTAGGGATTGGATGAGATTGGTCATGTAATAGCATAAGATTGTTAGGGCATAGTGCCTAGTATCCGTAATTGGTACTTTTATGATATTGTTGCAACTTGTTATGCTTAATGCTTGTCACTAGGGCCCGAGTGCCATGATCTCGGATCTGAACATGTTATCAATTCATGATGATATTCATTGCTTTATGATCTTACCTGCAAGTTGTATACACATATTGTTGTCCGGAACCCGAGGCCCCAAAGTGATAGAAATTGGGACAACCGGAGGGGAAGGCGGTGATATGAGGATCACATGTGTTCACGGAGTGTTAATGCTTTGCTCCGGTGCTCTATTAAAAGGAGTACCTTAATTACTAGTAGATTCCCTAGAGGCCCGGCTGCCACCGGCTGGTAGGACAAAAGATGTTGTGCAAGTTTCACATTGCGAGCACGTACGACTATATATGGAACACATGCCTATGGTTGTTTAGTACTTGGATACCGTTTTATTATTATCTGCAAATGCCCTACTTTGATTGTTACATGAGTTCTCTCATCCATGCAGCGCCCGTTCATCCATCTCTGTGCCTACAGTATTTTAATCCTGCTGTTTACTATAACCACTACTGCTGTCTTTGTTACACTGCTGCTGATATTTCACTACTACTACTGCTATAAAACTGTTGCTACTGATAAACTATTGCAAGCAAGTCTGTTTCCAGGTGCAGCTGAATTGACAACTCCGCTGTTAAGGCTTACAAATATTCTTTGGCTCCCCTTGTGTCGAATCAATAAATTGGGTTTTATTTCCCTCGAAGACTGTTGCGATCCCCTATACTTGTGGGTCATCAAGACTATTTTTTGGCGCCGTTGCCGGGGAGCATAGCTTTATTTGCAAGTTCACTTGGATTGATATTGTTCGCTGCAAATTCTCCATCATGGGTAAACCTCGCGATACTAAAGTCGCCATATTACCATCCACTACAAGAAAAGGTACAACTCTGAGTACCTCTGCTGCTCTTGATTCACCATCTGTGATAGGTAAACTTGTTTCACCACCACAAGCTTCAAATGCTGGTACTTCTGCTGAATCTGAAAATTCCTCTTATAATTTTGATGATGCTTCTGATGTGCTTGATAATGATGGTTCATTAGGTCCTTTTCTAGATGCTACAATTGCTAGGTCTAGACAAATTGAAAATACTGAAATTCCTAATGAAAATACTGCTACACTCGTTGACTCACCCGAGTCCGTTGAATACTCTAGTGATGATCTTGATGAAGATTATGTGGAACTTGATGATGATTTTATTGATAAATGTAATGCTACTACTGATGCAAGTAATATTAAAAAGCTTCTTGCACAACGTGCTGTTAGATATAAACTGTCTCCTGATCCTAAATTTGCCACATCTCCTATAAACATTAAGGATAAGGATTATGATTTTTCCCTTGATTTATCTCATATATCTATTGTTGAGAAAACACCTTTTTGTGGTACTGAAAAATAAAGTGCTGTAGAACACATGATTGAGCTGTCTACTCTGAGTAGCTTGTTTTCTGATGATACCAAGAAGCGTACTTATTTTGTTGCTAAATTTTTTTCCTTTCTCATTAAAGGATGATGCTAAAACTTGGTATAATAGTCAGCCTCCTGATTCTATTGATAGTCCAAGTGGTTTGCTTGATGTTTTCTTTCGGAAATACTTTCCTGCTAGTGCTCAACATATTGCTTTGCAGAAAATTTATAGTTTTGACCAGGAAGATGGAGAGAAATTGCCCGAAGCTTGGGCAAGGTTTTGATCTCTTATCGTAGCTCGGCCTGGACATGATCCGGAAAAGCATGATTTACTTGATATATTTTATAGTGGACTAACCATTGAGTCTAGGGCATACCTGGATAGTTGTGCTGGTTGTGTTTTCAGGAAAAGAACTCCAGACGACGCTGAAGAATTATTGGCTAGAATAGGCCGAAATCATGATGATTGGACTACATCTGAACCAACCCCAACTCCAATATTGAAGAAGATGGGTATGATTAAATTAAATGATGAAGATATGAGGGAAGCCAAGAAATCTCTTAAGGAGAAAGGTATTAAATTTGAAGATGTGAAGAATTTACCTCCCATAGAAGATTTATGTAAGATAACTCCCCCTTCATCCATGATTGAGGTACATTCTCTTCAACGCTTTAGTAGGGAAGATATTCCGTACTCAAAACCTCCTGCTCAATGTTTAGATGAGTTTGATAATTATATTGCTAAGCAAAATAATTTTAATATGAGAGTAGATAATCATTTAATTGAAAATTGTCGAGCTATTAGTGAATTGCATGGTATTGTAGAGAGAACCTCCAATGATGTTAAGATGCTTGTTAAACATTTTCATATGGTTCAAACTCAAATTGATCAACTCACTAAAGTGCAAAATGACTTGTTAAAAAATAGTTCTAAAGAAAAACATGCTTATGAAGTAACAACTAGAGGTGGTGTTTCTACTCGGGATCCTCTATATCCTGAGGGGCATCCCAAAAGAGTTGAACAAGATTCTCAACGAACTGAAACTAGTGCTCCTTCTAAGAAAAAGAAGAAGAAACATAAAACTGTTGTAGAATCCTCTGAGCATGTTAATGATCCTAATAGTATTTCTATTTCTGATGCTAAAACTGAAAGTGGTAATGAACATGATAAAGATAATGATAAGAATGATGCTTTTGATAAAGAAGAGGTTGAAGCTGAACCTGAAAAGCATGCTAAAAATAAAAAGTATACTAAAGAAGATTTTATTGCTAAGAAACATGGTAATGAAAGGGAACCTTGGGTTCAAAAGCAAATGCCTTTTCCTGCTAAGAAACTAAAATCAAAGGAAGAAGAACACTATAATAAATTTTGTGATTGGATGAAACCTTTGTTCCTGCAAATCCCTTTGACTGATGATGTTAAATTGCCTCCTTATTCAAAGTATATGAAAGATATTGTCTCTAACAAAAGGAAAATTCCTAATGAGGAGATTTCCACTATGCTTGCTAATTACTCTTTCAATGGAAAAGTTCCAAAGAAGCTGGGCAACCCAGGTATACCGACTATTCCTTGTTCCATCAAGAATAATTATGTTAGAACTGCTCTATGTGATTTGGGAGCAGGAGTTAGTGTAATGCCTTTTTCTCTTTACAAGAGACTTTATTTAGATAAGTTGATACCAACTGATATATCTTTGCAAAGCTGATAAATCTAGTGCTATTCCTGTTGGTATATGTTAGGATGTTCCTGTTCAAGTTACTAATAATTGCTTAATATTAACTGATTTGTTGTGTTGGAAATGTCTGAAGATGATAATATGTCTATTATTCTTGGGAGACCTTTTCTTAACACTGCAGGGGCTGTTATTGATTGCAATGAAGGAAAATTTACTTTCAATGTTGATGACAAGGAGCATACTGTTTATTTCCCCAAGAGGATTGATAAAGTATGTGGAGTTAATACAATTTCTATTGTGAGAACTATCAAAGTGGGAGTTATTGATTGTCCTATATATGAGCCTAAACAAGGATATCAAAGTATTATGATTGGATCCATATCAATTCAATAAAAGGTAACATGATTGATTTGAGGTTTAATTCTTCTTATGTCATGTAAGATTTATTTGGTAGCAAGACTTGATCAACCTTGTTAACAAGTACATTTTATATGCATAGAGGAGCTAAACAACATTTCTTTCTTCCTCCACTTGCTTTACTTGCTGTGGTACTATTTGTTTGGCAAAATGCTTTAGTTGTTTAGGAGTTTGAAAATCTTTTTCTGTCCTGAAATAGTAATGTTAACACCCAGAAATTTGTGTTTTTCGAAGTTCTAAAAAATTTACAAAAATTATACCGTTGGTCTTATTTTTCGAAGAGCAACCTGGGAGTGCCTGGGGCTGACCAGTGGGGCACCCCAGGGCTGCCCCCCATGTGCCGGCGCGGCCAAGGAGGGGGGCGCGCCACCCTGTGGTGTGGGCCCCTCCTTGCCCCACTAAGTCATCTCTTCCTCCCATTCTACTCTCTGTCCCGAAAAAACTCTTACCAACTTTCTCTCACTCGCATTTTTGCTCAAGAGCTCAGGATTCCTCGATCTCTTTGCTCAGCCTAGATTTCTGTCTGAAATTTGGCACCTTTGCTCTCCGGTATGTGACTCCTCCGATTATCCAAATAGAATTTTGTTTAGTTGAGTATATCTTGAGTATTTTGCTGCTGTAGGTAACATGTTAAGTGAGCTTGCATGCTTGTTCTAAGTTGTAAAAATTAGTTTTGATGCATGTTTAGTACTCTACCAAGTTCCTATAGTAGTTTCCCTCATTTATATGTCTCCAAATCAACTTTTATAATGTTTGTTGAAAAATTTCAGAAAATGGAGTGGAATAGGCACCAACTCAACCAACAAGAATTGGAGGTCCAAGAAGTTATGAGAGTTCACCGCGAAGAGGGAGTATACTCCTCCTACTACCCATGCACTGATTTTATGAGGAGTGCATGAATCTTGCAAGATGTTCAAAATCTGATTTCCAATGCAGGGTTGGAAAGTTTTGTTGTTGGTGAACCTTACCAATATGCAAAACTAACCATGTCGATGGTGCAGGATTTTGAATTCCATTGGTCCCAACCTAACCCCATGGTTCGATATAAAATTTATAATAAAACTATCGACTTGCCCTTTGATGATTTTTGTGCAGCTATTAGAGTGCCACAATGGGGAGTATGCGAGAAGATTAGAGGACTGCCGCATGAGCTCTTGAGTCTATACAAGATGATCTGTCAAGGGAGAAGCTTCTCAGATGAGAGTGGTAAAATTCGTAGCATTCAACTCTCTGCTATTCGCTACTTTGCTTACTTCATCACCAAGTGCGTTCTTGCTAGAAAGAATGCAAATAAGTTATCTATCCAGGATTTGGCTTTCCTAGCTGTTGCATTGCAATGTGATAGAACTTATAATTTGGGTGCTTTGATAGCCTTTAGACTTGCTACTAACCGTGATAAAGGAGGAATTTGTGGAGGTCTCATCGCCTCTCGTTTGCTAGCTATGCATGGTGTAGAGCCTCACCCTCTTGATGTTCAGCTCTCCATAGAGAAACTCGATATTGTTTCCATGATAAAACATGATTTTGTTTCTGATTGGTCTAATTTGAGTAACCTTTCTTATGAGATAACATTTTACAAGAAAAACTGGAGAACAACTAAAAAAACTGAAAGGCTAGTAGGATTGCATGCACCTGCTTTGTTTAACCTTGATTCCAGGCAAAATTGGTCGGTCACGGAAGAGGAATTAGATGCATACATAGAGGGGGATGGCCATCATGCAGGGGACGGCACGGAGGAGGTCGAGGAACACCTCGACTTGTCATCCGATGCAGCGAGCTCTTCACATCAATATTTTGGGCATGTGGAGCCTTCACCCTTTTCTTCTGCACAGGGACTTTATTATGACCACACCATGTACGATCCACCGGCGTGGAACCCTGACCCTCGCTGGGGTTGATCTCCACTTAGGCCAAAAGCCAAAGCTTGGGGGGGAGGTATATCGGCATCACTCATTCATTGCATATTACAATTGCAGGATACCTGTACATACTTGTTTAGCTTCTTAAGGTGGTTTCTAATAAGAGGGAGATGATATTGAAGTGCTGTATGAAAACAGATTCTGGACTGATACCAAAAAAATTCCTAAAAACAGCCAGAACGTTATTTTACGAAGCCAATTTTTGTGCATGTTTCCCAGGTTATTATCTAACTTTCATTAGTTTAGCACTTTTCGAGTTGAGCAGCGGAAAATTTTCGTAAAAATAGATTACTGTACTGCTGTCAAGTTTGACGAATTTCTGCTACTTTGTGTTTATGTGACTCTTTTAGTTTTCATTTTCTTGTTTTTGCTTTGTTTCTTTCCTAAATCACAAAAAGACCAAAAATATTTCTGTTGTTTCTCTTTACCATTTGTTTATTTTGGTTTCTTGTTCCTATTTTGCTTTATTTGCTATCGTTGGTTTGCTATAAGAAAACCCAATTTTTTTTTGCTTTGTTTGCTTGTTTCCTTTTGTTCTTGTCTCCAATTTGAAAACACCAAAAATATTTGTTGTTCTTCTTTGGTTTTGTAAAGTTCATTATGGAGTTCAGCGGTCTCCGGTGGCTGGAGCTTGGTTTTCATTCCATATTATTCAAGCTACACAAGTGAAAGGCAATAATGACGATCTACGACAACTCGATTGTGGTGAGAGGCTGGTATGAACTCTATTTGTTTTCATTTTTGTACATATACTCATCCATGTGAGCATGCTTAGATGGTTCATGTGAGGTATATGTCATTTAAGAAAGTCTAGTAGTTCATGATCTCTCATGTTTAGCTCCAATTTATTAATATGAGTAGCATATCATAAATATTTGCTTGCGTTGTGATACGTCTCCAACGTACCTATAATTTCTGATGTTCCATGCTTGTTTTATGACAATACTTACATGTTTTGCTTGCACTTTATAATGTTTTTATGCATTTTCCGGAACTAACCTATTAACGAGATGCCGAAGTGCCAGTTCCTGTTTTCTGCTGTTTTTGGTTCCAGAAAGGCTGTTCGGGCAATATTCTCGGAATTCGACGAAACGAAGACCCAACATCTTATTTTTCCCGGAATCATCCAGAACACCGAAGGAGAGTCGGAGAGGGGCCAGGGGGCCACCACACAACATGGCGGCGCGGCCCCAGGCCTGGCCGCGCCGGCCTATTGTGAGGGGGGCCCAGGCACCCTCCGACTCCATCCCTTCGCCTATATAAGCCCTTTCGACCTAAAAACGCGATACCAATTGACGAAATTCCAGAAAGACTCCAGGGGCACCGCCACCATCGCGAAACTCCGTTTCGGGGGACAGAAGTCTCTGTTCCGGCACCCTGCCGGGACGGGGAAGTGCCCCGGAAGCCATCTCCATCAACGCCATCGCCTCCATCATGCTCCGTGAGTAGTTCCCCCATGGACTACGGGTTCTAGCTGTAGCTAGTTGGTATCATCTCTCCCATGTACTTCAATACAATGATCTCATGAGCTGCCTTACATGATTGAGATTCATCTCGATGTAATCGGTGTTGTGTTTGTTGGGATCCGATGGATTGTTACATTATGATTAGTCTATCTATAAAGTTTGTGAAGTTATTGTTGCTGCAATC
This sequence comes from Lolium rigidum, assembly GCF_022539505.1. Lineage (NCBI taxonomy): Eukaryota > Viridiplantae > Streptophyta > Magnoliopsida > Poales > Poaceae > Lolium > Lolium rigidum. Next base: position 200,672,009 of record NC_061510.1, on the reverse strand, counting down.
TTGTTGTGTTTAATGCTTGTCACTAGGGCCCGAGTGGCATGATCTTAGATTTAAGCTCTATACTTATTGCTTAGATTGTATCTACAAGTTGTATGCACATGTCTATGTCCGGAACCAAAGGCCCCAAAGTGACAGAAATTGGGACAACTAGAGGGGAAGGCTTAGATATGAGGATCACATGTTTTCACGGAGTGTTAATGCTTTGCTCCGGTGCTCTATTAAAAGGAGTACCTTAATTTCCAGTAGATTCCCTAGAGGCCCGGCTGCCACCGGCTGGTAGGACAAAAGATGTTGTACAAGTTTCTCATTGCGAGCACGTATGACTATATATGGAAAACATGCCTACATGATTAATGATCTTGATGTTCTGTCTTAATGCTATTTCAATCCTATCAATTGCCCAACTGTAATTTGTTCACCCAACACTTGTTATTGGAGAGTTACCACTAGTGTAGATAGCTGGGAACCCCGGTCCATCTTTCATCATCATATACTCGTTCTACATGACATTGGAAGTAGTATCAACTATTTTCTGGTGCCATTGCTCTCATATTACTGCTACCGCTGTTGTGTTACTGTTACTACTGCTCTCATATTACTCCTGCTTTCACATCACCCCTGTTACTAGTGCTTTTCCAGGTGCAGCTGAATTGACAACTCAGTTGTTAAGGCTTATAAGTATTCTTTACCTCCCCTTGTGTCGAATCAATAAATTTGGGTTTTACTTCCCTCGAAGACTGTTGCGATCCCCTATACTTGTGGTTTATCAAGACTATTTTCTAGCGCCGTTGCCGGGGAGGCATAGCTCTACTCATAAGTTCACCTGGGGAGTACACTATACCTATCTCTCTGTTTTTGTTTTATTTTATTTTGTTTTTCTTAGTTTACTTTGCCTAGTTTATTTCTGTCTAGTATTATTTTGCTTAGTTTATTTTCGTCTAGTTTCTTTTTGTTTTGTTTTACTTTTCTTATATACCTGAAAATCCATAAAAAATTGAAAAACCTAAAAATTAAAAACTGCTATTATGGGAGAACCTACAACCTATTTGGAGCTTATTGAGTTATATAATAATTATAGAGAATCAAGAACGGGAAAAGTTATGAGTGCTGTGATAGAAAAATTGAATACAATTGCTAAAATCTTGCTTAAACGCCATGATATAAACTGTTGCTCTCAACAGGATACTAAACATCTTAAATTTCAATGTGGCTTTAGTGAGGAAATTTTAATTAAGAGCTATAGTTGGAATAGCTATATTCATTTTGGGTTCGAAGAAGTAGAACAATTTGTTTTGTTTATGGGAGCTTCTGAGATCGAATCCTTCATTGCTAAAAATTATGAAACTTGTGTTGTTTGTAAGGACCTTAAAGATTATGTCTCTTCTATCCTTAATTTTTTGCATAGAAAGCTACATCGATAATCCTTATATCATTGATTATAAAGAGAGACTCATTAATGCACAAGAATGCACTCACAATTTGCAGGAACCAGTGGAAGAAGAAATTGATGAAGCTGAAAGCTCATTGGATGAAAAAGAGGAGGAAATTGATGAACCTGAAAGCTCATTGGATGAAAAAGAAGAGGAGAGTGATGAACAAAAGGAGGAAGAATGGATTAGCTACCCATGCCAACCTTCTAATGAGAGTAACTCTTTATCTCTTACACTATTTGATTGTCCTCCATGCTTACCAAAGGCGGATGAATGTTATGTTCCTGTGGATTCTCTTGAAATAGTACCTATGAGTAAAATTTGTGAGAATAATTATGCTACTGTTATTCATGATAATCCATGCTATTTTGATAAATCTTATGATAATGCTTTGTTTGTGCCTGATGTCGAAATGCATGGTACTAAAGAGTTTTGCGTGGCAAATGTTTGTGATAAATCTCTAGATGATGGTCCTATGTTACTTGATAATATTAATTGTACTACTAATGAAAATGGGATTGGAGAGTTCTTGACTTTATCTATGAGTCCCATATCTTTTGAGATTGATCAATCATCTTGTTATATTACTGATAAAAGTGGGTTTGAAAGTCTTAATCCTATTGTTTCTGAGCTTGATAAAAATTTTGTGTTTGTGAATCATGAAAAGCATGCTGTATGTGATAGTTATGTTGTTGAGTTTGTTCATGAAGCTACTGAAAATTATTATGAGAGAGGAAAATATGGTTGTAGAAATTTGCATGGTACTAAAACACCTCTCTATATGCTGAAAATTTTGAAGTTCAGTCAGTCGGATCTGAAGAAGTGATGAATGGGGAATGGCTCTCTCTCCCACCCCACCCAACGTTAGGTTTCTTCATCGCCGGCGATCTCCCTAGCTGCTGGTGATCTGGGGATTCTGGTCCAATCATCCTCTCCGGCGTCTTCTCCTCTACAAGGTGATACCCATGCCTCCTCTTCCTTCTCCCCTCGGTCGTTGGAAAGTCTCTTTTGAAGCTCTTCAAGGTGATGGCAAGAGCAAAGCTTCTACTGGTTTTCTTGTTCTTTGGCCTAAGGATTGGCTTGCTTTGGTGAATAACAAGGATGCACCAATTGTTGGAAAACACCTTAACAATGGGGAAGTCTTTTATTCTGGATCTTTTGTGAGGTTCCCCTCTCACATGGTTTTCGTGCAATCCTGCTTGGTCTCTCCTCCTGGTTTTTCTTCTTTCCCAGAAGCACCTCCGGTTAGATGGCGTGTCACCTATGCTCCTTTGGAACCTTCTTTGGGGCTGGAGTCTAAGCCTTCTTTTGCTCGATCTGCTTTTCTCATCCTCAAGCCTAATGCTCAAAGGTTGGTCTTACTAGATTCCAAGGAACAAGTTATTGATGCAAGATTTCTTCTTATCAATGAGAAAGTCAGAACTGGTGTTATCTTGGATCTTAAAGTCTGTACTGTCCTGGTAGGTGAAAGAATTATATCAGACTCGATTGAGCAAGGTGTTAGTATGATCAGCAATGATTCAGTTGAAAGTGGGAAGGCAGAACAGTTGGGTTTTCATCCATGCAATGGTGTTAGTTTGGACTTCTCTATTGGTAAAATCTTTGCAGATAATTGTATGAAAAAGTTTGGTCTTCCCATCGTGAGAAATAAAATTTACTCAAGAAGAGGTTTTATTCTGGTGGCTTCCTTTGGCAGAGCTCGTTTCAAGCTAGACAATCATACTGTTGCTATTGCTCTCCAAGCCTGTTTTGGAGGACATGCTCCCCTCTTTGATGTCAAATTTCTTAGAGACAGATCTTTCAGCTTCTGTGTGACGTCAAGTGCCATTGGTTTTGAAATCTATAATTTGAAGAAGTTCTCTAATACAAACTTTGAGTTCTATGTTAATCTTTGGGGCAATGGAGGTCCAAATTGGTTATTTGAAGAAAAAAAGTTCTATTCTGAACAAGATCAAGAATGGAAGCTGGTTCAAAATAAGAAAAATCTCCCTCGTGCCTCAGTCTTTCAACGACTTGAGTTTCAACAAGGACCTTCAGTTTCTCAAGGTAACGGCCAATTTATTGCTCGTGGTTCTAAGGTTTTTAATGAGCATAATTCTGGGGATTTTAATACACCGTTGGAAGATTTGAATTGTGCTAATAATCGCCACGTTAACAGCTCGTTTTTGGACGGTATTTCTGGGGTGGCGAGAGCTAGTTTGCCGGGCCTTCTGCCTTTCTTTCAGTACCCTTCTTTCCCAAAAATAAATTGGCCAGATTCTTCTTACCTTATTTGGTTCAAAGCCCATGGGCCTGCCACGCAATTAGAGGAGGTTTCCTCTTTTAGGGAATTTTCTTTTTTCCCTGCTCAGACAAAGAACAGTGCCACTAGCTTCTCGTCTTCTTCGCCTCTGCTTCTCTCTCCAGAAAACTCTCATCCGGCGAAGGAGAGGCGGTCTTCTCCATTGCTGCCGCCACCCTTGCTGCATATGGCCAACATTCCGATAGATCCTCGTCAGTTCGTGCCTCCTGGGTTTCAGATTCTGCACATTCCTGGGCGAGTCGGTGTGAAGAGGGTGGTCGTTCCGAGAAAGCCAAGAAGTCATGAGCACTATGCGATTGCCTCCATCAATCCAGTGCCTCCAGGTCAGATTCCGTTCGAAAATATCAATGCTGTTCTGACTGAGTTTCTTACGGAGCAAGAACAAGTGGGGTTTGGTAGTCTGCAACCTTGCCCTTTTGGTGCTGCATATGTTCAGTTTAACAATGTAAGTGATAGAGATAGATTGATTAGTGCTAGCCCGCATGGTTTTGGTGATGTTAATGTGTCTTTCATCAAACACAATGAGGGCCCAAACTGGAGGAGGTTTACTTTCAACAGAGATGCTTGGGTACTGATGGTGGGGCCCCCTATTGATCATATAAATACTGAAGATCTCAATGCATGTTTTGCTGATGTTGGTACTTTGCTCCTTTGGGAGAGGGATCCCAATAATAAAGGAAGAGTCTTGGCTAAAGTAAGGGTTTCTGACCTGGAGGATATTCCAAGGAGTGTCAGGTTGACTGAAGGCAACAGGGCAGAAGCTGAATCCTGGACTTTTCTAGTAGAGGTTTTACAGCAAACTCTGCTTGGTGGGGGCCCACAAGATGAGGACCCAATGCCAGATGAAGGTGTGGACCCTCATCCCCTTCCTGACCTGGGTGAAGATGTGCATCAACAACCTCAGAATCCATTTCCTAATGTGAATTTGCAGCAGCCAATTGCAGAGAATGAGCCTGATGCAGAGGAGGTGGGATGGGGACACTGGGCAATGGGAAACAACAATATCAATAATCAAGCTGAGCAACCCATGGAAGAAGAAATTGTACCAAATGCTGCATTCCAGGAACTGTTAGATGCCATTCATGCTGAAGAAATGATGGTTCCCCCTGACCAACATCCAAATAATAGCAGCAACATCACTTTCTCTGTGGCTAGTCCTGATGGGGGCAGTTCAAATGACTCGGTGAACAATATGCGATTAATAATTCATGAGGTGGCATTAGAAGCTGAAGTCAATCAACTGGTCTGTGCCTCTTGGTGATGGGCTAAACAATATCTTCAATGCTTACCAGGATTTGGATGGAGGGGAAGAAGAAGAAGATAATGGCATGGTTGATGATCTGGGAGAAGATGTGGTTGCTCCCAACAATCTTGTTTTCCAGCCACCTGAAGTAGCTCATCTCATGTTGGGCAGAGTGGAAACATATTTCTTTCCTGTGCCTGAAGAACACAATATGCATTCAAGGTTTTCTAAGCAGGGAATGGAGCTTTGGGAGAAGTACTTTGCTCCTAACATTCTACCCAGGGAATCTCATGGAGCTGCTAATGTGCTTCAAATTCCTGTAAGTTGGTTTAACTATGTCACCCTCATGCTCATGACTCCTGAGAAATTTGATTGGGCAAAAGATTTTCTTTCTTCACAGCTTTGGGAAATTATACAAGAACCAATCATTGCTGAACCCACTATTGCTTTTTGTATACCTGATAAATGTGCTGTATCTCAGGCTCCTACTTGCCTTTTGCTTGAAAACAATGTTGATTTTTCTTCTCCTGAGAATAATGTTCTGGAAGCTACCTCTCCCAAGAGGAAAAGAAGGGAAGGCAAGATCCCTATGGTGGAGACAGAGGTAAGAAGGAGTCCTAGATTGGTTTTGTTGAATGATGGTTACAAGAATCATGCAACTTGCTCTAGCAAAAATTGTCTGACCTGTAATGCCATTCCCCCTTTAATCAACTCAAAAGTGGTTAAAAACCTGGCTTCCTCTTTCTGTAAGGTTGATGACAAAGATATGGACAGAAAGCTGGTAAAAAGGAGCAAGGTTGCTGATGGAGGCATTAAAGCTCCAGGTTCATCTGCATCATTGCACGAAGAAGTTATTATCAAGCCCATTGGGAAGAAAGGAAGAGGAATGGCAAAAACTGACGATCTCGCTGCCAAAGAGAAGAAAGATGGAGCTGCCTGGTGGAGCTGCTCATGGGGCCAAGAAAAGGCCTAGCAAATAAATATTCCTTATGTATCACAACTCAAAAGCTTTTGGTGATGGGGGGTTTGGTAGTCATCTCTTGTTGGTTGATAGTGGGAAACTCCTATGTAAGGGAAAAGTGTTACTGTGTTTGTCATATATTTATGTGAACTTGAGTATCTGGGTTATTTGGAGACAGTTGTGCTGGGCTATATCTTCTTTGGATGCTTTTATTCATGATTGTGTCCTTTGTGCTGTGCTGGAACATTGGTTGTTCCTAGCAAGAATATTCCACCTCCTTTGGTTACCCAATGAATAGACACAGAAAATGGAAGATTATGAACTGGAACTTGAGGGGAATAAATTCTGAAAAAAAATGGCTAGCACTTTACAATAAGATTGATGAATCTGGTTGTGATATCATTTGTCTTCAAGAAACAAAGAGAGAACATTTTGATGTGGAATATCTGAGGAAATTTTGCCATAAGAAATTTGATAAGTTTGAATTTGTTCCTTCAGTAGGAGCATCTGGTGGATTAATTACTATTTGGAATGGATCTTTATTCTCTGGAGAACTTGCTTTCTCCAATGATTTTTCAGTCTCTGTGAAGCTCACTTGTAATCTATCAAATGACTCTTGGATTCTTACTAATGTTTATGGACCTTGCCAAAATGATAGAAGGACAGATTTCATTAATTGGTTTGCCAACATTGATATGCCTGATGATACTCCTTCAGAATCAGAAAGCATATTGGAAACAAAGAGGGAAAATAAATTGGGTTAAGCTTGGAGATGCAAATACAAAGTTCTTCCATACAAAAGCCACAATCAGCTTTAGAAACAACTATATTGCTTCCATAAGGAATGAGCAAGATATGGAGGTATCTGATCATGATAGTAAAGCAGAAGTCCTCTGGAATGTCTTCAAAGAAAGAATGGGAAAAACAGACAGTCCTGATATGCACTTTAATTTGGAAACTTTATATGATAATCCCATGAGTAATGAAATGAGAGAAGAACTGGAAATCCCTTTTACTGATGAAGAGATTGATGAGGTCATCAAGAAACTTCCAAATGACAAATCTCCTGGGCCAGATGGTTTTAATAATGATTTTATAAAGAATTGCTGGAATATTATTGGTTCTGATGTTAAAAAAGTAATTATGGACTTCTATGAAGGAAACATTTGTTTGGAGAGTATTAATTCTTCCTACATCACTTTGATTCCTAAAGTTGAAGCTCCAATACATCCTGGAGACTTCAGGCCAATATCCTTGCTCAATAGTGTTCTCAAGATTGTGACCAAGTTGTTGGCCAACAGACTACAAAAAATTATTCTGAAATTGGTTCACAAAAACCAATATGGCTTCCTCAAAAAAAGATCTATTCAAGATTGCCTAGGATGGGCCTTTGAATATCTATTTCAGTGTCATAAATCGAAAGAAGAAATCATATTACTGAAATTGGACTTTGAAAAAGCTTTTGATAGAATTGAACACACTTCCATACTAAACATTCTGAAGGCTAAAGGATTTGGAGAAAGATGGATAAAATGGATTAACATTATTCTATCCAGTGGGACTTCTTCTGTCTTACTTAATGGAATCCCAGGGAAAAAGTTTTACTGTAAAAGAGGAGTAAGACAAGGTGACCCCCTCTCTCCTCTTTTGTTTGTATTGGCAGCAGATTTGCTACAAACTGTGCTAAATAAGGCAATGGACCAGAATCTGATTTTGAAGCCAATTCCTTGTGCTTGTATGGACTTTCCTGTAATACAGTATGCTGATGACACTCTGATTATTTTGAAAGCTGAAGCAAAGCAACTGATTTGTCTAAAAGCACTTCTACATACTTTTGCTGAATCTACAGGATTGAAAGTGAATTATCATAAGTCCAACATGGTGCCAATTAACCTGGAAAATGAAAGACTGACTCATTTTGCTGCCACCTTAAACTGCAAAACTGGAAGTTTCCCCTTCACATATCTTGGATTGCCACTATGCATCACCAGACCTTCTATGGAAAATTTTATTCCAATGATCCAAAGAGTACAGTCTAGATTGGGAGGTTTAGCTGATTTTCTAAACTATGGAGGAAAATTACAATTAGTAAAATCAGTTCTTTCCTCTCTACCTATCTTCTTTATGTGCTGTTTTGATGTGCCCATTACTATAAAGGATCAAGTGATCAAATACATGAGGCATTGTCTCTGGAGGAAAAAAAATGGTGATGTCCAAGCTAAAGGTACAGCCCTTATTTCCTGGAAAAAGATTGCTAAACCGAAAAATCAAGGTGGTCTTGGAGTTCTAAACCTGGATGTTCAAAACAAAGCACTTTTGTTGAAAAACTTGGACAAATTCTACAATAATCATGATATTCCCTGGGTAAAACTTGTTAAGGGTGCTTATTATAATAATGGGAATCTCCCAGGGACTGTCATGGAGGGCTCATTTTGGTGGAAAACTCATTTGAAGTTAGTTGATACCTACAAAGGCTTAGCCAAATGCAATTTAGGGGATGGAAAATCAAGCTGGTTCTGGTTGGATAATTGGGAGGACAATTGTTTGCAGCACTTTCTGCCTCATCTTTTCACCTATGCAAAGAATCACTTTATGTCTGTCAGAGAAGTGATTGAATATGAATACTTAGAAGATTTATTCCACTTACCACTCTCACAACAGGCTTATTCGGAGTTCTTGAATTTGGAGAATATTTGTCAGAATGCCAGAGAAAAGATAAGTGAGAACAATTTAGACAAATGGAGCTATATTTGGGGAAGTGATGTCTTCACTGTAAAACAAGCTTATAATTCAATGATTGGATATCAAGAGGTGCACCCACACTTTGGTTGGATTTGGAAATCTGCTTGTCAGCCAAAGCACAAATTCTTCTTCTGGCTTTTGATACATGACAGACTAAACACTAGGAATCTTTTGAAAAGAAAGAATATGAGCTTACCTTCCTATGATTGTGTTTTGAATCAATGTTCTCAACAGGAAGAAGATTTGGCTCACTTGTTCTGGAACTGCACATTTGCACAGGACTGCTGGAACTATATCTGTCCACATAGAAGGAATGATGGAACTGTTTTACAAGCTTTCACTGACATGAAGAGAAAACTAAACTACCCTTTTGCGATGGAAATCATCATTTTAACAGCGTGGGGCATTTGGATTTCAAGAAATAACAAGATCTTCCATAACCAGACACCAAGCTTCACAAGTTGGAAAGCTATTTTCTTACAAGAAGCAAACTTGCTCACATACAGGATCAAGAAGAAACATGCGGATTCTTTCAAAGAATGGCTGCAATCTCAGATTTAGTTTTTTGTTTATTCTCTTGTATTTTCTGTTTTCTTTGAAGAGTCCCTCTCTCTTCTTTGTAAATATTGACTAATATTAATAAATAAAAAAAAAATTGCAGTGGGTTTAACCCACTGTTTCACTTCAAAAAAAAAAAAATTTTTTTGAAGTTACTCTTGTTTTATCATCTTATGCTTGTCACTTTGTTCTTCATGAATTTATTTGTGTACAAGATTCCTATGCATAGGAAATGGTTTAGACTTAAATGTGTTTCTTATTTGCTTTTGATGCTCTCTTTTGCTTCAACTCTTATTTCTTGCGAGAGCATCATTAAAACTGCTGAGCCCATCTTAATGGCTATAAAGAAAGCACTTCTTGGGAGATAACCCATGTTTTTATTTTGCTACTGTTTTGTTGTGTTTTGGAAGTTGTTACTACTGTAGCAACCTCTCCTTATCTTTATTTTATTGCAATGTTGTGCCAAGTGAAGTCTCTAATAGAAGGGTGATGCTAGATTTGGATTTCTGCGCAGAAACAGATTTCTTGCTGTCACGAATCTGGGTATGATTCTCTGTAGGTAACTCAGAAAAATCTGCCAATTTACGTGAGTGATCCTCAGATATGCACGCAACTTTCATTAGTTTTGAGTTTTCTGATTTGAGCAACGGAAGTACCTCTTAAAAATTCGTGTTTCTTGGCTGTTCTGTTTTGACAGATTCTGTCTCTGTTTTTGCATTGTCTCTTGTGGACTTTAAGTGAGGCTTTCTAGACGTGGAGAGCTGTAGCTAATGTTTTATTGAGTTCTTGCAATGTGTCACTACAGGGCCAAGGTGGATTAAAGTTTTTTTGAGTACTAACCCTTTTAATGAAGTTTATGAGAAGTTTGGTGGGAAGGAAGTTTTCAAGGGTCAAGAGAGGAGGATGATATATGATCAAGAAGAGTGAAAAGTCTAAGCTTGGGGATGCCCCGTGGTTCATCCCTGCATATTTCAAGAAGACTCAAGCGTCTAATCTTGGGGATGCCCAAGGCATCCCCTTCTTCATCAACTTATCAGGTTCTTCTATTGAAACTATATTTTTATTCGGTCACATCTTATGTGCTTTACTTGGAGCGTCTGTGTGTTTTTATTTTTGTTTATGTTTGAATAAATTCGGATCCTAGCAATCCTTGTGTGGGAGAGATACACGCTCCGCTTTTTCATATGAACACTTGTGTTCTTCGTCTTACTTTTAATGTTCAATGACAAAAGTTGGAAGCTACTGCACTTATTGATATTTGGTTGGAAACAGAAAATGCCTCATATTGTCTTGGATAATTTGATACTTGGCAATTGTTTTGAGCTCTCAAGTAGATCATGATTAAAGCTCTTGCATCATGTAGTTTAAACCTATTAGTGGAGAACTACCATAGAGCTTGTTGAAATTGGTTTGCATGATTGGTCTCTCTAAGGTCTAGATATTTTCTAGTAGAAGTGTTTGAGCAACAAGGAAGACAGTGTAGAGTTTTATAATGCTTGCAATATGTTCTTATGTAAGTTTTGCTGTACCGGTTCATACTTGTGTTTGCTTCAAACAACCTTGCTAGCCAAAGCCTTGTACTGAGAGGGAATACTTCTCGTGCATCCAAAACCTTGAGCGAAAACCTATGCCATTTGTGTCCACCATACCTACCTACTATGTGGTATTTTCTGCCATTCCAAGTAAATACTTCATGTGCTACCTTTAAACACTTCAAAACTTTATTACTCCTTATTTGTGTCAATGTTTTATAGCTCATGAGGAAATATGTGGTGTTTTATCTTTCAATCTTGTTGGGCAGCTTTCACCAATGGACTAGTGGCTTCATCCGCTTATCCAATAATTTTGCAAAAAGAGCTGGGGCGGGGTTCCCAGCCCCAATTAATCAACTTTCATTAATAATTCTCTTCATGTGTTTTGCCCTGATTCATCAGTAAGCAACTTAATTTTGCAAATAGACACTCCTTCATGGTATGTGAATGTTGGAAGGCACCCGAGGATTCGGTTAGCCATGGCTTGTGTAAGCAAAAGGTTGGGAGGAGTGTCAAGCATAAATAAACTAAAGTACATGTGTAAACAAAAGAGAAGAGGGATGATCTACCTTGCTGGTAGAGATAACGTCCTTCATGGGAGCCGCTCTTTGAAAGTCTGTTTGGCAAGGGGGTTAGAGTGCCCACTACCATTCGTTGACAACAACAAACACCTCTCAAAACTCTACTTTTATGCTCTCTATATGATTTCAAAACTTAAAAAGCTCTAGCACATGATTTAATCCCTGCTTCCCTCTGCGAAGGGCCTTTCTTTTACTTTATGTTGAGTCAGTTTACCTACTTCCTTCCATCTTAGAAGCAAACACTTGTGTCAACTGTGCATTGATTCTTGCATACTTGCTTATTTGCATTCATCATATTACTTTGTGTTGACCATTATCCATGAGATATACATGTTGGAAGTTGAAAGCAATTGCTGAAACTTAAATCTTCCTTTGTGTTGCTTCGATGCCTTTACTTTGAATTTATTGCTTTATGAGTTAACTCTTATGCAAGACTTTTGATGCTTGTCTTGAAAGTACTATTCATGAAAAGTTTTGCTATATGTTATCTATTTGTTAGCAAATATAGATCATTGCCTTGAGTCACTTCATTCATCTCATATGCTTTATAATAGTATGATCAAGGTTATGTAAGTAGCATGTCACTACAGAAATTACTCTTTTTATCGTTTACCTACTCGAGGGCGAGCAGGAACTAAGCTTGGGGATGCTGATACGTCTCCAACGTACCTATAATTTCTGATGTTCCATGCTTGTTTTATGATAATACTTACATGTTTTGCTTGCACTTTATAATGTTTTTATGCATTTTCCGGAACTAACCTATTAACGAGATGCCGAAGTGCCAGTTCCTGTTTTCTGCTGTTTTTGGTTCCAGAAAGGCTGTTCGGGCAATATTCTCGGAATTCGACGAAACGAAGACCCAACCTCTTATTTTTCCCGGAATCATCCAGAACACCGAAGGAGAGTCGGAGAGGGGCCATGGGGCCACCACACAACATGGCGGCGCGGCCCCAGGCCTGGCCGCGCCGGCCTATTGTGAGGGGGGCCCAGGCACCCTCCGACTCCGTCTCTTCGCCTATATAAGCCCTTTCGACCTAAAAACGCGATACCAATTGACGAAATTCCAGAAAGACTCCAGGGGCGCCGCCACCATCGCGAAACTCCGTTTCGGGGGACAGAGTCTCTGTTCCGGCACCCTGCCGGGACGGGAAGTCCCCGGAAGCCATCTCCATCAACGCCATCGCCTCCATCATGCTCCGTGAGTAGTTCCCCCATGGACTACGGGTTCTAGCTGTAGCTAGTTGGTATCATCTCTCCCATGTACTTCAATACAATGATCTCATGAGCTGCCTTACATGATTGAGATTCATCCGATGTAATCGGTGTTGTGTTTGTTGGGATCCGATGGATTGTTACATTATGATTAGTCTATCTATAAAGTTTGTGAAGTTATTGTTGCTGCAATCTTGTTGTGTTTAATGCTTGTCACTAGGGCCCGAGTGGCATGATCTTAGATTTAAGCTCTAGACTTATTGCTTAGATTGTATCTACAAGTTGTATGCACATGTCTATGTCCGGAACCAAAGGCCCCAAAGTGACAGAAATTGGGACAAGCTGGAGGGGAAGGCTTAGATATGAGGATCACATGTTTTCACGGAGTGTTAATGCTTTGCTCCGGTGCTCTATTAAAAGGAGTACCTTAATTTCCGAGTAGATTCCCTAGAGGCCCGAGCTGCCACCAGCTGGTAGGACAAAAGATGTTGTACAAGTTTCTCATTGCGAGCACGTATGACTATATATGGAAAACATGCCTACATGATTAATGATCTTGATGTTACTGTCTTAATGCTATTTCAATCCTATCAATTGCCCAAGCTGTAATTTGTTCACCCAACACTTGTTATTGGAGAGTTACCACTAGTGTAGATAGCTGGAAACCCCGGTCCATCTTTCATCATCATATACTCGTTCTACATGACATTGGAAGTAGTATCAACTTTTTTCTGGTGCCATTGCTCTCATATTACTGCTACTGCTGCTGTGTTACTGTTACTACTGCTCTCATATTACTGTTACTAGTGCTTTTCCAGGTGCAGCTGAATTGACAACTCAGTTGTTAAGGCTTATAAGTATTCTTTACCTCCCCTTGTGTCGAAGCAATAAATTTGGGTTTTACTTCCCTCGAAGACTGTTGCGATCCCCTATACTTGTGGGTTATCACGTTGTTTTATTCATAGATAGGTATGACATTGTGGTATCTGTTATCACCAGATTTTGGCCAAATCAGGAGATAGGCCGTAAGCGAGATGGGCTTGAAGGATATACGCGTGGAGGATCTCTGAAGCGGCCTGACACGAAGAAGTTGGGCTAAATTGCCCGTGTATCTGTATTATAGTAGATCGCATCGTAGTTTAGAAGTTAGAGTTTAACCCGTGCACGGTTTGGTGCACGCCTGAATTAGAAAGTCCCCCGGACTATAAATATGTATCTAGGGTTTATGAAATAAACAACAACCAACGTTCACCACAAACCAATCTCGACGCATCGCCAACTCCCCCGTCTCGAGGGTTTCTTCAGGGTAAGCACCATGCTGCCTAGATCGCATCTTGCGATCTAGGCAGCACACGTTTATTCGTCGTCCATGCGTTGCTCGTACTGAAGCCTTTTTGATGGCGAGCAACGTAGTTATCATAGGTGCTTTAGGGTTAGCATTGTTCTTCATATCATATGCTATCGTCGTGCAACCCTTAGACATCTAGCCGCCCTTACACCTATCTTGGGTGTAAGGGCGGCACCCGCTGATCATTATCTAGTAGATCCGATCCGTTATGATTGCTCCTTGTTCTTCAAGGATTAGTTTAATATCTGCATTGTTAGGCCTTACAAACGGGTCGAAGGATCCAGTGGCGCGTAGGGTGTAGTTTGCTAGCCCTAGACAGGATGTTCCGAGGATCAACCTCGTGTTGGTTTTTAGGCCTTGTCTAGGGTCGGTTTACAATCACCGTGCGTGGCCGCGAGGCTCGATCACGAGTAGGATGTTCCGATTATGCGGTGAAAACCCCAGATCGTAGTAGGTCGTTTTATCTTTATCTTGATCAAGCAGGACCACCATCTGATCGTACACCTCGTACGCATCATGGGTGGATCGGCTCTTTGAGCCGATTCACAGGACAACTCTGAGAGCCGATCGAGGCTCGTATTTAATGTTTACGTGTATGCCATGCGAGGAAACTAAGCGAGGCATTCTACAACACCTTCCCGACCAGGTATAGGTCGGGTGGCACGCCCTGCATCAGCATCGGACGTGCGTGCCGAAGGCTTTGCGGGCCGTCGCTCGGAGGGACCGGGGCCAACCGCAGTCCCGGGAGATTCCCGGCTCTACGGTGTTGCCCGTCGCTGCCCGCCGGTGGGTTTCGACCGCAACACATTACGGCACGCCCGGTGGGACAATCTTCGACATCAACCGCATCGCCATCTACATCCGAGATGGCGGAAGGCACTCCGGTCAAGTACGAGGATCCGGCCGAAGAGCTCAAAAAGAAGCATGACGAGATCAAGGCGGTCCTCGAAGCCGACCTCATCGGCTCTTTTCACGGAACCCGCTCACATGGCATCGGGTGGAAAGGGTTCTCACTGAGGCGCACTCGATGGAGTGGACCTGTCCGCCCCGTTAGAAGAACGCACCAGGTCGCTGCGTCGGGAGATCAACTTCATGGTGGCTCATTCGCTGCACCGCCACTACGAGAGCACTGGTGAACACTTTGGAGCGTGTCGCTCGCGCGTGATCCAGGAAATCATGAGCCATCGGTATTCTCCGTCAGGACCAGCTCTGGGGACTTACCAAGGAGAGATGCCACTCCAGTCCCGTCCACCGCTGCCGTTCGCGTTGGCAGCACCCGAAGTGCCGAATTCATCGACATACGTCGTCTACAAGATCGGTGGTGACCCTAGTGACTACCAATTCTTGCATGAGGCGCCCAAGGAGATCCCGCACGGATACACATGCGCATACGTGCCGGACTACAGTAACTGGGCACTCTCGAACCAGGCTGCAACAGCAGGGACTTCTGGAACAGCGGGAGGAACGTCGGGAGCGAGATCTTGAGAAGCAGACGTGGCTAGCTAAATACGCCACTCCGACAAACCTCCGGAGCTCAGCTCCTGCAGTTGGCTCAGAGCTGGAAAAGCAAGCATGGCTGGCTAAGTATGCCACCCCGGCGAATCTTCAGAGTTCGACGCCTGCAGCCATCACCGCGGATCAGATTTGTACAATTCTAAAAGACCAGTTCGGCATGATGCCGAAAAGGAGGACAATCGGCTATTCCAAGCCGTACCCCAATGAGTACGAATTGATCCCACTACCACCCAAATATCGGCTCCCTGATTTCACCAAGTTTAATGGATCAGATGGTTCTAGCTCCATCGAGCATGTGAGCCGATATTTGGCACAGCTGGGCACGATCTCAGCATCAGACGAGCTGCGCGTGAGGTTCTTCGCATAGTCCCTCACAGGATCGGCTTTTGGGTGGTACACATCGCTGCCACCAAACTCAATCCGGACTTGGAAGCAGTTGGAAGAACAGTTCCACATACAGTATCACTCAGAGGCTTCCGAGGCTGGTATTGCCAATCTAGCACAAGTACGACAGAAGCGCGGGGAAACAGTGTCAGAATACATCCAGCGCTTCAGGACCGTTAGGAACCGATGCTATTCGGTTCATGTAAGTGAAAAAGAAGCGATCGAGTTGGCGGTGGTGGGTCTCTCATCATCGATCAAGGACGTGGCCTCCCAAGCGGACTACCCTTCATTGGCGCACATGGTGCGGAAGGCTGTCGGCATATGAACAGCGCCACCCGGATGTTTACCGGGACAAATTCAAGCGTGCGGTGGTCCTAGTTGAGGCGAGATGAAGATGAAGGTGCTGCGGGAGATCAAGAGGTAGCGGTGGCTGAATGGACTCGGGGGCAAGCCCCGTGTCCCGTAAATGGGTTAAGCCACAAGGTCCTCCAAAAGGGTTCGACTTCGACGTGACCAAAGCTGAGCAGATTTTCGACCTCTTACTCAAGGAGAAGCAGCTAAAGGTACCCGAAGGCCACAAGATCCCCACGGTGCAGGAGCTGAACGGAAAGCCATATTGCAAGTGGCATAACACGTTCACCCACGCCACCAACGACTGCAGGGTGTGGCGTCAGCAGGTCCAAATGGCGATAGAACAAGGGCGGCTAATTTTCAGCCAGTACGCCATGAAGGTCGACACGCACCCCTTCCCCGCCGTTAACATGGTGAAGTACACTTACCCTGGAGGGTGCCAGCCAGATTTCTCGTGCAATATCAACATGGTAGGACCTGGGCACCACTCTGGTAAGGACGGAGATGAGGGCAGCTGCTCTCATAGTAAGGACACAGAGGAAGCCGCTCCACGCGATCGGCTCCGTCAAGATGGCAAGCGCTACATAACAGAGGGAGAAGTAAGGAACGTAAGATATCAGCGACCTCTCTCTGATCACCTCCTCAACAAGTATTTGGGTCAATATGACCAACGCCGGCGGTACAACGACGATGATGAAAAAGATCGTCTGGCTAGGGACGACAGGAGACGCCGTCGGCATGATCGTGACGAGGAGAGATATGAGCGCCACGCCAAGGAAAAGTCGAGAGAGCAAGACGACGTGGATAGGCACTGGGACTGCCCCTTCTTCAGACACTGCTGGGATTCGGGAATGAGCCGATTGCCTACAATCGGCAAGCGCCCGAATGCAAACAAAAGAAGAAGGATGCAGCTAACGTGTCCGTGTTCAAACGTCTAGGGCCTCTCCCGCCTCGGGACCGGCATGCTGAGTCCTCTCGGGTAGAAGATCTCGAGGAACTAGAGGACGATGATGAAGAAGAAGACAAGTATCATCGGCCAAGGTGGTGCCCTGATGGGCTCGGCCCGTTCCCAAAAGCGAAGGGTTCAGCGATTACGTGGGTTGGAGGAAGCTGAAATGTTATACCTGCACACGTTGAGGAAGGCGCGGCCTGATCTGGCCGCTAAAATTCAGCGAACCCTGGACGAAGAAGGTCGGCCACAAAGGAAAGAGTGGCACCCCAGACAAAAGAAAGCCGATGATGAGACACCGGCTGGCACAAACATGGTGTTCATCCTTCCAACGGAGTTTAGTGCTCCAGGATTAGACGAAGCACCTGTGGCACAACTTGACTGCGGCCCACGGCCGGTCATCTTTGAAAAGCCACGAGAAAGAAGCTACATGCATCTGAAGGCCCTGTACTTGCGAGGTTACATCAATGGGCAGCCTGTCAACAAGATGTTGGTGGACACCGGAGCGGCAGTTAACATTATGCCATACTCCATGCTACGTCGGCTGGGACGCTCTAGCTCGGATCTGATCAAGACCAATGTGACACTGAGTGATTTCAACGGCCAAGCATCTGACGCACAAGGTGTTACGAACGTGGATCCGACCGTAGGAAGGAAAACCGTCCCTACGACGTTCTTCATTGTCGACAGCAAGAGCACTTATGCTGTCCTGCTTGGGAGAGATTGGATCCACGCCAACTGTTGCATTCCATCCACGATGCACCAATGCCTAATACAGTGGGATGGAGATGAAGTGGAAGTCGTCCACGCAGATGATTCAACCGAGATTTCAACGGCTGGCATGAACGTTTGGGAGACATCAGGCCAAGAGCCACTCTCAGGCATCAATTTGGACGACTGCGAGCGCATCGACGTGACAAAGGACGGGGTTAAGCTGGTTTTATCCACCGGCCTGACCGTGTAACAAGAGCAGCATTTATGGACAAACGTGGCGATGCTGATCCATGTGATCGGCCCCAAGGATCTATGGAGGAGCATTGCAAAACCTTCATTGAGCAAGCAACATGGAGGCCGATTCCAGCAATCGGCCAAAATTATCCTCACCATCCATTCTGCCTGGATTCAACGACGATCTAATGGGCAATGGGTTTACGTCGGATGATGAGCTAGAAGAAGTCCACACTGGTCCTAACCAAGCCGACGTTCACATATAGTGTCTTGGCTAACCACAGAGCCGATTTCAGCAGTTACCTGGCAGAATCGGCTCGGGGGGCACCTAATCAGATGAACATGTGCGATACATGTGCAGCGACAGATGAACATGTGCGATACATGTGCAGCAAAAACATTGGGGGCCGATAGGAAAAATCGGCCCGTAAAAAAAATTCTCATGAGGAACAAAGCCGATGCATAGCCATCGACTCTAGCACAATGACACAGGATCTACCAGTTGCGCGTTCAAGACACGAGGACCTCCAACTCTTTGTCAGAGGAGTTTTGGTTGGTGACCATCTGCAGTATCGGCTTTCAACGCGAGAGGGGTGATCGACTATGACTGGCTCTGCAATGATCGAGCTCAGGTCCATTTGTCTGATTTACGAGTCCTCATCACTGTTTTCACCTCGACTGAGGCTCGGGGGGCAGCTGGCCTGGTGGATGCTCTGTTTTTGGAAGCCGATTGGGTGGCCATCGGCTAGTCCTGCGACGCGATTTTCTTCAAGGGTGGTGATCCAGCAGAACTCAAACTCATTGGTCGAAAAGATGAAGGATAGATCCTGAGGGATTGATGCGCTGACATCGGCTTATTGAGCATTGACCAAGTTCACGATCACCCTGTGGTTGAAGAGATGAATGACGGATTATGAGAGACCGATGCGTTGCCATCGGTTCATTGAGCATTGGCTAAGTGGACAATCAGCAAAATCAGTATGAGGGGAAATCGGCTAAATTGGTATAAAGGAAATCGGCAAAATCAAATTGGGGGAATTTCTTCATTGATAAACGAGATTTCTTACATAAAGAGCTGATGGCTCCCAAAAGGAAGTACTATGGGGATACATTGCCCCGTCTACTACTACTGATCCTATGCTAATGGTCCTATCTACGGGCCGTCGCTGCCCTCGTCGTCGCCGTCGTCGCCGCTGTCGGCGCTACTCCCGGCGGGCTCGTCGTCGGCTGCCGTAGCGACCGCCGGCAGGACCCTCGTTGTCCTCGTCCTCCTCGTCAACATCGTCGTTGTCGGCTCGTCGAAGTCGCCGAGGTTCCCCGGCCAGGGCGAGAGCGCTTGGCCGGCGGCTCGTCGGAGGAGCCGTCGTCGTCGTCCTCCTCCTCCTCCTCCTTCACCTCCTCGGAGGAGGTGAAGTCGTCCCGAGAGAAGCGATCGTCATCGCTCTCCTCCTCCGATTCCCCGTCGGCGAGGAAGCGGAGGTCGCTCTCCCCGTCCGTCGAGGACTTGTCGTCCTCGGACCAGACGGCGAAGTCATGGGAGGACTCCTCCCCGGCCTCTATGGCGCGGCGGATGTTGGCCGCATGGACCTCCTGGGGGTCCCGTTCTGGCGTCGGCTCGTGGGAGGAAGAGGACTCGATGGAAAGTCCCGATGAGGCGGAGGAAGAAGAAGACATGGTGGCGCAGGAGGGCTTTTGGAGTGCTAAGGCAGAAGAGGAGGAGGAGGAAGAAGACATGGCTACGGAGGAATGGGGGTTTGGTCGCCGATGGCTAGTACGGAGCAGGAGGGTGAAGGGGCGAACTGCTCGACGCGGCTAAATAATGGGATCTTGGGGAGAGTTAATGCTACAACAGTTTCCGAGGAAATGGTGCCAAAGGATTGTCGAATCATGCATAGAAGTCGAGAAGGCAAGGCATCATGGTGAAGGGTACTACGGTGGTTCTGCTCTACCATGACATGACCCGACGAAACAAAAGCATAATGATTTTGGAATTATCATTACCAAAACCAGGGGGCATGTGTTATCACCAGATTTTGGCCAAATCAGGAGATAGGCCGTAAGCGAGATGGGCTTGAAGGATATACGCATGGAGGATCTCTGAAGCGGCCTGACACGAAGAAGTTAGGCTAAATTGCCCGTGTATCTGTATTATAGTAGATCGCATCGTAGTTTAGAAGTTAGAGTTTAACCCGTGCACGGTTTGGTGCACGCCTGAATTAGAAAGTCCCCGGACTATAAATATGTATCTAGGGTTTATGAAATAAACAACAACCAACGTTCACCACAAACCAATCTCGGCGCATCGCCAACTCCCCGTCTCGAGGGTTTCTTCCGGGTAAGCACCATGCTGCCTAGATCGCATCTTGCGATCTAGGCAGCACACGTTTATTCTTCGTCCATGCGTTGCTCGTACTGAAGCCTTTTTGATGGCGAGCAACGTAGTTATCATAGGTGTTTTAGGGTTAGCATTGTTCTTCATATCATATGCTATCGTCGTGCAACCCTTAGACATCTAGCCGCCCTTACACCTATCTTGGGTGTAAGGGCGGCACCCCGCTTGATCATTATCTAGTAGATCCGATCCGTTATGATTGCTCCTTGTTCTTCAAGGATTAGTTTAATATCTGTATTGTTAGGCCTTACAAACGGGTCGAAGGATCCAGTGGCGCGTAGGGTGTAGTTTGCTAGCCCTAGACAGGATGTTCCGAGGATCAACCTCGTGTTGGTTTTTAGGCCTTGTCTAGGGTCGGTTTACGATCACCGTGCGTGGCCGCGAGGCTCGATCACGAGTAGGATGTTCCGATTATGCGGTGAAAACCCCAGATCGTAGTAGGTCGTTTTAGCTTTATCTTGATCAAGCAGGACCACCATCTGATCGTACACCTCGTACGCATCATGGGTGGATCGGCTCTTTGAGCCGATTCACGAGACAACCTGAGAGCCGATCGAGGCTCGTATTTAATGTTTACGTGTATGCCATGCAGAAACTAAGCGAGGCATTCTCCAACACCTTCCCGACCGGGTATAGGTCAGGTGGCACGCCCTGCATCAGCATCGGACGTGCGTGCCGAAGGCTTTGCGGGCCGTCGCTCGGAGGGACCAGGGCCAGCCGCAGTCCTGGGAGATTCCCGGCTCTACGGTGTTGCCCGTCGCTGCCCGCCGGTGGGTTTCTGACCGCAACAGTATCCTCCTCTGAATAATTCACTTGAATCTACTTTGCACATGCTCACGCATGCATATGACTGAACAAAAGTCAATTAAGCCTCGATGATTTACTTTGTCTCAGAGTTCTTGTATCACTTTTATGTCTCTGTTAATTTATTTTGTCGCAAGCATGATTATGACAGTTATTGCTCTCTTGATTGTCGCTTCCCAGTCTATTGCTAGCCTTCACTTGTACTGAGCGGGAACGCTGCTCGTGCTTCCAAACCCCTGGAAACCAAGTTATTCCAAAGTGTCCACCATAAATACCTATGCATGGCATTTCAAACCATTCCAAGTAAATTCTCATGTGCTACCTTTAAACCTTCAAAATACTTCTCAATTTGTGTCGATGTTTTATAGCTCATGAGGAAGTATGTGGTGTTTTATCTTTCAACCTTGGCATTTACTCCCGACAGGACTTTCACCAATGGACTAGTGGCACATCCGCTTATCCAATAATTTTGCAAAAAGAGCTGGCAACGGGGTTCCCAACCCCAATTAATTAACTTTCATCAATAATTCTCTTCACATGTTTTGCCCTGATTTATCAGTAAGCAACTTAAATTGCAAATAGACACTCCTCCATGGTATGTGAATGTTGGAAGGCACCCGAGGATTCGGTTAGCCATGGCTTTTGTAAGCAAAGGTTGGGGGGAGTGTCATCCATAATGAAACTAAAGTATATGTGTAAACAAAAGAGAAGAGGGATGATTTACCTTGCTGGTAGAAATAATGTTCTTCATGGGAGCCGCTCTTGAAAGTCTGGTTGACGAGGTAGTTGGAGTGCCCACTACCATTCGTTGACAAAAACAAACACCTCTCAAAATAATTTTACTCCTGTTTTACAAATGAAAAGCTCTAGCACATGTTAATCCCTGCTTCCCTCTGCGAAGGGTCAATCTTTTACTTTTACATTGAGTCACCATCCTTTCTTTGAGCACCTTCTTGAGAGCACAACTGTCATTCTTAGTACAATATGCTTGTCCCAAAATGTGATTAACTGTGGTATAACTTTGATGCTTTTATCTTTGATAATCTCTACTTCCAGTCTTTCCATGAACTTCGAAGGTGCCCGGGCATTTATGTTTTGCTGTACAAATACGGGAAAGCGAGATACCACTTTATCATATCATTTTATGAACATTGCAATCTTGCTGATAGACATGATTCATGATGCTTATTATTAATTTGTTGGTACCTTTTCCATGATTGACATAGCTATTAGATGACTTTATTTGCATGTATCTTATTATGAATTGCCTAAGTACTTGTCCATATCATGAGAATATTTACATCATATGAACAAATGTGTTCGTGAAAGTTCTTTTATCGCACTCGGTTGTTAAGCTGAATTGCTTGAGGACAAGCAATAAGCTAAGCTTGGGGGGAGTTGATACGTCCAAACCATATCTACTTTCCCGAACACTTTTGCTATTGTTTTGCCTCTAATTTATGTATTTTGGATACAACTAACACAGACTAACGCTGTTTTCAGCAGAATTGCCCCGGTGTCTTGTTTTTGTGCGGAAACTCAACTTTCGGGAAAATCCCGGGATTAATTCCAATGGGCCTATTTTCACGAGAAGATGGACGGAGCCGAGAAGACCGGAAGGAGGGGGCCACGAGGCGCCCACCCCACAAGGCGGCGCGGTGGGCCCCTGGGCCGCGCCGACCTATGGTGGCGGCGCCTCAGCCAGCCTCCGACGCCCCCCTCTGGACTACTTAAGGTTTTCGACCTAAAAACGCACGGGGGTTAGACGAAATTGCCAAAAGACATCCAGAACTCCGCCGGCATCGCGAAACTCCGTCTCGGGACCAGAAACTCCGTTCTGGCACTCCGCCGGGACGGGGAATTGGAGGAGATCATCGCCATCATTACCACCGACGCCTCTCCATCAACCAGCCATGCTTCCCCCATCCATGTGTGAGTAATTCCCCAGCTGTAGGCTGAAGGGGATGGTAGGGATTGGATGAGATTGGTCATGTAATAGCATAAGATTGTTAGGGCATAGTGCCTAGTATCCGTAATTGGTACTTTTATGATATTGTTGCAACTTGTTATGCTTAATGCTTGTCACTAGGGCCCGAGTGCCATGATCTCAGATCTGAACATGTTATCAATTCATGATGATATTCATTGCTTTATGATCTTACCCGCAAGTTGTATACACATATTGTCTGTCCGGAACCCGAGGCCCCAAAGTGACGAAATTGGGACAACCGGAGGGGAAGGCGGTGATATGAGGATCACATGTGTTCACGGAGTGTTAATGCTTTGCTCCGGTGCTCTGTTAAAAGGAGTACCTTAATTACCAGTAGATTCCCTAGAGGCCCGGCTGCCACCGGCTGGTAGGACAAAAGATGTTGTGCAAGTTTCTCATTGCGAGCACGTATGACTATATATGGAACACATGCCTATGGTTGTTTAGACTTGGATACCGTTTTATTATTATCTGCAAATGCCCTACTTTGATTGTTACATGAGTTCTCTCATCCATGCAGCGCCCGTTCATCCATCCCTGTGCCTACAGTATTTTAATCCTGCTGTTTACTATAATCACTACTGCTGTCTTTGTTACATTGCTGCTGATATTTCACTACTGCTACTGCTATAAAATTGTTGCTACTGATAAACTCTTGCGACAAGTCTGTTTCCAGGTGCATCTGAATTGACAACTCCGCTGTTAAGGCTTACAAATATTCTTTGGCTCCCCTTGTGTCGAATCAATAAATTGGGTTTTACTTCCCTCGAAGACTGTTGCGATCCCCTATACTTGTGGGTCATCAGTACACAATTCCTTGCTTGCTAAATTGAGGCAACTTCCGCCATCAATAATGACCTTGCAAGCATTGTCAGGACCAACTAAAGCCTTTGTTTGGAACAAATTGCAGCGCTGAGTAGATGCACTTGGCAATACATTAAGAGCACACTGAGACACGACAATAGTGTGAGCTTCAAACGGAAAAGCATCTACACTATCACTGCCATAGTCATCATCTTCTGGAGCATATGGATCAACATCATCTCCAGTCTCATACTCATTGTCCTCATTGATAATCATAACTTTGTGGTTAGGACAATCTCTCTTGAAGTGACCCTTGCCACCACATGTATGACAATTCATATCACGGTTGCGCGCAGTAGACATGCTATAACCACTTGTACTTGCAGCAGGGTCGGGCTTCTTTGTGTTGGACACGTTGGAGATCGGCTTGCTATACGGAGTAGAATAAGGTGCGGAGCGCGAAGATGGCGTCGGCGCCATAGATGGGGGCGCCCTAGGCGTGTAGCGCCCAGCTCCCGTAGCACGACCTTTAACTTGTGCTTCTTCAGCCAACTGTGATTCAGCTTCTCTTGCATGATGTAGCAACTCATTCATACTGGTGTAACTGTGATGATGAACAATGCCTTTGATATCATACTTCAAACCATGTAGAAAACGCTGCATTGTCATCTCAAGTGACTCACGGACATGGCCACGCTGCATAAGCATCTCCATCTCCATGAAATAAGTATCAACAGTCTTCACACCTTGTCTCAATAGGGTCAACTTATCATATATAGATCGCAAATAATTAGTGGGCACGAAACGAGCTTGCATTACCGCCTTCATAGCATGCCATGTGATAATAGGCAGCTCACCATCTTCTTATCGAGCACGAACAGGTCCATCCCACCAACGCAATGCATAGCCATCAAATTCGGAAGAAGCAAGCTTGATCTTCCTATCTTCAATATAATTATGTAGGCGCCATAACTTCTCAATCTTCAGCTCCCAAGTGAGGTATTCTTCAACATCAGCACCTCCTTCAAATTTGGGTATCGAGAACTTTGGCTTACCCAATCCATCTTCTTCCTCAAACCCACGACCATGGCGTCCGATTTTAACAAAGCCACGACCACGGTTACCACGTCCAACACCACGACCAACACTAGGTGCTTCATCTTGAAGCTCAGCATCTTCATCCTCACGGTGTTGTTGTTGTTGGGTCAAATTCTCAACAGCGAGTGTCATAGCTTGAATATTGCGCTAAATATCCGTCATTTGATCTTGCATAGCATTGATGGTCTCATTAGTAGTATCCAACTTGTTGGAAACCCCGTCTGACGAGGGTGCTCCTCGACAATGCCCTCCGATTGGGGCTTAGGGTTGATGGAATCCTGTAGGCTGACACGAGATCGGTTCACAGACAAGCGGGGAGAGCAATTTACCCAGGTTCGGGGCCCTCGATGAGGTAAAAACCTTACGTCCTGCCTGTCTGATCTTGATTATGAGAATATTGGGTTACAATGGGGTGCCGAAGGTTTCGGCTGTGATCTCGTCGAGAGGCTAAGTGTTGCGGCGACCTAGCTCTAGACTTCTGGTGGCTAAAGTTGCTAAGATTGATCGTGTCCCTCGGCAGCCCCTCTCCTGGCCTTTATATAGGAGGCCAGGTCTCAAGAGATCTATCCGGGTACGTCTAGGTTTACAAAAGACCTAGCTCTAAACTTCCCTTGTTCGGCTCCTCTTTGTCTTGTTCTTCAAGGAATCTTCTTAGGTCACCGCCCTAGCGGCCCGCCTTGCCATCGGGTACCCTCATGGGCCTCCCATTGGGCCGCACAGGATAGGGAAATGTCGGTTATCCGAAGGGTAATGCCCACGTCAGTAGTCCTCGAGTGTCTAGCCGAAGATTTTTCGGGTAGAGACTAAAGCATGCCTCCACTGAACGTTCTTCTGCCTTGATTGCTCTTGTCCATCTTGTAACAGCTTCATTTTCTTTTATCGGGTGCGCGTCCAGCGCTCCCGATGGGAGTAGCCCCCGAGTCTAGGTACGTATGCTTGCAATCCGTGCGTAGACTCAAGTTGTACCACTCGAACATCTTCTTCTGCCGAAATCTTTCTGCAAGTCTTCATGGGTCATCCGATGAGTTCGCGCCTGGGCTCGTATTCTTCAGTAAGGTTTCAACGCGTAAGGGATAATGAGTAACGTGCCCAGATTTGTTGGTTAACTGTCGATGGCAAAACAGCGTTACCCTACTCAGAATCAAGTCCCCGGGCATGACCCTGGAATACAAAAAAGTTTTATCGGGTACGCACTCAGTACTCCCGATGGGAGTAGTCCCCGAGTCTGGGCGCGGGTGCTTGCGACCGGGTGCAGACTCGAACTAAGGACACCGCTCTTTTGTTCAAACACTTCTTCACGCCCTTCTTCCTGGAAAAATCTTCGAGTCTTCTTTTTATCGGGAGCGCGTCCAGCGCTCCCGATGGGAGTAGCCCCCGAGTCTGGGCGCGGATGCTGGCAATCTGTGCGTAGACTCAAGTTGAACAATCGACAGTTTCATTTCTTTGACTCCTCAACCACGCTCTTACGATGTCATTGATGATGTAATTACTGCCATTGTCTGACTGATAAGACGCGACCTGACGGGCCCACCCTAGTTCTGCGCGGGCAGTTTTTAGGAAATGACCGCTTCTCGCGTGCAATTACCAAGGCATCTCCTCGATTCCCGTGATTTGTTGATGAAAAAGAGACTCTTTCGATGAGCCGGGTACGTGTGCCCGTTCCACCCTTATATCTTATAATTTCTCGTTGCAGATCTTCTCCTCTTCACACACCATCACTGCATCCTTTTCTTCCTCATTCACCTCCTGTGCTCAATACTACTGCGCCGCCGCCGCCGAATCCAGATCTCTCGTGAATCTGCGAGATGGGGAAGAAGAGGATCTCCACCCTTGCTGCTAGTGCTGCAAGCAGCGCTGCCGCCGCCAGATCTTCTCCAAACCCTCCGAAAAGGAGCGTCTCCCATGCTCCTCCTTTAGCTTCGGCGCCGTCGGCGCCATCAAGTTCTATGCTGGGTCCATCCCCGGTGATTGGCCTGCTTCCACCACCACGAAGCGTGACGAGAAGAAGGCTAAGAGCCTCGAATATATTCCTTCCGAAGAGGGGAATGTTATTCTCCCAGGTGCGATTTCGCGGCCCAATCCTCCTGCTGGTTTTACCGTGATGTTCTTATCTTTTTTGCATCGAGGTCTTTTGCTTCCTACCCACAAATTCCTTCAGCATCTTCTCCGAGTTTACGAGATCCAACTATGGCAGTTAACTCCCAATTCAATCCTCCATCTTGCTATCTTTATAACTCTATGTGAATCGTTCCTGGGCATCGAACCACACTTTGGCCTATGGAAGAAAATCTTCTTCGTGAAAAGGTACAACAGCTGTGGCGGTTCCTTCGTCATCGGTGGAGTTGGTTTCGTTGCTCGTAAAGAAGTTAATTACTTCAATTTCCCGATGAGGGACTCTGTGCAAGGATGGAGGGTGAAGTGGTTTTATATTAGAGATTCCCCACCAGCCTCGCTTCAGCTCCCTCATTTTTCTGATGTCAGCCTAAACAATCCTGGAAAAATACCCTTTCTCCCGATGAAAAACCAGCAGTCGGTAGGTTATTTGCCAGATTCCTTCGGATCAAGGAAGCCGGTGGCCAAACCATGATAGGCACATAGGTAGCCTCTGTGTTCTTAAGACGTCGAATTCAACCAATCATGGCCAGAGCCCACCCGATGTGGTTGTATTCGGGCGCCAGGGACGAGACTAGGATAAACGCTGCCGAATTATCCGACAAAGAGTTACTTGACCAAGTTCGTTGTCTTACTCACTTCAGCCAGGAAGATTCGATTCCTCTCACATCTTCCCATGTACCTTTTGACGTTGATCACCCACCAACTGAGGTAATTTCTTTCTTTCACACTCTAATTGTGCCGTTTTTCTTGATAATAACGACTGCCATTGTACTTACTTGTTTTATCTTCAATAGAACCTCATGGATCCTGATTACTCGCAAGACCTGCTGGATGATACTTCCAAGAGGGGAGACTCCTCAGTCCCTGTAGGGTCCCACACTGAGTAAAATGCAAGCTCGGGAGCCGAACATGCTGATCTGATGAACCCTGAAGCCATCCTTATTGATCCCAAATCTGCAGCCAATGATACTAGCGACACAGCGGGATCGATGCATGATGACGATGCTGATCACGCTGCCTTTGTTGATGCAGCTGCGGAGGAGGCCGAGGCGCTGCCTTCGAAGAGGTCATCCGGCGGCTTTGCCGATGAAGATGATCTTTGGGATCTGTAAGTCCTTGCTTTTTCTTCGAAACCCTACGTCTTTGCCTTTGTTACCCTCTGTTCCGACTTTGTCAACTATTTTACTTCCGTAGGGGAGAAGGCTTCATCGAGCCTCCACCCAAAAAGTCTAAAATCGGCGCTGCCCCGTCGAATCTTGCAGCTTCCGAGGCTTCAGCCCCTGCTACAATCCCCGCAGCCCAAATATCAACTGCTTCTTCCCTTTCCAAGGGGAAAAGTAGCCCTCCAGCTGCTGCCGCCGCAATTCCTTCTTCAGGAAAACCCGTAAGTCTTTTCTTTCTTTTGAATCAACAACTCTTTAAATAAACTTCGAGTACTCATCCAATGAAACTCTTCCTTTAAGGACTTGCAAGCTGTTATATCTTCCTTGGAATCTTTCGCCTCCCAATATGCTTCTTTGGAGGTTGATGGCGCGTGAAACACACGTCTGTTGGGAACCCCAAGAGGAAGGTGTGATGCACACAGCAGTAAGTTTTCCCTCAGTAAGAAACCAAGGTTATCGAACCAGTAGGAGTCAAGGGCCACATGAAGGTTGTTGGTGACGGAGTGTAGTGCGGCGCAACACCAGGGATTCCGGCGCCAACGTGGAACCTGCACAACACAATCAAAATACTTTGCCCCAACTTAACAGTGAGGTTGTCAATCTCACCGGCTTGCTCTAAACAAAGGATTAAACGTATGGTGTGGAAAATGATGTTTGTTAGCGAAGAACAACAGAGAACGAGTTTGCGTAGATTGTATTTCGGATGTAAAAGAATGGACCGGGGTCCACGAGTTCACTAGTGGTGTCTCTCCAATAAGAAATAGCATGTTGGGTGAACAAATTACAGTTGGGCAATTGACAAATAGAGAGGGCATAACAATGCACATACATATCATGATGACTACTATGAGATTTAATCAGGGCATTACGACAAAGTACATAGACCTCTATCCAGCATGCATCTATGCCTAAAAAGCCCACCTTCGGGTTAGCATCCGCACCCCTTCCAGTATTAAGTTGCAAACAACATACAATTGCATTAAGTATGGTGCGTAATCAACACAAATATCCTTAGACAAAGCATTGATGTTTTATCCCTAGTGGCAACAGCACATCCACAACCTTAGAACTTTACGTCACTCGTCCTGCATTCAATGGAGGCATGAACCCAGTATCGAGCATAAATACTCCCTCTTGGAGTTACAAGTATCAACTTGGCCGAGCCTCTACTAGCAACGGAGAGCATGCAAGAACATAAACAACACATATATGATAGATTGATAATCAACTTGACATAATATTCCATATTCATCGGATCCCAACAAACACAACATGTAGCATTACAAATAGACGATCTTGATCATGATAGGCAGCTCACAAGATCTAACATGATAGCACAAGAGGAGAAGACAACCATCTAGCTACTGCTATGGACCCATAGTCCAAGGATGAACTACTCACACATCAATCCGGAGGCGATCATGGTGATGTAGAGTCCTCCGGGAGATGATTCCCCTCTCCGGCAGGGTGCCGGAGGCGATATCCTGAATCCCCCAAGATGGGATTGGCGGCGGCGGCGTCTCTGGAACTTTTTCCGTATCGTGGCTCTCGCTAATAGGGTTTTCGCGACGGAGAGTATAAGTAGGCGGAAAGGTAGAGTCGGAGGGCTGGCGAGGGGCCCACACCATAGGGCGACGCGGGACCCATGCTGTCCGCGCCGCCTTGTGGTCTGGCCACCTGGTGGCCCCACTTCGTATGCTCTTCGTTCTTCTGGAAGCTCCGTGGAAAAATAAGACCCTGGGCGTTGATTTCGTCCAATTCCGAGAATATTTCCTTTGTAGGATTTACGAAACCAAAAACGAGTAGAAAACGAGAACCGGCTCTTCGACATCTTGTCAATAGGTTAGTGCTTGGAAAATGCATAATAATGATGTAAAGTGTGTATAAAACATGTGAGTATTGTCATAAAAGTAGCATGGAACATAAGAAATTATAGATACGTTTGAGACGTATCAAGCATCCCCAAGCTTAGTTCCTACTCGCCCTCGAGTAGGTAAACGATAACAAGGATAATTTCGAAGTGACATGCTATCCTAATCTTGATCAATACTATTGTAAAGCATATGAGATGAATGAAGTGATTCGAAGCAATGGTAAAGACAATGACTTAAACAACTGAATCATATAACAAAGACTTTTCATGAATAGTACTTTCAAGACAAGCATCAGTAAGACTTGCACAGGAGTTAACTCATAAAGCAATACATTCTTAGTAGGAAAGTTTTGAAGCAACACAAAGGAAGATATAAGTTTCAGCAGTTTCTTTCAACTTCAACATGTTTATCTCATGGATATATCTCATGGATAATTGTCAACACAAAGTAATATGATGAATGCAAATAAGTAAGTATGTAGGAATCAATGCACACACTTGACACAAGTGTTTGCTCCTAAGATAGAAAGAAGTAGGTAAACTGACTCAACATAAAGTAAAAGAATGGCCCTTCGCGAGAGGAAGCATGGATTACTATTTTTGTGCTAGAGCTTTTCATTTTGAAAACATAGAAACAATTTTGTCAATGGTAGTAATAATTCATATGTGTTATGCATAAGACATCCTATAAGTTGCAAGCCTCATGCATAGAATACCAATAGTGCTCGCACCTTGTCCTAATTAGCTTGGATTTACATGGATTATCATTGCATAACATATGTTTGAACCAAGTGTCACAAAGGGGTACCTCTATGCCGCCTGTACAAAGGTCCAAGGAGATAGATCGCATTTGATTTCTCGTTTTTGATAGATCTCAACTTAGGACATCCATACCGGGACAACATAGACAACGAGATAATGGACTCCTCTTTAATGCATAAGCATTCAACAACAGGTAATATTCTCATAAGAGATTGAGGATTAATGTCCAAACTGAAACTTCCACCATGATTCATGGATTTAGTTAGCGGCCCAATGTTCTTCTCTAACAATATGCATACTCAAACCATTTGATCATGATAAATCACCCTTACTTCAGACAAGACGAACATGCATAGCAACTCACAGGATATTCAACAAAGGTGTAATAGTTGATGGCGTCCCCAGAAACATGGTTACCTCTCAACAAGCAACTTATAGGAAATAAGATACATAAGTAACATATTCAATACCACAATAGTTTTTAAGGCTATTTTCCCATGAGCTATATATTGCAAAGACAAGGAATGGAATTTTAAAGGTAGCACTCAAGCAATTTACTTTGGAATGGCAGAGAAATACCATGTAGTAGGTAGGTATGGTGGACACAAATGGCATAGTTTTTGGCTCAAGCTTTTGGATGCACGAGAAGTATTCCCTCTCAATACAAGGCTTTGGCTAGAAAGGTTGTTTGAAGCAAACACGAGTATGAACCGGTACAACAAAACTTACATAAGAACATATTGCAAGCATTATAAGACTCTACACTGTCGTCCTTGTTTTTCAAACACTTCACCAGAAAATATCTAGACTTTAGAGAGACCAATCATGCAAACCAAATTTCAACAAGCTCTATGGTAGTTCTTCATTAATAGGTGCAAAGTACACGATGAAAGAGCTTAAACATGATCTATTTGAGCACAACAATTGCCAAGTATCAAATTATTCAAGACAATATACCAATTACCACATGAAGCATTTTCTGTTTCCAACCATATAACAATGAACGAAGCAGTTTCGACCTTCGCCATGAACATTAAAAGTAAAGCTTAGAACACCAGTGTTCATATGAAACAGCGGAGCGTGTCTCTCTCCCAAACAAAGAATGCTAGGATCCGATTTTATTCAAACAAAAACAAAAATAAAAACATACAGACGCTCCAAGTAAAGCGCATAAGATGTGGCGGAATAAAAATATAGTTTCACTAGAGGTGACTTGATAAGTTGTCGATGAAGAAGGGATGCCTTGGGCATCCCCAAGCTTAGATGCTTGAGTCTTCTTGAAATATGCAGGGATGAACCACGGGGGCATCCCCAAGCTTAGACTTTTCACTCTTCTTGATCATATTGTATCATCCTCCTCTCTTGACCCTTGAAAACTTCCTCCACACCAAACTCAAAACAAACTCATTAGAGGGTTAGTGCATAATCAAAATTCATATATTCAGAGGTGACATAATCATTCTTAACACTTCTGGACATTGCACAAAGCTACTGAAAGTTAATGGAACAAAGAAATCCATCAACCATAGCAAAACAGACAATGCGAAATAAAAGGCAGAATCTGTCAAAACAGAACAGTCCGTAAAGACGAATTTTTTAGAGGCACCAGACTTGCTCAGATGGAAATGCCCAAATTGAATGAAAGTTGCGTACATATCTGAGGATCACGCACGTAAATTGGCAGATTTTTCTGAGTTACCTACAGACGGGGCTACTCAATTTCGTGACAGCAAGAAATCTGTTTCTGCGCAGTAATCCAATTCTAGTATCAACCTTACTGTCAAAGACTTTACTTGGCACAACAATGCAATAAAATAAAGATAAGGAGAGGTTGCTACAGTAGTAACAACTTCCAAGACTCAAATATAAAACAAAAGTGCAGAAGTAAAATAATGGGTTGTCTCCCATAAGCGCTTTTCTTTAACGCCTTTCAGCTAGGCGCAGAAAGTGTGAATCAAGTGACATCAAGAGATGAAGCATTAACATCGTAATTTGTTCTAATAATAGAATCATAAGGTAACTTCATTCTCTTTCTAGGGAAGTGTTCCATACCTTTCTTGAGAGGAAATTGATACTTAATATTCCCTTCCTTCATATCAATGATAGCACCAACAGTTCGAAGAAAAGGTCTTCCCAAAATAATGGGACAAGATGCATTGCATTCAGTATCCAAGACAACAAAATCAACGGGGACAAGGTTATTGTTAACCGTAATGCGAACATTATCAATCCTCCCCAAAGGTTTCTTTATGGAATTATCAGCAAGATTAACATCCAAATAACAATTTTTCAATGGTGGCAAGTCAAGCATATCATAGATTTTCTTAGGCATAACAGAAATACTTGCACCAAGATCACATAAAGCATTACAATCAAAATCATTGACCCTCATCTTAATAATGGGCTCCCAACCATCTTCTAAGTTCCTAGGAATAGAAGTTTCAAGTTTTAATTTCTCTTCTCTAGCTTTTATGAGAGCATTTGTAATATATGTTTTGTAAAGGCCAAATTTATAGCACTAGCATTAGGACTTCTAGCAAGTTTTTGTAAGAACTTAATAACTTCAGAGATATGACAATCATCAAAATCTAAACCATTATGATCTAAAGCAATGGGATCATTGTCCCCAATATTTTGAAAAATTTCAGCAGTTTTATCACGAACAGTTTCAGCAGTTTTAACAGTTTCAGGAAATTTTGCACGCTTTGCACTAGGAGTAGAAACATTGCCAAAACCAATTATTTTATCATTGATAGTAGGAGGTTTAGCAACATGTGAAGCATCAACATTACTAGTGGTGGTAATAGTCCAAACTTTAGCTTCATTATTCTCTTTAGCTAGTTTTTCTTCTCTTTCCCACCTAGCATGCAATTCAGCCATCAATCTAATATTTTCATTAATTCGAACTTGGATAGCATTTGCTGTAGCAAATGACTTAATATATTTAGTTTCATTAGGCATAACTTTCAATTTTAAAAGATCAACATCATCAGCAAGACTATCAACCTTAGAAGCAAGAACATCAATTTTACCAAGCTTTTCTTCAACAGATTTGTTAAAAGCAGTTTGTGTACTAATAAATTCTTTAAGCATGGCTTCAAGATCAGAGGGTACACTCCTATTATTGTTGTAAGAATTACCATAACCATTACTATTATTAGAAGGATATGGCCTATAGTTGTTACCAAAATTATTCCTATAAGCATTGTTGTTGAAATTATTATTTTTAATGAAGTTCACATCAACATGCTCTTCTTGAGCAACCAATGAAGCTAAAGGAACATTATTAGGATCAACATTCTATTTACCATTCACAAGCATAGACATAATAACATCGATCTTATCACTCAAGGAGGAAGTTTCTTCAACAGAATTTACCTTCTTACCTTGTGGAGCCCTTTCAGTGTGCCATTCGGAGTAATTAATCATCATATCATCAAGAAGCTTTGTTGCGGCGCCTAAGGTGATGGACATAAAAGTACCTCCAGCAGCTGAATCCAATAGGTTCCGCGAAGAAAAATTCAATTCTGCATAGAAGGTTTGGATGATCATCCAAGTAGTTAGTCCATGGGTAGGGCAATTCTTTACCAAAGATTTCATTCTCTCCCATGCTTGAGCAACATGTTCATTATCCAATTGCTTAAAATTCATTATGCTACTTCTCAAAGATATAATTTTAGCAGGAGGATAATATCTACCAATGAAAGCATCTTTACATTTAGTCCATGAATCAATACTATTCTTAGGCGAAGATAGCAACCAATCTTTAGCTCTTCCTCTTAAGGAGAAAGGAAACAATTTCAATTTTGTAATGTCACCATCTACATCCTTATACTTTTGCATTTCACAAAGTTCAACAAAATTATTAAGATGGGCAGCAGCATAATCAGAACTAACACCAGAAAATTGCTCTCTCATAACAAGATTTAGTAAAGCAGGTTTAATTTCATAAAATTCTGCTGTAGTAGCAGGTGGAGCAATAGGTGTGCATAGGAAATCATTATTATTTGTGCTAGTGAAGTCACACAACTTAGTGTTCTCAGGAGTATTCATTTTAGCAGTAGTAAATAAAGCAAACTAAATAAAGTAAATAGCAAGTAACTAATTTTTTTGTGTTTTTAATATAGAGATCAAGACAGTAAATAAAGTAATGCAAGTAACTAATTTTTTTGTATTTTTGATATAGAGAGCAAACAAAGCAGTAAATAAAGTAAAGTAAAGCAAGACAAAAACAAAGTAAAGAGATTGATCTCCCCGGCAACGGCGCCAGAAAATATGCTTGATGGCGCGTGAAACACACGTCTGTTGGGAACCCCAAGAGGAAGGTGTGATGCGCACAGCAGTAAGTTTTCCCTCAGTAAGAAACCAAGGTTATCAAACCAGTAGGAGTCAAGGGCAACGTGAAGGTTGTTGGTGACGGAGTGTAGTGCGGCGCAACACCAGGGATTCCGGCTCCAACGTGGAACCTGCACAACACAATCATAATACTTTGCCCCAACTTAACAGCGAGGTTGTCAATCTCACCGGCTTGCTGTAAACAAAGGATTAAACGTATGGTGTGGAAAATGATGTTTGTTAGCGAACACTACAAGAAAAGTTGCCATGGCCGACGAAGTTGAAGTCGCGCCGTGGTTGCTGGTGTACCATGGCCGACGATTTTTGGTCCCTCCGTGGTGCATGTCAAAACTTTTTTTTCTCGTTTTTGAGGCCACCTAGCCCGACGAAAGCGGCCAAAACGTCGCGTATGGTGGCCCGGGACGTGGTGCATCTTGAAATCTCGGGTTCGCCGGCCGAGTCAACGCAAATCCGCACCACCGAGGGATGTAGGGCCCAGATGGCAGCCTCTCTGGCATTGTTTTTTTCTCGATCGCGCCATCTCGTTCAACGTTCTCCGATCGAGCCGTTTACGATGCAGGATCATGGGTCCCGCATGTCATCCTCTATGAACCAAAATTCTTTCTATTCTTGGATTTTTTTTTACCCCGTGATTTCTGGCTACTTCCTTTTTCTTTTGATCCCTTGCCGCCTTGGAAACGTTGAGACCGCTGCTGCTAAATGGGACCCGCATGTCATCCTCTATGTGCAATCAACTTTCTTTTCTTGGAGTTTTTTTTGGCACCTCAAATTTGGTCACTTGCCTTTTTCTTTCGATCCCCTGCCGCCTCTCAAACGGTGATACCGCTGCTCGCTAACTCGGGACCCGCATGTCATCCTCTATGCACTATAAAACTTTCTTTTCTTGAATTATTTTTGGCACCTCATATTTGGTCACTTACCTTTTTCTTTCGATCCCCTGCCGCCTCTCAAACGGTGATACCGCTGCTGCTAAATGGGACCCGCATGTCATCCTCTATGTACTATAAAACTTTCTTTTCTTGGAGTTTTTTTTGGCACCTCAAATTTGGTCACTTGCCTTTTTCTTTCGATCCCCTGCCGCCTCTCAAACGGTGATACCGCTGCTGCTAACTCGGGACCCGCATGTCATCCTCTATGTACTATAAAACTTTCTTTTCTTGAATTATTTTTGGCACCTCATATTTGGTCACTTACCTTTTTCTTTCTTTGCGAAGAACAACGAGAGAACGGAGTTTGCGAGTAGATTGTATTTCAGATGTAAAAGAATGGACCGGGGTCCACAGTTCACTAGTGGTGTCTCTCCAATAAGAAATAGCATGTTGGGTGAACAAATTACAGTTGGGCAATTGACAAATAGAGAGGGCATAATAATGCACATACATATCATGATGACTACTATGAGATTTAATCAGGGCATTACGACAAAGTACATAGACCGCTATCCGGCATGCATCTATGCCTAAAAGTCCACCTTCGGGTTAGCATCCGCACCCCTTCCAGTATTAAGTTGCAAACAACAGACAATTGCATTAAGTATGGTGCGTAATGTAATCAACACAAATATCCTTAGATAAAGCATTGATGTTTTATCCCTAGTGGCAACAACACATCCACAACCTTAGAACTTTCTGTCACTGTCCCGCATTCAATGGAGGCATGAACCCACTATCGAGCATAAATACTCCCTCTTGGAGTTACAAGTATCAACTTGGCCAGAGCCTCTACTAGCAACGGGAGAGCATGCAAGAACATAAACAACACATATATGATAGATTGATAATCAACTTGACATAGTATTCCATATTCATCGGATCCCAACAAACACAACATGTAGCATTACAAATAGACGATCTTGATCATGATAGGCAGCTCACAAGATCTAACATGATAGCACAAGAGGAGAAGACAACCATCTAGCTACTGCTATGGACCCATAGTCCAAGGATGAACTACTCACACATCAGTCCGGAGGCGATCATGGTGATGTAGATTCCTCCGGGAGATGATTCCCCTCTCCGGCAGGGTGCCGGAGGCGATCTCCTGAATCCCCCGAGATGGGATTGGCGGCGGCGGCGTCTCTGGAACTTTTTCCGTATCGTGGCTCTCGGTAATAGGGTTTTCGCGACGGAGAGTATAAGTAGGCGGAAGGGCAGAGTCGGAGGGCTGACGAGGGGCCCACACCATAGGGCGGCGCGGGCCCCATGCTGGCCACGCCGCCTTGTGGTCTGGCCACCTCGTGGCCCCACTTCGTATGCTCTTCGGTCTTCTGGAAGCTCCGTGGAAAAATAAGACCCTGGGCGTTGATTTCGTCCAATTCCGAGAATATTTCCTTTGTAGGATTTCTGAAACCAAAAACAGCGAGAAAACGAGAACTGGCGCTTCGGCATCTTGTCAATAGGTTAGTGCCGGAAAATGCATAATAATGATGTAGAGTGTGTATAAAACATGTGAGTATTGTCATAAAAGTAGCATGGAACATAAGAAATTATAGATACGTTTGAGACGTATCAGAGGTTGACAAGGCTCAGCTGCAGAAGGAGTTCGAGTCCTCTTCCTCAAAACTGGAAGGCGCAATTAAAATTGCTGCCGAAGCTCGTGAAGAAATTGACGCTTTGAAAGGAGAACTGGAGGAGCTAAGGAGGAGGCTGAAGGACGAAGAGACGGCCAAGCTCATTGCTGAAGCTCGGGCGATGGAGAAGGATGATCTTCTCCGCCAATCCTCTCTGGCTTTACTCAGTAATCTTCTGTTTGTGCGCTTCTCGATTATTGTTTTTGTAAACATTGATTCTTTTGTTAATGTCTTTCTTCACGCCTCATCCTTCTCAAGAGCTGCTGATCTCCCTGCTGAGGCTCTGGACTCTCCGTCAAACACTCTGTCAATGACGCTTGCCTCTCATCAGCTTGTTCAAGACCTTCTTCGGAAGGGCAAGGGAGCCATGGCACGGATCCATTCGATGATTCTCCCCAAGATTAGTCAAGATAAGACTTTGGGGCAGCTGTTCGACGCTTTTGCCGTCAACACCAAGGAGGTTATCGAGGTATTCAAACGTACTTCGCGTACCTATGGTGCCCTCCTAGCCTTCCAACTTATGATGGGTCATGGCTTCAAAGCTGATATAGAAGAAATGTCCAAGGAGCTTCCGAGGGGACCTGATGGAAAATTCGTCGATCTGAGCGCCTTTAAAGCTTCGGCTCTTACATGCGCTCGCCAGCTCCTTGAGTTAGTCGAGGCTAAGAAATCTTCGACAGGTCCCAGTTTATCGAATCAAACCCAAGCCCCGTGAGCCTTGTAATTTTGCTGGACCAAAACGGTGTCTTGTCATAAAACTTTACGTGGTTGTAATGAACTTCATGCTGGCGATGTTGCCAGCATATCTTTGCTATAATATTTGTATTCCTTTGCTCCTGATGGGAGTAATTTCCAAATGTTGACTCCATGTAATCCATCGCACCTTTGGACGACATTTTGCAGGTTTTCCCTGTGCCTTCTTATGTCGATGACTCCTCGGGTGCTGTTCCTGAAAGTGATCGACTCCAACGCATGAAGGACCGGATCGCGCATGTGGAGAAAGATATGCGCAACACTTATGCCTTAGCTGCTATTATCAATAAGAAAAATGAGATCGCCGCGGATGCTGAGCGCTACGCGCTCACTGAATTGTACAAGGCTACCGAGAGTTTGAACTGTAACTGCCCTGGCTCTCTTGCTCTTTGCTGTTTCATGAAAAGCACTTTCTCATCTTCTGCTGGTTCCTTTGCCAGTCGTAGCTCTGAACAAGGCTGAAGAAAACAAGCGTATACACGAGCGTGTGAATGCACTGACCCAGTTGTCATGACCCGACGAAGTTTTCTGGAGGGAACAGTCGAAAGCTTCGACTGTCGCGAAGTTCCAGGTCCGGGTCCAACAGATGCATCGGTTCTTCGACAAGTGCTACAAGGGGCTGAGAGTAATATGGAAGACGATGTTTCCTTTGAACGCAGTTCCTCCCACGCTGTTGACTTGGTGCGAGCTCAAGGTTTTGCGGGAGCTAGATTTACGCTTGCCCTCGTCCTTGCGCGTTATCCTTCTGCAGACTTGCTGTCCATTGCCAATGTAGTGGGTGATTTGGAGCCTCTGTACCCGAAGGTGATACTGCCGTCCAATATAATTGTCAACAGGCTCGAAAAGGACTCGAAGGCACCTGAAGAAAAAGATACTTCACAAGGGTAGTTCAGGGTCATGCTCCTACTGTAAATAGAAGACTGTGGTTCCCTATTATACCCGAATATTTTGGTTTTGTGTAAACTGTTTTTATTGGTACGTGCATGTATATGCATTTTTACCATCTTAATGCCGTTTGACATATTTTGAAGGGGCAAATCTTAATTGCCCGTTTAAGCGTAGGTGTATTCGTTGGTCAGCAAATTGTTTGAGTGATCAGCTCGTGTTGCGGGTCTTGCTAAACCCGTTGTATGTGCAACTTTGCTTTCAATCGATGCATGTCTTGACAGCAGCTCCCGAATATATCGGGAGCACTAATTCTGCCGATGACTCCGTCGTTCCTTGATGCTTCCATAGGTGAAGTATCAAACTTGGGTTGTTTTATATACGTGTTTCCAGACTCTTGCTATTTACGGCACTCTTAGAGGCATCTATAGCAGAGGTCGGTGTCCTTGTTGGTTTTGCATCCTTTAGCACTCGTAGTTTCAGAGGCTTTTTCGGAGCGCAAATTTTTGCCGCGTAGTTCGTCGCACCAACCCTCGCCGAGGGGCCTAAGCAAGGTTTATGATGATGTGGTTCGGGCGCTCCGAATTACTGCAATGCTTTTCAAGGAATCAAAACTTAAGTTTTCATTAATAAAGTACGTACGGAACTAAGGGGCGAAAAAGAAAAGGGGACGGCCCTGTTGAAAAGAAAGGAAAAACTAAATACTATCCATCCGCTTAAGCAAGCAAATGGTTCTTCTTATCTTCCGGCATGTCCACCGCGTCAGCGGTTTTTGGAGCGTCGTTGAGTTCATCAGGAGTCTTGGCAGTGATTTCCAGTGTCTTGCTTTCTCCTATGACTGCTGCGCCATCAACTGCCGAAGCTTTTACTGTCGAGACTTCTAGGGCAAGATCGGCTGGCTTTTTCTCCGTCTTTCCGCCGCGTTCTTCTTCCTTATTATCGTGTGCCGATGACTTGGAAGGGAGATCGTTGATTTCCTGCTTTACCCCGAACTTCGCAGCGATCCGCTGAAAGTCGCGATCACAATTGTCTGAGCGTGAGAAACTTCCATAGACTGTGATGTTTGTCCCGTTGTTCCCAGGCATTTTCAGCTTGAGGTATGCGTAATGCGGCACAGCCATGAACTTGGCATAAGCTGATCTTCCGAGTATAGCG
Organism: Lolium rigidum; assembly: GCF_022539505.1. NCBI lineage: Eukaryota > Viridiplantae > Streptophyta > Magnoliopsida > Poales > Poaceae > Lolium > Lolium rigidum. The sequence goes on along the minus strand of NC_061510.1, from coordinate 200,631,231 downwards.
TGGTACTGCGATTCCCAGTTCACAACCTCAAACTCGATCTTTTCCTTCCTGAAGTTGTCGGGTTTGCCAAAGACGACGTTCAGGTAAACTTTGCCAAGAGAGTACGCCGGTGAAGTGGGGAGAATCCCATGAAAACAGGTGTCAGTCTCTTCTAGCATCCTCATGGTGATCCCCATACTTCTGATTGTGTCGACAAATATCAGGTTTAATTCGCTTCCGCCATCCATGAAGACTTTGCTCATCTTGAACCCCCCAATTTGTGCCTCAACTACTAAGGCAGCGTGTCCTGGTTTCGGTATGGTCATCGGGTGATCCTCTCTGCTGAACGTAATGCTCTGAGATGACCACTCGACATACTCGGGGATGTTGGCCATGATACTTTCCGCCAAAATAATTTCTCGGGTGAGCTTCTTCATTTCCCTTCTCGAAACACCTGTCCTATGGATCATGCTCATCTGTCCCACGTGGTGGTGGGAACGACTCGTTGGGGCTGTGACAGCCGCGCCCGCCGGACCTGGTGCTAAGGTGGAGGTGGTGGTGGTGTTGGCTGTTGCTGCTGGATGAGCTTCTGCATTTCGATGAATTGTCGACAATCTCTGAGCAGGTGACTTGACTTCGTCTTGTTGTATTTAGAGTCGACATATGAGTGCAGGTAGCAGGGAGCGTTTATCTGTTCGGCAAAGGGTAGCTCGGGAGTCTTCTGTGGCCGTGGTTTGTAACTACTGCGATTTCCAGAGTTGCTCCTGTTGCCGTCCTGTCGATCGTCTCGTCTGTCGTCGTACCGATCGTCCCGCTGATCGGAGTAGCCCGCAGCCTACCGATGCTACCTGTCTGTCATAAACTGCGGTCTTTTCTTTTCTTACGGCGATCCCTGCGTCCACCCGAGTCATGCTTCGGCTGATCGTCGTCTTCGTCGTCACTGCGCTGTCGAGTCTTTCGTACGTTGTCTTTGCCATCAGCCCAACTGTTGGCGATTTCCATTAACTTGGTTATAGTTTTTGGCTTCTTGTGCCCAAGCTCCTCTATATAGGTTTCACGTCGGATGCCATCGCTGAAAGCATCGATTGCTCTGTCCACAGAGACATCTTCGGCAGTGTTTAGGAGCTTGGTGAATCTCCCGATGTAGGCGCGCATCGACTCCTTCTGCTTCTGTTGGCAATGTCGTAATTCCTTGATCCCGACGGGTCTTTTGTATGTTGATTGGAAATTGGCGACGAAAGCGTCCACTAGATCGTCCCATGATTTAATGGAACCTTTCGGCAGGCCTCTCAGCCAAGCTCGTGCCAAATCCTTTAGGTAAAGCTGCAAGCACTGCATTGCTGCTTATCCGATTCCCCTGTGCGTGATTACGAAGTCTGTAAGTAATCGTCTATCCAAAACCTCGGCTCCTACTGTCCATCGTATTTGGTAGCGTCGGTGGGGGTGGGCTTGAACTTTTTGGGCGGCATCGGCTCGCGGATCTTGTAGCTTAAACAATCAGCCCCCCTTAGCTCGCCGTCGTTCTCCTAGCTTTCATCTGAGGTGTCGCTGTCGTATTCCTCCCTAACGGCGCGTCGTCGTCTTGCTTTATCGATTCTGCTCTGGGTGATTTCATCTCGAGCATCCCTCGAGCGATGTTTTGAGCCACTGGCCTGTAACGTGGTCTTTTCCTTCCGTGGGACCAGGTTGTCTCCCAATATTGTGAGACTTTCTAAGGCGCCCCGGTGAGCTTGAGCCATAGAACCTTCGG